>NC_137815.1:46602606-47050106 GCF_963921795.1 Nannobrachium achirus
TGACGTCATGTTACTTTACCAGGGCATTTATCCAGCTGTATCGCCCAGGGGAAGGAGGTAGGCTACGGGGGTTTAACAGCCAACCGGGAAGGTCAAGCTGAAATGATGGAATGCTTTTACGTTTTTTTAAGAGCACATAATCTTTGGGCGGCGGCATTCGGACCTGTTCCACTCGCTGAGTGTTTGTCAAATAAACACGACTCGGACGCCGTCAGCTACACGCTTGAACGGAGCTTCGATGGAGGAGTTGCATCAGCATTTGTTTTATGAGTCTCTCTCTCTCTCTCTCTCTCTCTCTCTCTCTCTCTCTCTCTCTCTCTCTCTCTCTCTGCTTGTTGGTACTGCTGACTTGCAAATCAACAGAATTTACAGCATAGCTACTAGGTGATTAGTTCGGCCTTCCGGACACTTTCTCGTGCGTCATACCCAGGGTGGGAAACCCCATTCTCTCTTGGGTTTTCAAGGGGATGGTGTCAGTTTTGTGTTTGGGTGAGATTACATTGCAAAATACTGAGTGAGAAATGTAAATTACATTTCTACTCTTGGAATAAATTACCACGCAGGATTTTGTAGTGTACTTTTGATTGTGTTGTATATAATGTCTCAGATCACTGCCAAGCCACTAATTCAGGGGTGACTCTGCCAAAATGTTCCCCGCAGGACTTTAATTCACTCCGTCATCATCATCATCCCCACATTCTGGCATTTAAACAAACTTTAAACAAACCAGCACATCCCCACCCAACGGCCCCTTTATTCTGTTCTCTATCCTCCGTCTCTGTGGGCAGATTTGACACCCATGTCTCCTAGTCAGATAGATACCACACACCCCCAATCCTCCAGGTGGTTGATGGGCTGTCCATTAACTGTCATCCTCCCTGTTGACTTCTGTCACGACTCACCAGGCCAAAGGAGAGGATAGTAGGGAAGAAAAGAAAAGAAAATTAAAAAAAAGAAAAGAAAAGAAAAGAAAAGAAAAGAAAAGAAAAGAAAAGAAAAGGGAAGGGAAGGAGCGTCAATTGGGTATGGCAGGGGTGTGCAGCTGCCATACCCTGGGTCCAGGGGGAAAATAAAAGTTACTTTTAAATATAAATCCATGAATGTCTCTTTGTCTATCTGTGCTAGTTATTAAGTTGTTAAATTACATTAAAATAACTACAAATGCAACATTTAACAAAATGGTCACTTTACAATAACAAGGTATTATAATTATATTCTCCCCATCTTGACAAGATGGTATATTCCCAGGTTCCGTAGGTCAGCTGCACAGGTGCAATGCATTATTGTTAATTGTGGCACGTTTACTAACATGCTAAGTTTAGCTAAAATGTACTTCTTAAAATAAATGTATCATGCCTGTTGCTAAGTAGTGCAACATGACTGGTGAGAGTCATGACTGGTGTCTTGACTGGTGTCTTAAGACACCAGTCATGTTGTCATACCTTAGCTTTTGGAGTGGTGAAAGCACTCCCAATAGACAGGTATGTCCGTGGGTATGTCCGTGGGTGGGTGGGTGGCTGGCCGTGTCCGTAGCCTGGCAATACCTTGAGTGGCCACACACAACACACTAGTTAAAGGAGGGGCGCTGTTTTGTGCAGGCCAGGCACACTCAACACACACACACACATACACGCACGCACTCACGTACGCACTCACGCTGCTCAGATTCACCACTCCACTTCGAACCGAGGTTTGATTTTTTTCTGAACTGACGCCACAAGAGAAGAGAAGAGAAGAGGGGAAGGGAAGAGGTTGTAAGAACGGCAAGAGGACAAGGTGACCTTCCCCTGCCGTCTTGCAGACTAGATTGCTATTTCCCCCCGGCTCACAGATCTGTGTCGGGAGGAGGACCACGTGAGGTCAGTTTGTGGAGGGTGCTCTCAGGTGTTCATTTGCGCCTCCAGTCACACCTGCAGCATTCCATTCCATCAGAGAGGCAGAGAGAGGCAGAGCTGCTGAGATGATAACGCCATCGCCTTTGATCAGTCCTGTGAGAGGATGACCCATCCCCCTTCAATAGGCCTACATTGTGGAAACTGGTGCACTATTTCTCTCTGACCCTCTTCTCATCCTGTCTCTTTCTCTCTCACACACACACATGCACCTCTCTGCCTCTGTCTCCCTTTCGATCTCTCTCTCTCTCTCTCTCTCTCTCTCTCTCTCTTTCTCTCTCTCTCTCTCTCTCTCTCTCTCTTTCTCTCTCTCACTCTCTCTCTCTCTCTCTCTCTCTCCCACTCACTTTATCTACACGTCTGGCCAGGCCAGCTCATTCCTCCCGCCACAGGCTGCTAACCCCTCTTATTGGAGCCCCCTGGTCCCAAAAAAGGTGCCAAGGGTAATAAAAGTGTGATAGCGTTTGGCTCCCCGTCTGGTTCTGGCACCGGTCAGAGCAGCGAGGAGGAAATTATGTTTCCCGGTTAAATTGGTTTCCTGGCAAGTGATAAGTTGGGGTGAGTTTTTAATCCATGACCTCATGAAAAGATGTCACTCTTGCAGCTGCTATCATTTCCCATCTCAGATTGTCTCTGTCTGTCCCTTGTCGCCCTTGTTTCATTATATTCAATGTTCTGCGGTCAAAATTCTTTATTGTTACATCCAATACAAGTATAAGGAAAGGAGAATAGGCTACACTTACTCAATTCCACAATGCAGCAACAGGAAAAAAGAAAATAGCAAGAGAATGCATCAGCTCTGTATTTCTTTCTATCATGGATTCCCACTCGCTTTCTCCTCCACCTATTTTCTCCTCATCCCCCCCCCCCTCCCCCCCCCCCCCCCCCCCTCCCCCCCATCATCTGGCTACTGTTCTCTAAAAAAAAGGTAAAAGATTGCAGGTGTAGAACACCTTTGCTCTGTAAACCAATCATCAAGGACCTCAGCCTCCCCACCAATGGACTGCTCAGTATGTCAGCCTCCCCACCAATGGACTGCTCAGTATGTCAGTAAAGGCTGAAGGCAGCTACCCTTTTACTACCACCCACAGGCCATAAGTCCTTTGACCTTGTGAACTGTGACCCCCACATCCCATCCCCCATACACCCCCACATATACACTACTCCCACGCACTCACACACACTGTACACCATCAGCCCCCTACACACACAATTACACACGTGCACGCATGCACATGCGCACACGTGTGCATGTGCGTGTGTGTGTGTGTGTGTGTGGAGAGAGAGGGAGAGACAGGTGGACAGACATGAGAGACAGAGAGATACAGAGCGAGAGAGATTGAGATGTACTATAGTTTTATTGTATGGCTTATTTGATATCTTATCCGTGACTTGACATATTTTATATTTGATCTCATATCGTCGTTGTCGGGTGGAAACCTTGTATGTCCAAAACCTTCCGTTTTTGTTATTATTTAAAAAACGATCTACAAGCACACAACGCCTCGCATCGCAAGGTGTTGTGTGCTTGTAGATGGGCTATTTTACCTATTTTGTGCGACACTTGTGTATGATGACGCAGGGCTTTAATTTACGGAAAAAAAAAAGGTTTCTGCCCGACAGTGACGATATGCTGTGTTAAAGTAAGCTTGGGAGCAGGTGGTTCACTGCCCCCAGTGACCGCTGCTGTCAAACATGTGACCACTAAAAAGTTGAAAACCCCAACTTGGAACCAATTAGCTACACCTCACCAGCGAAGAATCTCTGCCAACCTCACGCTTTCTTTTCATCTTCCCACTCAGTTCTGTGCCCTACCTGCAGCTGCTTTCCTTTTTTCCCCCATTTGATTCATCTCTTCTTTTCGTCCCTCAAGCCCTGTCAAGCTCTGCAGCGCACCAATTACAGCAGCAGTAGGTAGCTAGCTAAACCCCCCCGCCTCCCCAGACACGGGCAGCCTCCATGCATGCAGGAGGCGTGACACACACGACACAGGGGTCTTCTCCCATAGCTGCTCTACCTAGCCGGCCATCTGGGAGACCCCGATAGCCAAGCTCCACAGGGACGCAGTTTAGCTGATTTTTCATGGCCAGGTTTTTCATACCTGTTCCTGCCTAAACCCGATTGGCTGGCACTTGACAGGTGCTACTAGTTGAACGACGGGGCTCATGTTGAGTGACGAGGTTGTAGCGTTTTGCTTGAAAAGGCTGACATTCTTTCGAGAATTTTGTAAGCGTACTAGTGTGCAGAGAGTTTTTGTGAACGTACTGGCTTTTTGTCATATGAAATCACATGTGGAGTAAAAAAGTCATGCTTTGGAGTAATATTTAAGGAATGTGAAAGGGAATATTATGTATGTTGTACCGCTATTGCCCTTAACATACTTTATGTTTGCAGTATATTGGGCCAATGCTTACGGCCAACTAATCCAGATTATATAAAACATTCCTTACAGTGTGATGGTCTGCCTGCCTGCAGGCTCACAATTTCCTAGTATAGACTTGTGGAAAATCATGTTACTCTTTGTAATCTATGTTCTCATGTCAAATGGGAGAAGATTTTTATCTTGCCATTATTAGAGAGAGAGAGAGAGAGAGAGAGAGAGAGAGAGAGAGAGAAAGAGAGAGATTATTATGGTTATGTGAAAACCATAGTCATTTAAATTCTGAGAACTATGTGGAAAGATACCGCTAGGCTTTTATGAAGAAGAAGAAGAAGAACAACAACAACAACAACAACAACAACAAAAAGGAATTCTTCATCTTATAGCTCAATTATTCTTTATTAGGATCCCCATTAGCTTCCACAAAGTGGTCGCTAGTCTTCCTGGGGTCCACACAAATGTATACAGTAAAAACAGACAATAGTTAAAATTGTCTAAAACAGATCAAATATACTCATTAGCAAAAACAGTGAAGTCGCCCTGCATATAAAACAGAGACAACAATAACCAATAGTCACAAACACAGTGTTTTCACAAAATATACAAAAAAATAAAATAAAATAAGGTACAAAAATAGAAAAACACAACTACATCTATAAAGGACTCATGATTTTTTGTTTATGCAACTAAGGACATGACGCCATGGGCCGCTATGCTTAATGAGAAGGACATTCTCAGCCTTACTTTATATTCTCTTCATCCAGTTTTGTGGTGACTGCCAGTCCCCCCCCCCCCCCCCCCCCAGCAACATCTTCAATAGCACTGCTTTCTCCACACCTGCAATGCCTCCACTAATAAGCCTCTAGGCTGGGCCTAACAAAAGGGGAAGGGAGGGATGGCTGAGCTTTATTTATCTTCTAGACACTGCTTTCAGTATACAAACACCTTCCTCTGCCAGTTGTCATAGAAGGACCAGGAAGGCTTAGCGAGCATGGGAAGGCGGGGATGCCCCGATGTTTTAAAACCGAAATTCGAGCCGATGGGCACAGCCAAGAGGAAATTGCACAGAACGCTGGCCATTCATCATTAGGGATGGAGCTCGTAACCAGAACTCGCTACAAACTCGATAACAAATGTATTGAGTTCCCGGTATCAATAAGCTTTGGGCTTGTCGAGCCTGTTATCGAGCACAGCGTCCCATGACATGATGTCATGTTTAAACAATCAAGACAAGAGAAGATCAAGAGATAAATCTAATCACCCACACTAGCACAAACATGTCTGTCTAAAAGTGTATTGATACCCGCCAACCAGTGCTGCCCGGGGAAACAATGTTATGCTTTTAAATGAAGTCAAAAAAATGTAAAGATGGCGTTGTTCAGAATTTGTCGTCTCACATCTTTCTACAAAATATTAGAAAACGCTCAATAGTGGGCTTGATAAAAGCCCGGCTCAATAAGCAGGATTGATAGGGTGCTCATTATCAATAAACATTAACAAGCCCCATCCCTATTCATCATCAGAAATCAGACAGCGATGCTAATTGCTCACTGAGGCCTTGGTCAACATGCTCGCTGCTCTTATGTCAAATCCTGGGTTAATAGTTTAACTCTGAGAGTGTAAAAATTACTGACCATTTTTACACATAAAAATAATCTGTGTAGGGTATTCCTTCTTCTCCACTTCCTCCAGCCCTTTGCCAAGCCAATGATAGGGCGTCAACACAGGTAGCCAATCAGAACAGAGTGGCGGGGCTTTGGCAGAGTGTTGAGGTGCTGAGGCAGAGAGGAGAGTGTCGAAGGGCTGAGGCAGAGAGGGGACCGCTTGTGTCAAAGCCGTCACCTATGAGGCGAGGCTGCATTAAAATTCATATTGAGCGGGAGAACCGGCCCTGAATACTGATGAGCGCCAGGGATGTTATCCTGCCAATACTAGCGCGGAGAACCGAGCATTGATGCATAGTTGTCACCGCAAGTGTGTTTTCACCATATCAATGTGACAGTGCTGTGCATTGTGGGTAAGCAGTGGAGGGCAAGAGGAAGAGAGGAAGAGGGGGGAGGGAGAAGAGTAAGTGAATGCCTGTTTGTTGCATCTTCGGTGTGGTGGTGACGATGGAGCCGTCTTTGGACAGGGAGGGAGGGAGAAGGAGGCAGAGATAATCTATTTATGTCAGTTTGCGTGGGAAGTGTAGGTATGTAACTGCATGGCGTTTCTATTTTCTCCCTTCGCTGTGCATTGTGATTCCGTGTTTAGGTCCCTGAGATACATGGGGAAAATAACAGATCGAGTGACGTTTAGCTCTTGCTTTGTCGTCTGCTTAAGAATACATGCAACACCTGTCCCGGAACATAAACCCCACCGCCCTTTCATTTACTGTGGGACTGTATAGCAGCACCCGTCATCAGAGTACTTAGTGCAGTGATCTCTTATCATCTTGAGAGAGTTCGTGGATCTCCATATGGGCAAGAGTTTCAAGTTCAACCTTTCCGAAAAGCCGATTGAGAGACAGGCACACAGGCAGGATTCATGGATTTACAGATAGATCTACACATAGCCTCCTACCTGAAGCTGGGTCAATCTCACACACTGCAAAAGATGGAAATGTCAGACCCCCGTGGACTATCCTGGCTGTGCCGGGAGAGACAACTCATTTGGAATTAGAGATTGTCTCCTTTCATCAGTTTTATATCTGACTTTTTTATTTATTTTTATATGGACTTAGCAAAACCTCAGCGAATACCAGCTATCTCTGTAATGTTCCATGCTGACTCTGGCTCCCCTCAACCTTCTTGGGTGGGTTCCAGGTCAATTCGTTTTTCGCTGAATTGAACATGGATAGGAAAGTTTGTAGTGCCTCTCAGTCCCTGGTTTGACCAGAGTTTTAGATTGAGCTGACCCTGAACTGCAACCAATTATGGTAGAGTATGCCAGTGGTTCACAAAGTGGGGGAGGGGGGGGGGGGGGGGGGGGGGGGGGGGGAGTTGGTCCAGGGGGTCCCAAGTAAAATTGGGAACAGTTTTAAGTCCTATTTTATACTTGCTGTAAATGCAATTTCTCAAAAGTTTAGACATTTTCCAGTTTTCCAATGCCCAAAATAGGGACATCAGGTTGAATCTGGTTAAACCCTCTCTACACTGTACTAGGGATCGGACGATAAGCGATATTATCGTTTATCGTTGTAAAAAAAAAAAACACTCACGATAATCGTATCGTGGAGATTTCATTTATCGTGATATCGTCCTCTGTCATGCACAGGGTTCAATTCACCTTTTATTTGCCTAGCTGCATACCCGGTACCACTTGTCTTAAACCCTCTTTTTTCCACTCTATCAAATGTCTTTGCTTGTGAGCTTGTAGATCAGCTATTTTTTGGCAAATGTTCCGTCCCAGGATAATGGATTTTGATTATCGCGATAATATCGTAAATTGCGATTTCTTTTGTCACAATAATAGTGATATGAAATGTTCATATCGTCCCAGCCCTACACTGTACCCTCTACTCCCCCGCTATGTCAGCGAGCAGAGAGAGGGGCGACGAAGAGAGAGAGAGAAACACACCCCATTGGCTTGATTACATTACATGGGTGAGTGTTTTCTTGGGAGTGAGAGACGGAGGGAGGGGAGAGAAGTGAGTCATCTTGTGAACTTACAACCCACATGGTTTTGGACTCGTACCAACTTGTGCTGGCAGGGTTACGCACAGAAATGCCAGAATCCCCCAGTTTGTTTGTCTGTTTGTTTCCATTTGATTAATTCCATTGGAATTCCTGGCTGTTCTGCTGGATACATAATGTGCCCTAGGGCTGATTAGAGCAAGGAAATGGTAACATGAAAACTACTGTAATGCAAGTGAGCAAGGCGTTCCATTTTTGACTTTGACTTTAGCTTTTGTCCCGTTCCTGCAACGGAATTTATGGCGTGCATAAAATATCTAATTGCAATTTGCCAGGATGCACAGTACGAGTCTATAATAATAATAATAATAATAACTAGCCTACAGCCCCCTGCGGGGGCCTGGCCCCTTTGTGTGTGTGCCTGTTAGTCCCCCTTGGTGTGAAGCAGACAGACTGTGATGTTGCTCTCTCTGGAATTGCCCCCGGACTGGGAGTGCGCTGCTTGGTGACGCCCATTTGTGATGTAAATCGCATCACAGGACAAAGCCGCCTACAGGCCAAAATTTGGGAAAATATTTTAAACATTTGGGATTATGAGAAGTAGAGACACATTTGAAGGTGATAAAGTTGATGTTGGGCAAGGTACATGCGTTATTGATTTTTGTATTATGTTTTTTAGACAATTGAACAACTGCTGAACGTGGAGTTACAGACGGACAAACGGACAAACATACACACTATTTTTTGGGGCGATTCTAATTAAGGTTGTGGGATAATCATTTATAGAGCACTTATGAAATAAGTTGCAAAGTGCTCTACATCAAAATCTAATCAAATCAAAGAACAATAAACATGACAATGTATTCCAAAATTGCAGTGTGAATCAAAAGTACATTTTCAACATCTAAATTATGGAAAGGCATTTTCTTGTGTCTTTCCATAATTTGACCCCAGCCATTGCATACACACGTGCAACAACATTACGTGTAGTTAACACTCTTAACTACACGTAAAAACGCACGTCCGCCCGTGTGCACGCGTACACACACCACACACACACACACACACACACACACATATACACACACACACACACACGTATGCATACATATATTACACACTAACGGACAAGTTGTCTCAGCCTATTATTGATCACCACCACCTCAGAGACGATCAATAAAACAAAGTCAAATAGTTTCAGCAAGCACTACTCTGTGCAAAGATCGGTTTGAAAACTCTGAATTGCCCCAGTGAGTCTCCAATCACATAATGTATGTAGAGCCTTTTCACAGCAGCCCTTTTGACAGATAAAAACAGATAGGTAATAAGGTAATAACATGTTTAATTTAGGATACTGTGTGCCAGCATGGACAGCTACCATACAAAACATTTTTTCCCTCATTTCTGTTCATCCCTGTACCAATCTGTGACTTACCCCTTTACTACCAGATGAGCCCCTAGTGTCCCTATTATGTGCATAATGGGTTTACATTTGGAGAAAATAGGCTAACATTCGTCGAAAATAGGCAATCTGCAAGCTCACAACATGTCGCAGTGTGGTGCATTGTGAGCTTGTAGATCGTCTAATTATGAAGAAGAGGTTATTATTTGATGTAGAGGGGGAAAAATTTGTGAAGTATAGCCACTGTGAACATAACATAACGGGTTTTAAGTGGTTAAGATGAGCTAAGATCTAATATTTGGCCTAATGACACTACAATCAACTGCAATGCTTTACCCCCTCTGTAGCACTATAAATATAGAGCTGCAATATAGTGTCGTACTCGTATACGGGATAACAATGTGATTAACTGTACTGCTCTTCTGGGCAACAAAGCTGGCAGTGGCCCATAATCTATATGTCTTATCTTTGCCACTGAAATAGATTTAGCCTCACACTCCCCCCCCCCCCATCCCAGCACCCTGCTGAGTTGATAACAAGATGTGTGTCAGGTGAAGGTGACACCGAATTGGCAGCGGGAGTGTGTGTGTGTTTAAGCATGGTTACTGTTAAGTGCACGCCTCTATTTGTGTGTGGACACACGTGCCCGGTTTAGATTGTGTGTGTGTGTGTCGTCTCTTCCCCCTTGCCGCTATACCCCCTCAGGCTACATGAAGGGCCCCCTGCCAGCGCGCTGACATTTCTCAAAGTGGTTTCATGCGGCAGACACCTTGTCTAACCATTAATAACACATGATGAAAAGTCACTCCAATGCACCCGCCAACTACTTAGCACCGGAAGGACATCACCAATATGGATTTTACTTAAATTTTCAATCTGCGGTTGTCTTTCCTATGTCACACTCACAGGAGACTGTGAACATAACATGTCACACTGCAGCAGAAACCCTGACAGTATTTCACTATTTATCCCTTGGCCAATACGTTTCTCAGAGTGCTCACAGTCCTTACAGTGTATTTGAAACTCGCATGCAATTCTCAAATCGCAGATTTCACAATACAATTGCAAATGTGTTTTTAAGTGTGTTGTAATTACAAGGCACCCTAATGTGCATCTTATAATTTGTATTATAAGCTGCACCTTTGTGGGTCACGGACCATTTTTTATGGGTCACGACTCAAGTCAAAATCCCTTTTTCTTTTCCTACATAAAAATCATCATC
This sequence comes from Nannobrachium achirus, assembly GCF_963921795.1. Classification (NCBI taxonomy): domain Eukaryota; kingdom Metazoa; phylum Chordata; class Actinopteri; order Myctophiformes; family Myctophidae; genus Nannobrachium; species Nannobrachium achirus. The sequence continues at coordinate 46,613,117 of NC_137815.1, forward strand.
AATCATCATAAATGAAAGTGTATAATGGAACCAAATGGCCCCGTAAGGGTCCATTTGGTTCCATTTTACACTTTCAAGAGTTAAGGATCTATAAAAGGGCCCATTTGGTTACCAACTCTCCATCATTTAGCTGGGGACCACCTGGAACTCCCTCAAGGACCACTGGTTGAGAACCACTGATTTAGATGGTCACATGATTGTGTGCCCTGAAGCATTGGATCTTGACCATAGATAGCCAAGAGTGCCATTATACTATTCCTTCCATTGTTGGATGGATACGATAAGACTGAAGGAGGGTGAGCTGCCTGGGGGGCGCAGTCGCAGCAAACACTCTTTGAGGGCTCCTGTCAATTATATGAAAGGGAGAATTTATCATTCCTTCGATGATGAAGTTTTAATTACTACGAGTATCAGGAGAAATGGACCGTAGCAAGATAAGTGATGGGATAGAAGAGTCATCTTTTAGGGCATTAGCCCTTCAGACATAGAAGAGTGTGTGTGTGTGCGCGCGTGTGTGCTGTGCGTGTGTGTGTGCGTGTGTGTGTGTGTGTGTGTGTGTGTGTGTGTGTGTGTGTGTGTGTGTGTGTGTGTGTGTGTGTGTGTGTGGTGTCTGTGTGTGTGTGTGTGTGTGTGTGTGTGTGTGTGTGTGTGTGTGTGTGTGTGTGTGTGTGTGTGTGTGTGTGTGTGTGTGTGTGTGTGTGTGTGTGTGAAGGGACACGTTCTGTAGAACAGTGGTGGAAAAAGTACTCACATTTTGTACTTAAGTAAAAGTATCAATACTGCAATGTAGATGTACTCCGTTACAAGTAAAAGTCTGGAATTCAAACTGTACTTGAGTAAAATTACGAAAGTATTGGCATCAAAATGTACTTAAAGTACCAAAAGTAAAAGTACAAAATAGTTTGAAAAAGCCAAGGTATAGAATAGGGCTAAAGTGCATTAATGTATCTTTAATAATATAATAATTTATATGTGCAAAGTAACTAGTAACTAAAGTTTTCAAATAATTGAAGTGGAGTAAAAGTACAATATTTGGATCCGAGATGTAGTGGAGTAGAAGTAAAAGTACTGAAAACTGGAAATACTTAAATAAAGTACAAATACCTCAAAACTGTACTTAAATACAGTACTTAAGTAAATGTACTTAGTTACTTTACACCACTGCTGTAGAAGGGAGCAAGTGTCTGCATGAGAGAAAGGGGGCGTGTAAGTCAGTGTGCGTCTTTGTGGGACCTACAGGAGTACATGTGTTTCAGTGCACATGTGTCACTCACTACATCACTTCTTTCAGTCGCCATACATAAGTAATCCGCTGTATGTTCGCTGTGTTTGTAGATGCTTATCTCAATGCTGTGGTCTAAAACCTGTGTGGCTGTAGCCTCCAGAGACGTGTGCAGCACTCATGTATCCTAGCAGGCACATCATGGATCCTGCTTCCATGGCCTGAAAGGGTAAAAATAGCTGAAAAGAAAAAAGAAGCGTGCTCTGAAAACCCACTATGTGGTGACTTGTAAGTGGCTGTAACTCTTGTTTTAACCAGGGCATACGTTTTAGCCCAGCAGGTCGAAGTGAGCTGAACCTTAAGTGATGCAGTCCTCTAGTTCTTTTTTTTTTTGCAGTCATTCCTCTCCCTCTCTCTCCCTCTCTCCCTTCCTCTTGTCCTCTCTCCTTCCCTAACCCTCCCTTTCCCATTTCGGGCTGTAGCTACCTCATCGCATTTGTCCGTGCCCATATCTCTCACCCTGTCACAATCCTCCCTCGCCTCATCTATCTGTGCCCGTCTCCATCGTCCCATTCATTCATTCTCTCTCCTCCGATCTCTTTCTATTAACTTCTCATCCTCCGCCACCTCTCTCTCTCTCTCCTGCTCTCTCTCTCAGTTCACATCTCACCCTTATGGGTCCATTTGGGTCCTTTTTTACACTCGGATTTTACTGTGCGTCGTCCTCTTGCTGTCAGTAGGGCAGTCTCTCCAGGGACATGCTGGGCCCCTGATTCAGCCCGGGAAAAAGAGTTGGAGAGGTCCTCATTGCACGCTATAGAGAGATCTCTCTCTATAGCGCTGCTGCTACTCAAAGATTTGCCATTTCAGATCATGACAAGTGACAAGCCAGTGGGCCAATTACATGAGTTATATTTCGTCATTGTCGGGTGGAAACCTTGTATGTCCAAAACCATTTTAAAAATGATTTAAACTAGTGAAAACAGCCGATCTACAAGCACACAACACCTCGCACCGCGAGGCGTTGTGTGCTTGTAGATCTGCTGTTTTCACTACTTTTGTGTGACAGCCACAATTGTACGATGAAGCAGGGCTTTGCTTTTCGAAAAAATGTACAAATTTGAAACTTGGAGATACAAGGTTTTCTGCCCGACAGTGAAGATTTACTTTGTTGGCCGCCCCCAGCCCCCAGAATGGAACGAAGGCAGACGTTTTATTTTAATTTTTTTCCTAATGGCAGGCCTGGACCAGCCGGGAATCAACCGGACGGTCGGGAGTTGTCTCGCTTTTCCCAATGGCCAGCACGTCCCTGAGTCTCTCTGTGGTGGTAGTCTAGTGTGGTGCAGGCAGTCAGCGATGCCCTAGCGTGGCACATGGCTGCGGCAGTGTAGCTATAAATAACTTGGGTCTTGCGGTGCTCAGTCCAAGACATGACCTACGGGGCCAGAGGGACAGCAATCTGCCGTCTACCTGAAGCAACGCTCGAGGCGTTGGGGGGGCAGGGAGGGACACACAAACAAGCCAGCTAAGGAGGAAGCGATGCTCTGTAAGATGTTTATCTGTTGCTGAACCGTCTCCACCAAGAGAAATTCCTGAAGTATACAGTATATTTTCACTTTCCGCAAAAATGCAGGAAGTTTTGGGTTGCATTTGCCTATGTCGTAGGGATGTCACCGAATAATCGATTTTCGAATAATCGATCGATTAATCAATATTCGATTTTAATATTTCATAATCGAAAATCGAAAAAATATTATTATTATTTTTTTTTTCGTTTTCTTTTCTTTTTTCTTTTTTTTTAATACTATTTTTTGGCTTAGTTAGTTAGTTTCAACCAAAATATAGGCTAACAATAGTATTAATGATAATAGTAAATGGCCATTGATTTATTATTCACACCAGCACCAACTGTAAACTGTGTAGAGTGAAGGAGCACAGCAGAGTGGCTGCCTGCTACACACTCCCCTCCCCCCCTGTCTCAGACACAGGTGTGATTGATTCAGGCTTGATTGTTTGGTACTTGGTGGCCATCATCAAAGAAAAGGGAAAACAGCGTCCTCTGTATTGTAAGCATCACAGAATCTGTTCTTGAGAGATTAGGTGAACAGTACACTGACACACTAAAAAGAAAGATGAAGAGTAGTAGTTAGGTTACCAATTACCTGAAGAGCCATGTTGTACATATGTAAATGTGCATTGAAATCCAGTAAAAAAAAAACGAAAAACAGAAGAAAGAAAAACGTTTATTCTTTTTTATTTTTTTATTTTTTTTTAATAAAAAAATTATAATAATTAATTATCGATTTTCGAATAATATTCGATTATTGCTATAGAATAATCGATTTTGATAAAGGTCCTTTTTTGACATCCCTACGATGCAATATAGATCGGCTAGTCTCGGCCATCGTATGAGTATGATGAGTATAAATCAGGCTTTACTAAGCAACATGCATGAGCCCGTGATGAGCCATGTTTGGTACTACGATCCGCCGGGTCCCAGAATGATCCACCACAAGAGAATCTCACTTGCATAAAACAAGGTTTAACTTACTTTCACATGTGAAATCTGTCTAAGCCATCGTGCTTGGTCAGTCAATGGACTAGCCATTGCTATTTGCTTCAAAGGTCAAAATGAATTATAGACAATACCAGACAATAGATTGAAGTCCGATGAGAGGCACAGTTGAAACTGTGAACAGATGATCTCTGTTACCTAAATAACATCATTTGTTTTCTTGGCAAAATGGAATAATTCATCATTTAATTGTTAAACACTGATATATTGAAAAAAGAAAGGTGTTTTTGTTTTAGTTTTTTTTTGCAAGAAAAGTGAAATATATACTGTAGTTATCGGTTGATATCAGAAATCGGAAATTAAGAGGCAATATCGTCAAAAAAGGCCACAATATTGGACATCCATAATGAAGACCAAAATAATTTCCCTGAGGATGGAATCAGGGATCTACAGTATACTGAACACGTTGTCTGTCTCTCTCTCTCTCTCTCTCTCTCTCTCTCTCTCTCTCTCTCTCTCTCTCTCTCTCTCTCTCTGTGTCCTCCAGGTGACAATAACCCCAAGGAAAGCAGCCCGTTCATCAACAGCAGTGATGCTGCTGCAGAGAAGAGCCAGCAGTATGATGGCAAGCACATGGCCTTGTTTGAGGTACAGTGCAGCTTATCCACTTAAACTATATATGACCAGTGTTGTAGATCTGCTGTGAAAACAGCAGATCTACAAGCTCACAACGCGTTGCTTCGCGTTGTGAGCTTGTAGATTTTCACTTTTTCTTAAACATTTGTGTTCTAATGTATGGAATTTCTTAAAATTGTCTTTGATTTCTTCATGAAATTACTGAAAGATCATTGAATTTTGTTTTTAAAAACATGAAGAAATAGCCACAAATGGATCCCGACCCACTGTTTGGGAATCATTAGCCCGACCCCCCCCCCCCCCCCCCCACACACACACACACACACACACATACACACACGTACACGCACTCGTACCCACGCACTCACACACACAAGTTTGCTCATCATGCATACATTTATGTGCGACGATGCACTTTGCTGATTGATAAGAAGCAGATTTCATGTAACACACATACCGGATATACAAACACGTACGCGTGCGCGCACACACACACACACACACACACACACACACACAGACACGCATACACATACACACTCACTCACACGCACGCACGCACGCACGCACGCACGCACGCACGCACGCACGCACGCACGCACGCACGCACGCACGCACGCACGCACACACACACACACACACACACACACACACACACACACACACACACACACACCACACACACACACACACACACACACACACACACACACACACTTGCGATTCAGTGATTGAATGGGGGTTCTGACATCGATTAATGAGGGTAATTACTGTGTGAAGGGCAAAGGGGATCTTGGGGTTAATACAAGCAATCTAATACTGACAACAGGAAAGGACTTGCCATTTACCTTAGCCCAGAGCAGTTGTATTAACACTCTATCCTTCCTGTTTACACCAAAGAAAGAAAAACAAAGTTACTACACAAATAATAATTCTTCCTTGTGTGGTTTCACGTCAGGACAGTGCACAAACACAATACCAGTGCATAAGCTGCCTACCATACTTGAAAAGTTTATTTCTAGTGACCGAAGACTCAATTTGTACTCTTTTTAATATAATGATGAACATCCTGCTAACTGGGTGCACTGACCATGTTATGGAGGAGTGGATTTGGCTTACTGCCTTTGCATGGCGTTCCTGTTTGTATGATGATTTGTTATGTGGGAAAGAAAATCTTAACCGGATTACGTCTGGCAAAAATAGGCAAACATTTGTCGGAAATGTTTTTAAAATAAAAAAGTGCATTTACTCATGTACTGTAATTAAGAGGAACTTTTAGGTCCTTTTACTTTATTTGAGTGTTTCCATTTTTTCCAATACTTTATAGTTCAACTGTACGTCATCTCTCATAGGCAAATATTGTACTTAATTTTACTCCACTACAATTATTTGAAAACTTTAGTTTCAAGTTTCTTTATATTATTATTAAAAAGCATACAGTACATTGATTAATTTTATACTTTGTCTATTAGAATTATAATGAGTAGATCTGTTAACACTGCGGTACAGTTCCTTTTAGTAAAAAACGTATTGCACCACCACTGGGAGTACACCCAGTACAGGGTGGCAGTGGCTCAGAGGTAGAATGGCCGTCTTAGAACACAGAGGGTTTCCAGTTCGATCCCGGGCTCCCCCAGCGTTAGTGTCGAAGAGTCCTTGAGCAAGACTATGAACCCCTAGTTAGTTACTCCCGATGAGCAGGTTGGTGCCTTGCATGATTTCCTCCGCCATCGGTGTATGAATGTGTGTGTGTGTGTGTGTGTGTGTGTGTGTGTGTGTGTGTGTGTGAACGTGAATAGGTGAATGTAATGCACAATCTCTGTAAAGCGCCTTGGATAAAGGTGCTATATAAATTACACCAGTTGTTGACTGTGCGTGTTTGCCTGTGCCCGTGCAGGAGGAGATGGACAACAGTCCCATGGTGTCATCCGTGCTCAGCAGCCTGGCCAATTACTCCAACCTGACCCAAGGCAGCAAGGAGCATGAAGAGGCCGAGAACAACGAGGCAGAGTCGTCACGCAAGAAACCTGTCAAGGTATGATGCTGCTAACGCTTATAGCATGGGTCCTCAAAGGACCCCAAAACTCTGAGAGTGTACTCTCAGAGTTACACATCTGTAACTCTTGACAGTTTGGAGTTGGAAACCCTTAAGGAACCCTGTGGACCCCACTTAAAAAATCACATCATAATCATCACATCATTAAAGGCTCTGACATCACGTACGCCACATGAGTCAACAAAAAATGCCATGGTTACGTATTGAATGTCATCAGTATGACGTGTTCTGATGTTCATATATGGGCTTAAATGGACATAGGCAAACATATGGCCTGTGTCCATATACAGTATGACAACAGGTATAATGGGGTTTGCCCGAAGGGCGGCCGAGCTTCTAGTTGTTATAATGATCATTAGACTCAGAGCATCCCTGAATCCCTCCCCAGTCAGAGTTCAGAGTTTTAATGTAATGTAGTAGGCTATTATGTGCAGGATGTAATTAGCTGTAAATTAGGTGACCACGTTTCAAAAGATATTTGATTTTAAAATAAAAATCCTCTCTCACTTCTGCCAGTGTGCCAGTGATCACCCTCCCCTGTGCCAAAGGTTGCCTACCCCTGCTGTATAGTAATACTGTTTCTTATTGTAATGATGATGCTAATGAATGCCAATACATTATACAAAGCATACGACACTAAACAATAAACAAAAGATGTGGGGATGTTGATGAGAGAAACTGTCATAATCTGGATGTTTCCAATATGCACTCCTACTTCAAATTAGGGCTGTTAATTATTGATCTGTGATTAAAGTATTTAGAAATAATAGTTGACTGCCCTACTTCACATGTATTCTTTTAAATATTTAAAGTCTCATATGCAGAAAGGCTCCCTAGTATAGCGGTTATAGCATAAACCTTCAATGCAGGAGGTTGTGGGCTCAAACCCTGCTTGTGGTCAATGCCAGCAAGGCCATGCGGTTGCAATGGGTTCCTAACACCAAATCAAATGAGTTAAGATCTGAGCCAAGTCTCCTCACTCTCCTGTAGCAGGCGCGTCTGGACAGGAGTCTACGGACGTAAGAACAGATGATGACGATGATGATGATGAAAGTCTTATATGCAGTAATAATAAGTAATAATACATACGCCTTCCGACGTCGGAAATCTCCCGGTGTGGAAAGGCTTCCTGAACTCGGACTCAGAGAGTCAGGACATTTCTCCAAAGCTCGGAATGACGTCATCTCCCCTTCCCTAAGAAAAGTTAAGGTGGTTGGCAACCAGGAGTAGCCGCTACGGACCACACTTAAGTTGGAAATTCCCCCATATGAAGTTCATCATTGTGTACAGAATGGTGGTTAGCAGAGCCAGTTTTCAATTCAGCATTGATTGGCTGCTCACAGCTGACAGCTTCTGTATGAGCTTTGGCCCCACCTTTCTCCCCAGAAATCTAATCAGGAGATGCCTTATGGGGAGAACTCAGTGAAAGGTTTTGACTCATAACCTCTTCTTCTGTGATGACTCACCCAGTTCTCATATCCCCTCATTGTGCTGCTCTACAGGTTAGGTTTTCTTAACCGAAAGAAAGAAAGAAAGAAAGAAAGAAAGAAAGAAAGAAAGAAATCATAACTAAACAAAACGTATATACTGTTCATGTATTCCTTGAACAGCATACAGCATACACCAACAGACCAACATGGAACAAAACCGAATAGAATACTGTAGAATACAACACGTTGGAAAGCAACTACAGAATGCTATAGAAGCCCATGATGCGTTTATCCTCCCATGATCCCAGCATACCCTGCTGTCCCAGGCATGAGGTGTGTGGTGGTCTCGCCATCCCTGGGAGCAGGTCTAATTTCCAAGTGTCTCCCCAGCCCTTCAATACTTTAATTATTCTACACGCTACAGCAAGCAGCTGCTTCTCCAATCAGCAGGCCATTCCACAGCCAATCTCCCCATCACCAAGAGAGGCTTTTCATTAAGGCAGCCTGTGGCATTTTATCGCCTTGACAGCGTACCCCCCCTTTCCCCCCGATCGCTGTCTCTCTCTCTGTCTCCCTTCTTTCTTTCCTCGCTTTACTGCAGTAGTCGATCTCCATCTCTGTCTCCCTGCCCCGCCCCTCTCTATGTCTCCTCTCACCTCCACTCTCTTTGTCTACCTTATTTCTCTCCTCACGTTACTGCAGCGAGACCATCACTGTCTCTACGTCTCTGCCAAACTGTCTCTTTCTCTCTCCCTCTCTCTATGTCTGTCTCTCCCTCCCTGCTTCTTTCCCTTCTCCTTCTTCGTCAGTTCACTGAGCATGTGGCAGCAAAGGGGAGCAGGGGTTTCTTTGTCACCGCGTGAAAGCCAAGATTATAGATTTTGTCAGCCTGTCACATGGGTGAGCGGTGCAGAGGTCACCCAGGTTATGATGAGAGCAGTCACACGTAATCTGAAAACCATTCTCCTCCTTTACACAGCTGCAGTGATTAATGACACTCTTAGGGAAATGATAGATGCTGACTTTTACCAGTTTACAATTATTTGTGATATGCTTTGGATTGTAGTTTTCGCATTAGATTTTATTTAATGTAATATAGCCTATCTCTGCTGTCTGGCCAAAACCTTCAAAATGTTCATTTTTCAGAAAATGTAAAAACATCCACCAGAGTTAGGAGGTTTTGGTCGAAGCGCTTTTTACTACTTTTATTTTTTTTGTTTTACCAACACACAGACGTAAAGGGTGTTCAATAGCACTGATTTATGAAGGGAAAAAAATGAAAGATTTAGTTAGCTGGTTTCGGCCAGACAGCGACGATGATTCATACAGTATAGGCCTATATCCTTTTCAACACAAAACACAATTCTTGAAATTCCCAGTAGTATACATCATTTTCTTTTCCCCCTTTTTTGTAGTTACAATAACAGTACTACTTCCATTTGAACCATTGATCTGCTTTTTGTAGCACTTAAGACATTCAATCATATTTTTATTCAAGTCATTTCCATTCAAGACATTTTTCATTATGTCATTAACGCTAGAGAACAGACAGCGATTCTGGACTCTTTCTATTAAATGAAGATTCCAGTATCATTAAATGATAATGAGCCAAAATGGAACCCTCCCAAAGCCGGGTTCATCAGGACCCACACAATGAAATGCTAAGATCCCACCACACCAGACCAGACAATCAATTAATTAGGATGGTGAAAGAAAATAAAAGTGATTGGGTCCTTATTCTTTATTTCTAGTCAGCTGGTCTTTTACATTTTAATTTTTTTTCTAAAGCCTGATTTATTCAAAAATGTATGCAAAGATATTTTGTGAGAGCTTGTAGATCAACTATTTTTGTCCCCCATCATTATGTGACAGAGTATAAATTAAACATTATAAGTAATTTGGTAAATATGTACTTTTACTCAGGCCCGAGTGGCACTTAGTTCAGCAGCATTTCCACTTAACAGGATAACATACCCAGGATAACATACCCAGTAAGTACTAGACTATATCCTCCCCTGCATTTTATGGCTTAATGTTCCCTTGCGCTAATGTTGTTTCCCTTCCAGGCCATTGTGTTTTATAGCACCTCCTCAATCACACACATGCGTGCGCATACACACGCTTACACACACACACTTACACAGACACACGTACGCGCACACACACTTGCGACACACGCGATTCTACACTCTCACGTTAGCTGGGTGCACCTCATCAGTATGCTCATCAGAACCCTCCTGAAGGTTGTACCTTGATTAATGACGATCCATGTTGTATATTACTGCCATGGGCGTGCAGTTGACAGAGTTCATATAGTGGACCTAAGTAGAGATTTCACAGCTCACATATTGTCCACTTAGCCAGCGGGCAGCGGCGCCAGGCTCCAGACTTCTAAAGTAAAAGTAGCAATACCACAATATAGAAGTACTATTGATATGCAAGTAGCCTAAAATGCCTGTATTAAAAATGTGACTTGATTATAAAGTAGCCTACAAAGGTTTTGGCATCAATATACTTCAAGTGCTGAAATAAGCGTGCATTATGAAAATGAACAGTTGTAGTGGAGTAGAAGAAAAATTGAAATTATCTGAAACTGTCACCTATACAGTAAGTAAATGTACTAAGTTACTTTCCACCACTACCTTACATCAGAGCTCTCTCCAGGTCACAGCACTTACTGTATCCGTACAATATGGTGGATGAATAGATGCAGTAGATAGGCTTGGTGAAGTCTTTTAGCCTAGAATATTCTAGTAACATATACAGTACAGAATACTATACTGTCTATTTGGAGGTGCAGTATAGAGTATGGAGCATCCAACACATTTGGTCTCCCATCAGTCATTCTCCGACGGATACACACACGCACGCACGCACGCGCACGCACGCACGCACGCACGCACGCACGCACGCACGCACGCACGCACACACACACACACACACACACACACACACACACACACACACACACACACACACACACACACACACACGCTGACACACACACACACACACACACACACACACACACACACACACACACACACACACACACACACACACACACACACACGCTGACACACAAAGGCTTGACCGTGGAGTGACTGCTCTATCCACAGTGGAGCGGTGAGGCAGGCTGATGCTTTGGCCAGCATCTCCTCTCGCTTTCTGTGTCGATTTAATAATTCAGTACACCTGAGCAGAAACACATTGTGCCATATCAGCTGCTGTTTGGCCAGCAGAGCGTGGTGATGGCATTACAAGCTCCCTGCTCCTCCTCACTCCCTCATCAGCTGTTATAGTCCTGTCCTCCCTTCTCCTCCTCCTCCTCCTCACACCTACCGGTAGCTGTCTCTCCTGTCCTGCGTCTATCTGTTCTGCATCTAGCCTAAGGCAAGACCCAAATTCAGAGTGAACATTTTTAACTCAAATATTTGTGCAGGGACCCCCAGAAGCAAAGATTTTAGTTGAAAATGTTCACTCTAAAGGGCTTTGCAGCAAACAGGCGCGATTTTCAACAATTGCGTTTTTTTCCGTTTGCTGCAGGTTTAAAACGCATTGGATTTGGTGTGCAATGCTGTGCGGAATCAGCACTGCAGATCCAAAAAGGAGTCATAAAAGGAGTGATGAGTTTTTACCGAATCTAACTGGGTTCCATCGGGAAAAAACGCACTGCCGCAGCCACCTGCCGCATGGCAAATTCAGAGCCGGTGTGCATGAGGTCATAGAGAATCATTGCTTTCTTTAAAAAAAAAAAAATCAGTTTTTTTCCGTGCGAAAAAAAAAAACACGTCTGTGTGCAAAGCCCTTAACACATCGGGTGCCCACGTGGTGTCTACGCGTCAATCTCTTTGATCTTTACGAGTGCCCAACGACGCGTTTGACGCGTTGTACAGTAAACTATACTGTACTGTAGCTACTGCACTTGGCTACCGCGGTGATGAAACAACTCCATTTCCCAACATGCAGCGCGCAATTACGTCACCCGGACGTGCTGTGTGGCTCGTTGACTTCCTGTTTATCGGCTGCACAAAAGTGCTGTTTTCTCCGGATTCCCTTCCTTTTTTCATTTTTTTCTCAAAACGGCAGCCTCTTCTACATGCCGTAACACAAACACTGTGGCTTAGAAATGATAAAAAACGGTCCTGACTGAAAGAAAAGATTTTCGCGAAATAAACAGGACATACTCGGATTACATTTACTCGGATTACTTTTCTCGCCAGTACTCTCGCCGGTAGGTAAAATGACGCGTTGCCATGGGCACCAGCAAATTAGACGTCAGAGATCACGTGGGCATCCGATGTGTTAAATGTGGGTCTTGCCTTAAGCTAGATGCAGAATAGATACACGCATCTCTCCTCTGTGGTAAAGCTCACGACAGAGGCAGTGGTGGAAAAACTACTCAATGTTTTTTTACTTAAGTAAAAGTATCAATGCTTCAATGTAGAAACACTGTTAGGGTGCCCACACACCAAAATACCTAGAGTGGAATCCGCCAATGCATTTCAATGAGAATGGAGCGGTTTCATGCCAGTTGAGGATTTCTGCAAAAAACGCTCTTTTATTCTCATTGAAATGCATTGGCGGATTCCACTCTAGGTATTTTGGTGTGTGGGCACCCTTACAATAAAAATCAGGAATTCCACATTAACTTGAGTAAAAAATACAAAAGTAGTGGTATCAAAATGTACTTATATACAAAAGTAAAAGTTGTCATTATGTAGAATGCCCCATTTCACAAGTTTTCAAATATACAAAAATCGTTTGAAAATAGCCGATCTACAAACTTTTCCAAGTTTCTAAATAATTGTAGTGGAGTAAAAGTACAATAATTGCCTCTGAGATGAAGTGGAGTAGAAGTAAAAGTACATAAAATCAGAAATACTCCAGTAAAGTAAAAAAAAGACCTCAGAATTATTAAGAATTGTTAAGAATAGTATTGAGTAAATGTTACTTTACACCACTGCCTTGCTGTGGTAATAAGAACATGGCCTGGATTCATCAACCACGGGCCTCATATCCTCTATCCCAGTGGCTCCCAAACGTTTTCATGTCAAGGTCATGTATTCTATCATGGTCTGTCATAATTAAAGAGGTGGTGCCATAGTGTTGTAGTTTTTTCTGTTTTGTATGTGTCTATGACGTTAACATTACTCTAATAGACCCCCTTGTGTGGTTATAATTTGCAAATATGTCTTCCCTCACGCATGGTTGTAGAGACCAAGCCTGACCGTCATGTTCCCGTGATTACATGGGTTCGGGCAGAGCGACTTATTTAGCCCCCTACAACTACACCAACATTCAGATTTCACAAATACAATGATTTATAACAGGTCATTATTGTAAAGTGCTACCAAGTGGGGAATAAAGTCTCACACCTGTCTAAATACGGTACGGCATTCTATAATTACCTATATCCTCTGTGTTCTTTAATAAGAAGCCTTTTTATCTGATCGCTGTCTGTTTATCTCAATGGGGTTGGTGGCTTGGTGCGCATGGGGAACGCCAGGAAATACATGGGAAAACAGAAAGCGATCAGATAAAAAGGCTTCTTATTAAAGAACACGGAGGATACGGGTAATTATAAAACCGTATTGCCGCACCGTATTTAGACAGGAGTGAGACTTTATCAAGCACTTTGTGAAATCTGAATGTTGGTGTAGTTGTAGGGGGCTAAATAAGTCGCTCTGCCCAAACCCATGTAAACACAGGAACATGACGGTCGGGGCTTGGTCTCTACGACCATGCGTGAGCTACGATGGGCTAAAATCGCTTTGGGAAACCCGGCCAATACCTGATGATTATTTTGTAGGAGGGGGGAAAGAAATCACGGCACCCCATCTTTAAAATTGAGTTGGAAGTTACAATTGGTTTGAATAGGAATAGAATAGAAATAGTGTCTGAAAGGGGGCACGGTGGTGCAGTGGTTAGCGCTTCGCCTCACAGCTAGAAGGTCCTGGGTTCGATTCCCGCCAGGGGACGCTGTGGGTTCTGGGGGCGTGTTTCTCCCTCCGCGTCATCAGCGCCCACACCCTAGGTGGGGTCGGCGATAGGGCCTTTCTGTGTGGAGTTTGCATGTTCTCCCCGTGTCTCCTAGGGTTGATTCCCTCACAAAAACATGCAGTAATCCTGGTCTCAATAATGCCTCCCCCTGGCCAGCCGGGGCGCCTGATGGAGGGGAAAGGAACTGGTTGGAATAATGTGTTCCTTCCACGCGCTACGTCCATCCCGGGGAAATCCCCCCTGTCAGGTGAAAAGAAACAACTTGGACTACTCATGCAATGAAGGAAGCATGAGGTCAGTCCGTTGTCTCCCCAGGCGCGGCAGAGGGAGAGCAGAGCCCAGGATTACATAGACAATTTGCACTGGGTGAAAAATGGGTTGCAAAATCGTGGGATAAAAATTATAAAAAAAAAAAAAAAAAAAAATAGTGTCTGATAAAATGAAGATCAAATATCTAAATACAGAACAAAGCAACTTAAAAAACTGTCTGGTGGCGCTCTCTAAAGCCTGAGTAGACGATAGAATGTCAAAACTAGGGCTGGGACTTTAACTGATTAATTGCGATTAATTAATTACAGAAAATTAACGCGATTAAAAAAATTAACGCATTTTAATCGCGCTTAGTTTTTGCACCACAGAACCTTTAGTTTCGGGCATACTGATCATAGCGATGCACCAACCAAGAAGAGACAACAAACACAAAGGGAGAAGTAGCCGATCAGAGCGCTTTGCTTGGCCCAGTGGATGCGAAATTTAGATGCCCTCGTTGATTCCCTTGTACAACAAAATGTGTTTTACTTGAAAAAAATATCGATGTGCGATTAAAATGCGATTAATTGCGATTAATTAATCACAGAGCCTGTAATTAATTAAATAATTTTTTATCGCATCCCAGCCCTAGTCAAAACGTTTTTTTTTTTGTGTGTTTTTTTTTCGTGTTTTTTTTTGTGAAATATCCTTTTAAATAGCAGATCTACAAGCTTGTGTTGTGACTGTGAGCTTGTACAGTAGATGGGCTTTTTTCAAACAGCCAATATACTTACCCTTTGCTGGGGATCCTCTTGAAAACCCCTCAAGGACCCCTGGGGGTCCCTGGCCAGACCCCACTTTGAGAGCAATTTCTCTATCCTTCACCCTGTGCTGTCTCCTCTCCTCTGATATGCCCTGCGCTTGCTCCTTCTTTTATTCCCTCTGTTCTGCTCCCTTCTCTCTTTCTTCAACTGTCCTGACCTCCTCTCCTCCTCTGTTGTACTGAGCAGGGGTGTCACACCAAATTCTGAGCCCTGGGTACAAGGATTCACTCACATTTTGTGATTTAACTATTGAAAAATAGCAGATCTACAAGCTCACAGCTTGTAGAGCTTGTAGACCTGCTATTTTTTGAAGAATCGTGAACATTTTGTGCAAGAATTCCTTTTTTTTTCTTTTTTTTAAAAAAACCCTTTGTTTCTATGTCAAAATATTTAATTCCAGGGACCCTCTTGTGACGCCCCTGGTACTCATGTCCAGAGGGCTTTAGAAGAAGCACACAGAACATTTATTGACATCTGCGACGTTTGAACCTATGTTTGAACGTTTCGCTGTGCTCGAACGATTGTGTCATCTGCAGATATAGCCTACAGTAGCTGAAATAACGGTAAACACTGACTTCTCATGGTAAAAATCTGATCAAAAATGACTGGATTGTCAGACACAGCTGGAAGGATCAAACATGACAATGGTTAGCGGTTGCTCCTCTCCTAAAGTTGAACTATTTTCAGCTTGAAGCGCTCAGGGCACTCTGTACAGAAACGTTGGACACAGAGAACGCTGAAATGTGATGCTGGAAATAGGAGCGCTCCATGGAAATGCATGGCAGAAAGACGTTGGCAGCTCAACAAAAACTAAATCTGTGGACATGGCCTCTTCTCTTCTCTTCTCTTCTCTTCTCTTCTCTTCTCTTCTCTTCTCTTCTCTTCTCTTCTCTTCTCTTCTCTTCTCTTCTCTATTATGCAATCACTTGCACATGTCCACAGTTATTACACCATTATAATTATTTCTACTGTATACTGTAACTACTTGATAACTATAATTACCTCTATACATACATAATAACTATAATTAATAAGTATAACTTTAACTGTACTGTATGATATCACTGATATATTTGTGCACTGCTTGGAGTAGTAATACTGTGATTTTGTGTTTTGTGATTTTGGTATGATATTGTGTGCATAAGTGTATGTATTATAGTCACAGGGTCTCCTTCAATACGAATATCTTAAGGGATTGTTTGCCTCCTCTCCTCTCCTCTCCTCTCCTCTCCTCTCCTCTCCTCTCCTCTCCTCTCCTCTCCTCTCCTCTCCTCTCCTCTCCTCTCCCCTCCCCTCCTCTCCTCTCATAGTGACTATATCAAAATATGTTTTTTTTTCCACTTAAGGACAGTTCCTTCCAAGCCTCAGGGACCTGGACATTTCTTTTTCTATCATCCAAAAACACCCAAATATAAACCTAGTCTCCCACCTCCTTGCTCTCTTTATAGTTTTCTTTCATTTCCCTCCTGCAGCTTAAGGGGATAAACTTACTTCCACCCTGCCTTTCTTCTTTACTCTTGTCCTATGGAGACTTGTATCTAGTGGAGAGAAATTGCTACCTTTGCTGCTCTCAGCAAGTTCACAAGCCGTCCGTGGGAGGAGGGTAGGCCTAATAAGAATAGGACAGAAAACGATGAGAGAATAGGGAAAACAACAGGAAATAAAAAAAGGCCTTGGGGAGGATAAAAAGGGAGAAATGGGGCACTGATGAGTTGGGGGGTCAGAAGGAGGGCAAGATGGGAGAGCAGGCAGGGAGGGAGGGAAACTATAGGTTAGATGGAAACAAGTGGGCTAAGGTGGCTTCATGCCCACTATAGGGGTGAAACAGTTTATCAAATTAATTTATTCAATCGATTATTTAAAACAAATTATCAATTTTGATAAAATAATGATGTACGGGGAAAATCTTTAATGCTGTTAGGTAAGTGAGGGTTCAAGGCCTTCATTTAAAAGAATGATCCATTTGGCGGCCACCCTATAGTAACTCTGAGGACCCCCTAGGGGTCCCGGACCCCCTGTTGAAGACCCCTGGTATATGGATATCTGCTGCCTTAGTTATGTTGATTGGACAATGTTTGAAAGGAGAAGCTGCGGTGAACATCAGCATTCAGGGCATGTAACACCCAGTGCACCTGGCGCAAGGAGAGCATCATTAAGTCTGCTCTACTCTGGTGAGAGGATCATGGTGGGTGGCAGGGCAGCTGGCCATACGGAATATGTCCCGCTGAAGTGGGTCCTATGGCAGCTGTTGTGAAGGGCCCTGTTGTGTGAGTAGCACACCTGAACCATCCATTTGGTGGGTTGACTACACTTCCCAGGGGGCTGGTGGGCAGCTGTTCCTTCCTACCTCAGTGGTGGCATGCACTGGCCTACCTGTGGCTGTGTGCAGAAGCAGTCAATGTTCTCTCTGTGTGCGCCGGCCCAGTCTCAGGGGAAATCATCACACCGCTGGCTACCAGCCCATTACCATTACACAGGAGCTCCTGCACTCTCTCACTCCAGCTTTCTCCTTCTCTCTCTTTCTCTTTCTCCTTCTCTCTCTCTCTCTCTCTCTCTCTCTCTCTCTCTCTCTCTCTCTCTCTCTGTCTCTCTCTCTCTCCATCACAGTAGAGGCTATATGATCTGGGATCCCACAGTTCTCAAATGAACAAATGAAATGTCAATTGAGTCCGAATAGAAAAGCGGAGCTTGCGATAAACATCGGGCCTGTTGCCCACTGCGTCAGTTTCAATTGATGCTCAGGCATTAGTACATTTGTCATGCCTGTTCCCTCAATGTAATCTCATTAGGGAGCATTTATTTGGTTTCCAGATTTTATAGTCTGGTGCCTGTTGCCGAATCCTACAGGGTATTTTATGTTTTTACAAGTGCATTCTCAGATTCAGCCCTTGACAGTCATGTACAGTACAGTAAGCACTCTCTTATCTATGTCTGCACATCTTGTGTAACCAGGGTTTGTGGTATACAAATCAAAACCCGCCTGTTGTTGAGTGTGGATTATAATTTATCACTCAACAACTGCAGCAGGGCTGACACACACCGTCTGCTCCATTGTGATTCTCCATTATGTGAGGGAGCTGGCAGAGAAAATGTCATGTCTCCAATTTGAAGAGGGTTATTGCCCACTTTGGTTGTGTTACCTTCCATTGCTCAGGGATGTTGCAGTAGTGAATACATAGCATTTACATGCCTTTTGGAATAAAGCATGCTTTTCAATTCTGTTTTTCCACACAGCCATACTTTCTCTCCCCATATCCCGGTCTGATGAAAGCTGCTCTCTAGATGGAAATGATCTCTCTTGGTTATGGTTAGGGTGTTCTAATATAAGATGTGTATACTTTATACACACTTCCTTTTCGACTTCAGAGCTCCCCAGGATAAACGTGTTGTCATTTCCGCTTATCATAAGCGACTTTGGACTTGTCTTTTCGCTTGTATTGGTACATTAGTTTTGGGCTTGTTTCTGTACAGTAGTTGCTTGTTTTGTCTTACCTCCTAATGTTATTTAAACCAGTGGTTCTCAAACTTCCAACTTCCATGTCAAGGCCCCCCACATGAATTTTTATTTGTCCGCGAACCCCCTATCTGAGAATAAAATAAAACGTTTTTTTTTTTTTCTGTTTTTTTTGCGCCCACCTTGTAAATAGGACTATATTCATTCCCAGATCTCTCTTTTCAAGGCATTGCGTCCACTATGGCAGGGGTCTTCAACAGGGGGTCTGGGACCCCTAGGGGGTCCTCTAAGTTACTACAGGGGGTCCTCCAAATCTTTGTGTGATAGAAACATCTATTTTGCGCTTGATGGAGGGGAAAGGAACTGGTTGGAATAACGTGTTCCTTCCACGCGCTACGTCCATCCCGGGAAAATCCCCCCTGTCAGGTGAAAAGAAACAACTTGGACTACTCATGCATTGAAGGAAGCATCAGTCCGTTGTCTCCCCAGGCGTGGCAGAAGGAGAGCAGAGCCCAGGATTACATAGGCAATTGGCACTGGGTGAAAAATGGGTTGCAAAATCGTGGGATAAAAAAAAAAAAGAAACATCTATTTTCCCTTTTTTATATTAACCACTTGAATCCTAGCGTCCATATTCTGAGAACTTTAGCCAAAAATAGCAGATCTACAATCTCACAACGCCTCGCGCTGCGAGGCGTTGTGAGCTTGTAGATCGGCTATTTTTGGCAAAGAGGTTTGGTGTAGAGGGGAAAAAGAGCAGACTAAGTACAGAGTGAAAGGTCAGGTTTATTAAGTATTGACGGTTCAAGTGGTTTAATATCTGAAAACACAAATTGACATGAATCGTGCTGTCAAACAATGAAACTATATGGAATCTATGAAAAGGTTGTGGGGGTCCCTGCTTCATCTCTCTCTCAACTAAGGGGTCCCTGGCCTGAAAACGTTGAAGACCCCTGCACTATGGTGCACTATGAAATACACACAAGGATGTTTTGTCTAAGGTACCTGTTATTAGTTACTGACCCCTATTCCCACTTCCTGCTTCCCACTTTGTGCAGCAGCAGCAGTTTTAGAGTGTAGGCCAACACCAAAGTGCTGATGGCAGGGGTACCTTCAACACCTGACTGCTAATGTATATTACATACTGTGTCCCTTAAGGACCTGCAATTCTATAGAAGTTAATGGAAACTCCTTGTATTTAATTACAGCATCGCCATGAGCTGTGGAGCGATGCATGGTGTGAAATAGTAATGTGAAAATTAGACCTTTTGTCATGATGGGTTTTGATTGATAGATTTTCTTAAAGCAGCACTGGCTGAAATCCTGGGCTTTTCTTTAAATGCTATCATGCATGTGCTGTCATTCTTGATAAAGCTCAACAACTATTTCACATTTTAAATATGCAATTGTTCTTATAGTCACACTATTCAAGTATAAATTCAGATCGGTCTTCTCTGGCCACTTAGAACATTATGTTTTATTTATTATATTATTGTAATAAATGCAACAAAAATGCACATCTTGAACAATGCCTACACATCACCAATGATGTGCTTACATGCTACATGAGCATTCGTGTGCTAATGTTGATAACAGTGCCTATCAAGCTAGGACTTGTGTTTCGCTACAAGGACCTATCAGCGTGATCTGGGCTGTGATTGGCATAGCAGTGTGAGCTGAGCTGTGATTGGCCTAGCAGCACATTACTGTATGCACATTGCACTACTGGTCTACTCTTGTGGGGACAGAGACACAGATATACAGTATACAGACAGAGATAACAAGCTCTGTTCTAGGGTTTGTCAGGGCTTGTAAAATAAAAATAGAACAGAATTTAAATAATCAGCAAAAAAAGTTTTAAATATTTGAATAAATAACTTTTTTGTTTTGATATGGAAAGCAGTGTTACCATCATTCCCCATTCTTAATAGAGTAAAATCACATCATCATTGGGATTGATTATCCAAAACTAAACTTTATAAAGATCTTGGAGAAGCCTGTGATGATGAAAATCCCTGGGCTGAGACATGCTGAAGGGCAAAACCGCAGAGAGACTCTCGGATTTGCATAGCTTAGACAACAGGCAAACTGTGCAAGTCATTAGCATATAGCGGGAGTCGTGACAGAGATGGATGGGGTTTGTTCTCTGCTCCCACAGGCAATTGATCTTTGATTAAAGAACAACCGAGTGGAAAGTTGTGATCTTCCCTTCCAGGGAGATCGAGTCATGGGAGAGGGAAAGGTTTCACTTCAGTTTTAGGGGACAACATATATAAATCATTTTTGTTGGGGTTCAAGGCTGAAAGGCTGAAGCCCTGTTAATTTTTCCCTGATTTATAGGCTATATTGCTCTGCTGCCCTGGGTTTGCTAATTCCCCCTTTGTCAAGTCTCGCCCGTTGTCCCGCCCCTCTTTGCACCCATTGGTTGCTCTGTCTTGGTGGGACAGAAGTACTTTCTCTCCATCCACTACCATTGAAATTCAGTAGCTTCTTATTGTTGTTTTGTGAATTCAATTCTCATTATAAACTTGGTTTCAGTAAAAAGGAGCCTCTCAGGTGCAGTATAGTGACTGGCCATGTTTTTAAATGTTTTTTCAAAGGCAGAAAGAGCCTGCTGGTTGGTCAGTCAGGGACCAATCAGAAGGCTGATAAAGGGTAAATTGTCCCCCTTTGCGAGAGAGGCCCTGGGTCACTCGAAGGGGTCTTCTGTAAGTGACCCCTCGCTGGTTTCAACTTGAAATTACAGCTATTGTATATTCTCTTCTTTGTTTGCTTGTAAAACATATTTGAGTTATTTGATGGAAAACATCTCCTAAAATGTATGAACTGTAGAGTTACACCCCCTTTAAATATATCACCGAGACTTCATTATCACCCATGTGCTTTTCTGAATAAATAGCAAGGTTTTGAGTCAGAGCGAACAGCGTTATCTGTGGTGTAACGACGTGACTGACAGCTAAGGTCTGCTCTCTCGCTCAGTGAAACGCATTATGCCTGGATATCAGAACAATCACCTTTTACTGGCCATGCCGTCCTTGGCTGGGAAATTAAAATCTCTATTATGCACAGGGTCAACTGATGTGTCCTTCAACTTTAATGCACACCATCATGTCGGCATACAGTACACACAGGGACATGCACGCAGCACACACAGGGACATGCACGCACAGGGACACGCACACACGTACGCACAAATAGATATACAGAGATACTACTTACTGCGCACAGCTGCCTGCAAGAGCGCACATGCACGCACGCACACACACACACACACACACACACACACACACACACATGCGCACACACATGCGCACACACACACACACGCACACACACACACACACACACGCACACACGCACACACACACGCACACACGCACACACACACACACATGCGCGCACACACACACACACACACACACACACACACACACACACACACACACACACACACACACATGCGCGCACACCGTCACACAACAAACAAACAGACACACAAACACGCACTCACACATGCAGAGAACATCCCCAAAAAAAGCCTTCAGGGGCAGAAACCTCCTATTAATCAATCTAGAGTGCAACAAAATACACCCTCACTCTCCCAGCGTCAGTAATAACTGTCCATGGAGCGGCCTTGAGAGGGACGTACTCAACACCCCGATGCGGAAGCTCTCAACCAGTGGTCCGGGGACCACCAGTGGTCCTTGAGGGGGTTCCAGGTGGTCCCCAGCCAAATGATGGAGCTTTGGTAACCAAGTGGACGCTTATAGATCTTTAACTCTTGAGAGTGTAAAAGAGCCACGGACCTGAATGGTGGTCCATGGCTCAAATGGTGAATACATATGAAAAGGGTTTGAAAACCATTTCCCTGATGCACTGGGAAAACAGCTAGGCAAAGAACAAATCCTCCACCAGCAAAACTAATTTAAAGAAACTGACAGTTTGATTATCTCCCTCTAATTTCCTCCCAGACATATTGTATCTGACCATTTGAGCCATTGATCTGACAAACAACAAAGAATGGAAATGGAATTAAATTAAGGCTGTGAATTCTTTCATCTGTTACAGAACTGAAGTTCCTTTTGATGAAACGGGTTGATTGTGTATCAACCTGTTATTTTCTTTTTAAATAGACCCATATTTTTAGTCTATTCCTGTGGAATCGGCTGAGACAAATGAACTCCAGTCCTGGTTAAGTTATGTTTATTATACCCACAGTTATTGCGACAAAAGTTTTGTATTGATTCTGCGACCGCAAGGGATTTGTTTGTACAACAAGCTCAAAGACCAGTTTGAATATAGCTTTCACAATTTAACAAAATAAAAGGTAACACACTATTCCTTTAAAGTGAGTGCCCTCCACACATACAGCAGGCTACAAGTTGCACAAAAAGAGACAATTGTTTATGTACTAATAGGATAATACAAATAGATCAGCATACAGTATATACAATGTAACGTATATATATGGCATTACACCAGTTACACATTGTAACAAAATAAAAGGTAATGCACTATCCCTTCAAAGTGAGTGCCCGCCACACACACACATACTGTACACGTGCACGCATGCAAGCTCACACAACACACATACACATGCACGCACAGACTTAGATTATTTTTACTTTTTTTTCTTTTGCGATTTAAATTGTGTGTGTCTTCTGGCCCCTGTTCCTCTTTTCTCTACTAACAAATAAAAAGTGATGCTGAATTCCTTCAAATTGAATGACTCCCTCTTCTCTCCTCTCTCTCCTCTCTCTCCCTCCAGGCCCCCGCGCTGGGCACCCTGATGGGCGTCTACCTGCCCTGCATCCAGAACATCTTCGGCGTCATCCTCTTCCTCAGGATGACCTGGCTGGTGGGCATCGGGGGCGTCATCGGCACCTTTGCCATCGTCTTCATGTGCTGCACCACAGTGAGTTCCCTCCCGCCAAAATGTCATCCTATTTAACTCTTATAGGCCCTTTATTACGTCTAGAGTACGTCAACACTCTGGACTTTGGTGTGTGGATGAATATATAACTAGAAAGATGCAATTTGAAATTGCGAGTGTGGTCGCTGACGGTTGCTGACTATTCTATAGTAAGCTAACTGTCATGTGAAGCTCAATCCAATTGATTCCCTATTGATTCCCACTCCCATTGATTCCCTACTGATTCCCACTCCCATTGATTCCCTATTGATTCCTATCTCTGCCATTTCCAATGGCAGCGGAAAAGTTACCCTAGAGGTATATAAAGTTTCCATAGGACTATAATGTGTTGCCCTGTTGGGCAACCACACTAATAATAATAATAAAATAAATCAATAGAAAATCTATCTCTAAATTCAGGGGGGCTTCCCTAATTGTCCAACCCGACCCTTCGGCTTCACGAGTTGGACAAGCTTTGTGTCAAGATTGTGCCGCTGTGCCAATATAAGTGGTGGCGTGGGATCAGGGAACAGGGTTACTCTGACCTCTAGTACAAGTACAACGGGTATTGCATGAATGGGTGGGACATGCATTCACAACTTGCATCATTCCTGAGTAAACTGGTGCCTGTCTTATAACTCATTGATTGATCTATCGTTATTATTTAGTACAGACTCCGAGGAAATGGGTACTGCACTGGGGACTTTAAAAACAATTACAGCAAGTACTTTGGTATCAGTACCCACATTTACATCATTCCCTACATGCGTGGTAAGCCGGTTAATGATAGTACATTAACCTAAACATACTAAAGTAAAATGTAGTTTTTTTGCAGAAAATATCAGCAATATATTGCCCAGTGGCTCCTAGCTGGGAAGGGTACAACAAATGCAAGCGACCTAAACACCTAATTGAACTCCTGGATACTGAACCGTAGTAAAACCTCTTTGTGATGAAATTCTTCTTGTTTTTCCATCAGAGCCTTTGAATCAACAACAAACTATTTTATTCACTTTACTCCTGCAGGTATGGTAATTATGGTAAGTGCGTAGGAGTTACCTGAAGATCAAAGATGTGCATAAAAAGGATCATGCAAATATCACACCACTTCCTTCCTCTCATATGTTAATTGTTTTAGCTTTGTAGGTGCAGTTAGGGCTTTGTATGGACAAATATCACAATATTATACCAATAATTCAATAAGATATTGTGACAAGCTATAAGCTTAAACATTTTTTAAATAATAAAATAGCTGAAGTTATTCAATATTATGAATAATATCCCACATATTTTTCAGTTCCCATGGGTTTTGATGCTACTTTACAGTTTCAGTGTGTTATTCCCAAATGCACAACACTGTCTGTATAAAAAGAGGAACAGGTGTGTTCACTGCTGATACACCTTGTAATGCCTGTTTTGTATCCAGCCTGTTCCATTGAGATGCACAACACATAATAAGTACAATATCCCTTTCCAACAAGACAGTATACAGGCAAAAACATTTGTTATGAGTATTGGGACCTCCTCCTCTTGTGAAATATGAGAGTATGATGGCATAAAACACAGTGATGCTAATACCTTATACCCCCACTGGTATAGAAAAATACTACTCACTTTCTGTGTTATGCACCTTGTTTTATTAATTACTTAATTAGAGAATTTATGTTTTTGATATTTAATTTTGTTTATCAGGAGTATTAACCCCGCCAGAAGCAAAACCTATTATAGATGTTAAATCCCAGCCCTGTAGGTACTTCTGTCCTTAAAATTGAAACAACACTGCAATGCCACTTTCTCTAGTACAGCTACGCCAAAGTGTATATTCCCTCAGTGTGGTGACCTGTAGGGGTGTAACGATATAGTAACTGAATCGCAAAATCGATTTTAATTTGCAATGATCTACTATATCGTTTGCAAAAGCAAAATATTGTACCGTTTTTGGCTTTGTATGGTATCGTTTTAAAATGCAGTAATCATTATCGAATCATTGTGCAATGCAAATAATTGATTGTTTGGAAACTAAGTATTTGTGCCTTATATCTGGCAATTTTAAGAGGGAAAATGAAAAAGAGGGGTCTATTTCCATTCCATATAGCTACTCTTGGTCTATCGATAAATGTGTGTAATCTCTGTGTTCATGTCAAGGTGGGTTCTTTGCTAAATAGTTTCTATATAGATTTTAAATCATTGAATCGAATCGTATTGTATCGGCATGAATTAACCAATATCGTTCATCTATCGTATCGTTAACCATGTATCGTGATGCGTATCGTATCGCTGTTAAAATGTATCGTTACACCCCTAGTGACTTGTATGTTGGACTGTATGTCACACTTTTGAGTTTCAAATCACAACCGATAATGTGCCAAGATACCCCCCCCCCCCCACCCACACACACACACACACACACACACACACACACACACACACACACACACACACACACACACACACACACACACACACGCACACTCCCTCCACCCCGCCTCAGTGGTAAAAGGATGTGATGGCTGTTTTAGTGCGATTGTGTTTGACTCGTGGGCTTGTCAGTATACAATTGTGCAGAGCACCTCCACAGAGCCTCTAACATGATAGCTTTTCTGCACTGGCTAAAAGAGGACGATGGAATGCACTTATGTTTTCCCTATAGACACCATTCTATTGAGAACATGTCAATGCGCTGTACATCAAGAGCAAGGCCTCCTCTCTAGGCTGGATGCAGTACACATACAAATTCCTTTTTGGATTTAAATAATCAATGGCTGGTACAATGCCTGCATTTTTTGAAAGTACTGGACCCAGGTAAAAATGCCACATGTGATCTCTGCCTCTAACTGCAAATACCATAATGGCGTGTGTGTGTGCGCATGCGTGCTTGTGCGCGCGAGTGTGCACAAGCACAAGAGAGAGAGAGAGAGAGAGAGAGAGAGAGAGAGAGAGAGAGAGAGAGAGAGAGAGATACCATGACTTACGATTTAAATCCAAGCTTGTAAAGTAGGACCTATAATTGTCACTGAATGCATTGAATGCATTGGATTTCTCATCATCTGTCAGTCATACTATGGTTTATAATCTGGTGCTTACATGAAAATTGCCCTCTTGTCTGTGACTGTGTGGGAGAACGGTATCTCTCACGTCCTCTGTGCTCCATTGCGTTTCGCCTTTTGCCCAGCCCTCCTCTGTGGTTTGTATTACGCATAGGGACAGAGATGTATGTTTTCACGTCAGTGTGTTTGTGCAGCCTAGATTTTCCTGTAGCAGAGAGTGTATTTATAGAACAGCCCCCTCAAATCCTTACCGTATCTAACTGGCCTGTACAAACACACAGGCGGAATGCCTCGCAATGATGTCCTCCCTCTGACAGAATATAGAGGGCTCAGCATCAGTCAACACATAAATACCATAAATACCGCCCTGAATTAGAGCCCTAATTATAGTGCGTGTTAACAGTTCGTTTTCACATTTCTTTTGGAAAAATACATTATTGTCTGCAAGCCTCTGTGCCCACAAGAAAAAGGTATCAGCCATCAATGGTGTGATGTAAAAACCTAGGACTGAAGAAATGAGATCAAAGCTGGTTCGGAATCAGCTGAAAGGAAAGTCGTGCAAATGCACTACCACCATACAAATTGGTTAAAATGGCATTTCACTCATTAAAATAAGTTCCGGATTATCGCTATTAAGCTCTCGGCTTCTCACACACGCATGCAGTCGGTCACGCACGGTTGCATGCATGCAACGATTGGCACGCATGTATGAGTACACGCACGCAAGATCACTAACACACGCACGCAAGTACGCGCGCACACACACACACACACACACACACACACACACACACACACACACACACACACACACACACACACGTCCTATCAGCCCCACGCAGCTCAGTGTGGAGCCCTGAGGCAATGGACTCGACTGTGATCACTGTATGAGAAGCCTGCCTCCCCCCACTCCTCCCGAGTTTCTTACATAACTCATAACCAGCCAGTGCTCCAGGGGCTGCCATTGCCTCGCAGCACGCATCTGTGTGTGTGTGTGTGTGTGTGTGTGTGTGTGTGTGTGTGTGCACGTGTGTGTGTGTGTGTGTGTGTGAGCGCGCGTGTGTATTTGCGAAAGACTTGAGAAGGAGTGATTCCCCCACCTGAGTGGAATCCACAGGACCATGATGAGAGTAAAAAGGAATCAGACATCATTGTATGGTCTAAGCATTCTACCATGTTTTATTCATTCATAATATGCAAGCTACCTCCGTGCATAGAGCAGTGCTTCTCAAAGGTCCAAGTGTGCCAGGGGATTTTGTGACAACCACACATTATCACAAGTTGTGAGTAAAAAGAAAATTTATATATTTCAGTACTTTGTGTGCACTCATTTCCTGATACCAAGGCACATTTTATACCCTAAAAAATACATTTTAAGCATTTTCATTAATGACAAAATGTAATTAAAAATGTACTTGCCCACTGCTATGCCTTGGGAACAAAACATTTGAAAACCGCCACCATAGATGATCAATGACAGATAACTATTTCATGGCATGCCAGATCTGAGCATTGTGTATCCGTGGCCCCATCATCTTCTCTCGCCGATGGAACGTTTTGACACAAGCCTCGACAAGCCGCTCTGCTGGCAAGCATTCAGAGAATCATCAGTGCATGATGTGCTTTTTCATGTTGTTGGCTTGAAAATCACTTTGCATCGTACCATTAAACTCCATGACCAACCAAATAGTATATATTGGGAGCACCACTGGAGAAGAGGTAGTAGTCTCCGTGACTGTGCCAGTAAGCCCCATCTTTTGCAGAACGATCTAAGTGCAAAACGTGCACGATTCTGCTGTGTATTTTTAGCATGTATAATGTATAATGAATGTGGGCTTGTCACTGAGCTAAAATGAGGTTTAATATTCTAGATGGAAATGCACGTCTTGTTATTCGCTTCTCTCATTACTTCCAGGTCCCAAATCCCGAACGCCGCGAGTGGATGGGTGGTCTGCATTCTGTCGTGACTCATTTAAATGCTAAGGATGTTTTTCTCCCTTGATCTCTCCCATTTGGTCCTCGCCGCTGTCACTTCCTCAATTCCTCCATCTGATTTTCTTCTGCCATCTGTCTCGTTATTATTTTCTCTCTCTTTCTCTGACCACCGGGCAAACAAGCCCCTAGGGATTCGTGGTATCCTTTTAACGAGCATTGTAAACTGTACAATTTGCAAACTGTACAGTTTCTTTAGATGTCTGTTTCTCCCTCTCCACTATTCAGCTTAGGTATCTCCATCATCCAATATATCATAAAATATATTTATTCAACCACGGGAGTCTGAAAAGATCACCTCTGTTCTCCTTTCTCTGACACCGTTGCCTCCACAGTTTGCATTCCACATCCACAGGGATTCACTCAAAATAGACTTATTTCGTGTGTGGATTTGAGACGTGTGTGCTTGACAGAACCTTGTCGCATTTGTGTAATGAAGCATACTAATGAAGTATGTGCTCAGGGCAGGGTGAAAGCTCCTATCCTGTCAGAACTAATTTATGCTCCACTCTGAGGCCTGCCCAAGGCCATGGTAAAGTTTTGACTGTGACTTTAACAAACAAATCATGTCATGCACCCATAAGATGGACCTACCTTGCAAAAGGTTTTCAAGTTAGTGGTGCTGTTACAGTACCACTTATGGAGTTCATAATTCGGATTGCTGACGTCACACACAACAGAAACCGTTGCAAAAATGGCAATTTGTGCTGATGTCTTTATTCCATATTTGGAAATCCCAACACACAGACAAATGCAAACCACCACACCACCACAGACAATTTGAACTACTTTAATGATGTGTCTTGGATGCTTTTCGACAAGAAGCCAAAAGGACAGAAACAAAGAATGGCATTGTCACCAATGAAACAGATACTTTGTCCTCTGAAGCCGTTGATGGCTTGCAATCAAAAGTTGGGCCACCTCGATCTCCTGCGCCCCCCACCTCCTCACAATGTCTTCCGACCCTGTCCTCCCATAGCCACTACTCCATCTTCCATATGGTGACCAACATGTACGTCCTTTGGATGTTCTCCACCAGCATTATCTCGCTCTAGAGCAATTCCTTGCCTTTACCTCTCCAGCGGTGTCATCTCCACCATGGTAAGCTACATGTGTAGCACAGCCTCCGGACGGCTGCATCCCTCATTGGGAGCGTCAGGCGCTGTCATGACAGTTCTGGCGTTGTTCTGTACAAAGGTGCCAGAAGCTAAGCTAGGAACTTTTTCAGCAGGAAATGTTTTGAAATATCCTGTTGCCATAGATGTAGCAGGACTTATTTTGTGCATATTTTTGCGATTGCGTTTTATTGATCATGCAGCTCATCTTGGCGTACGGAGCCCTCTTTGGAGTGTGGTACGTAGAATATGGTCACAAGCTGATCTGGAGAAAGAGGGAACCTCTTGTAAGGCTTTGAAGTGGACCCCAATAGTGATGCAGAAGAGCCCAGACGTGTGTCATGCTGGTACAGGGAGTTCTTCGAGGTCCTCACACCTAGTGGTGTAATGTTCACACAGTTGAGTGATAGCAGCTTTGAATTCTAAAATCCCCTGTAAAAACCCATAATCCTCAATCAATTCAACCACTGACTTGCAGTAAGTGAACTTTTGAGTTCATCTCACACATTTCCTATTCTATTCACATTGCTGAACTGAATGAATGAATTGCATTAATGTCTTTTTGAGCATAAAGAAAAAAGCGGAAAAGTTCGATTAGTGGCTTGGATTGATAAATCTACAATAACATTTACAATAATAATTTTTGGCATTTAGCAGACACTCTTATTCAGATCAACGTACAACTGCAAAATGGGAATAAGCAGAGTAAGCATGAGCTTATCTGAGTCTATCTGGTATGTGAACTGTCTGCTGTTCTGCCTCATATGGGATAGACAGATGGCAAGGTGACGTAATCTACTGGCACACTTGGGGGGCCAGAGGCCATGTGGGCTTTAAGGCCCATGTAGGCTGACACTGAATGCCATCTTTAACGGCACTATGCACATATTAAGATGCTGTATCTTTTGCAGTACAAAGGGTCCATT
This sequence comes from Nannobrachium achirus, assembly GCF_963921795.1. NCBI lineage: Eukaryota > Metazoa > Chordata > Actinopteri > Myctophiformes > Myctophidae > Nannobrachium > Nannobrachium achirus. The sequence continues at coordinate 46,643,498 of NC_137815.1, forward strand.
TTGACATTTATTATGCATTTCAATATGTGTATAGTGTATAGCCATAGTTTGGCTTTATTTATTTTAGATGTTTCTAGCACTCATTTTATGCTGTCCTACATGTATGTGTAAGTAGGGAGTTCTGGGATACAAATTAATCTTATATAATAAGGGTGACCTTGGCTTCTAACAGGTGTATAGCCAGACTACTCTCAAACCATCCCAGAATGGGCTTAGCTGCACTCCCTGAATCTGGGACAATAAAACAGGCCATAGTAGGGCCTGGGTTAGTGGGAAATAAGATGCAGCACATGCTGCCCAAAAACAGAGGAAAAAGCTAGGACACCGCTTTCACACTGGTCCTCCAACAGGGAAACGATTCAGACTTGAGGTCAATGGGTAGTTATAGGCTCTCTGGGCCAGTGACTGACTCTCAGATTAGATGGAGATTGGATCTAGGCTAGCTGATATCCAGAGCATGATGCAACATTCTGTTACAGTGCAGCAGTGGTTTTCAACCCTTTTCATATCAAGGTCCATTATTTATTGGGCATTTGAGCTACAGACCACCATTTGGTGAAATTTCGCTTCTTAGACCCAAAACTAGACACAACAATATTTTGTTATCGGTACCGTGGACACGGTTTTGTCCACAATTCCATGCTGTATTTATGTTGGTACGATAGGAGAGATAACAGGCAAGCGTTGATCAAAATGGCAATTCTTCTACATTCTCAAATTGTGTAGAATTCTTGCAAATTAAGTAATGCAGACGTATAACAATAATCTAACTCTTGAGAGTGTAAAATGAAACCAAATGGACCAGTAAGGATCCATTTGATTACCAAGATCTATAAGGGTCCATTTGTTTACCAACTCTCCATCATTTAGCTAGGGACCACTTTTATTATAAGCAGTTTTCTCCCTGATATGACCTGCAAAGTTTACGGTGGAGAATGGAAGAGACCCACCACTATGTTCCACTGACAGCAGCTGATTCATGACATTTGTTAAAGTCACCAGCTCCCACTGGCAGCCAGGGAGTCATGTGATCTAAATATGGCACTCGGTTAGGTGCCATATTGGGGTGGCATAGCTGAATGGTTAGGGAGCCTGCCTGGGGAACCAGAGCCCCTGGTTGTCCCTGGTTTGATTCAAGGCCAGGGTAGCAATGTCGATGTGTGTCCCTGAGCAAGACTCTTAACCCTTAATTGCTCACACGCTCCTTGTGGGCAGCGAATCAGCTGAGTTGGGCTGAAAATACTGAATTTCCCCCTCAAGAGGAAGTGGGTAACCATTATTATTGGGTGAAACGGAAACTCTCATCCCCACAGCTACGATACGTCCACTACAGACAGCCAGTCACAACTAAATGACATCCAGTAAATGACGTCCAGAGGGCGGGAAGACAAACATACATGTCCACAAGCCGACCCCACGTCTCTTGCTAGTGACAGTGGAAGTGGGTAGATTTTATGAAAACGTGGTTATGATGTTATCAAACCAAACCAAGCCAATCCAAATGTGTGGCTGGGAAATTCTGTGATTGGAGAATTTAATACATAGTGGATTGGAGTGTTAATAGCCTACATAACACGATTTCTACACATACCATACTGTTACTCAATACTTACAATATTAATAAGCTATTATATCCCATGAAAATTAGGCAAACCTAGCGGTCTTCCTGCATTCATTTGATCAATTTATCATACATCTGTGCGTGTGTGAGTGCACGCATGCGTGCATGCGCTGCATCATCATTTTATCAATTTATGATACATCTGTGTGTGTGTGTGTGTGTGCGTGCGTGCGTGCGTGCGTGCGTGTGTGCGTGGGTTGGTGCATACAGTGCCTTAAACTACCTCTGTGTGGCTGCGGCCCACATCAGATAAAACACTTAAACAATTACTGCCTTATCTGCAGCAGTAGAAGGGCCCATGGCCTCTTTATGACCAGATTAGAGGCCTGTCCCACTCAGCCCTCAATCTAGTAGCCAGTGTCGTCTAGCGCCACAAGCAACACTAACCACATTACCCTATAGCACAGTGGTTCCCACATCTGCTTCATACGGCCTATACTGTAGTTCTGCACGAATTACAGTACGGCCAAAATGTACTCTTGCACCCAAGATATAAAAGAATGTAGAGGGAAGATTACCATGAATCTTGCTGAGCACGTTCATACTCCCCATAGAATGAACCCTAATGATTTGAGTGAGCCTTTCCCATGACCTTCACTCTTTCCCAGGTCTGGCGGACAGGGTTTTGAGGTTATAATTTCTGTGAGGTTAGGTTTAGGCATAGTGAAGTTAAAGGACAACTTTGTTTTTTTTACAACAAGGGTTCATATTTTAGATTGTAATTACAGTGTTTGCTGCTTTCTATCGTTTTAGCCATTTTAGCGATCTTGATTTCAGGGGGTGGGGGCATACGTACAATAAGCCGGTGATTTCTTTATTACTATTTACAGTAAGACTATTACCCCCCATAAGTCACATCTGCACATGAAAGATTGCGGTGCATCTTGGGAATGGGCTTATTGTGTCTAAAAAGACATTTAGCCACTTGTACGCATGCCCCCACCCAATGAAATCAAAATCATTCAAATTGCTAAAACAATAGATAGCAGTAAATGAAAACATTTTAACACTCATCTTTTCTTTTCTCTAATTACAGTCTAAAATATGAACCTTTGTTGTAAACAACCAAAGTTGTCCTGTTGAAGTTAAATGTTAGCGTTTAGACGTTTTCAAACCGAGTCCCTAATTCATAGACAGGCTAGGAGTACCATAAAGAGCTACAACATAGGGGGCTCCAAGTGGTGCTTTTAGACGTGGAGCCATTTTGGGCGAACCGGCATGAAGAGCAGTCAGTACGTGGCGACAGATGGATGGTATCTTCCGGTCATGGCAAAGACGAGGTGGGCTGGATTAGGCGTAATGTATTATCAGTGGATTCAATCATGACCAATCAAATAATCAAAATGACTCCTTTGCCAAGAGCAAACCGATGTCTTTGTGTGGGAGGTGTGGAGTCGGTGATTTATTGGGTGGAAATAACATTGGGTGGAAATAACAAGTGTACTGTACGCGGACGGACACACAAATGACTGCTGCGCAGATGTCCACCTCGGAGGTTTGTGTGCCCACGTGTACCTGTCTGTGTGACCTGTCCATGACAAATGTTGTGTGTAAAATGGGGAGAGGGAGGGAGAGGGAGGGGGAAAGGGAGGGAGAGTACGTTGGATAGCCTATTTCAACCACACAATAACCTGGACAATGCTAGCTGCAAAACCTGAATATGCTGATCGAAGTGATGTGTTTAAGTCTGCTGAAAATTGCAGTGGAAGAGCAGGTCCAAGTAGGTGGTCATGGTCCCTTTTAACCTCAAAATTGCAGTCGAAAAGGCCAATCCACCTGCCACGAAGTAAGGCCCTTGGTTTTATTCCCCAATTGCAGTGTTGAAACAAAAAGTATGAATAGGCTACCCTCTAGGTAAGTTTAGAATCCAAACAGTGACTACAACATAGAGGCTTAACAAACAACCCAAGAAAGTAACTAGTTTTGCCAGTGTAACATGATTCACTGAGTACGCCAGCCTACGCTCTCTCTCTCTCTCTCTCTCTGCCTCTTCATTTCATGTTACTCGCTGTGTCTGTCATTCAGTATCACCGAATAGTAGGAACTCAACGAAAGCATTTGAATAAATGATGAGGTCCGTTCTCCGCTGTACTGCTACGGCCTCATATGCGTGACCCTTTCCTCTCCAGGGTTGTGAATGAAGGCTAGCTGTGGGTCTCATGGATGGCCACTGCTTTCTGTCGTCGTCGTTGCATAATTTTCTTCCAGCCCCTTCCTTATCCACTCATTACTGGAGGTACGGTCCCCAGAGGGAGATTGACATGCTCTGTGAGAGATGTGACCTGTGTCTGGCTGTCTGAATGCTCGCTGACAGCCGCTGAAAGCCCCGATGGCTTTATTGTTTATCTCAAACACAGCAGCCAGCCACTCACACGCTATGTGATTGAACTGTAGCGCTTGCTGTTATCCTCACTTACCCTTGGCCCTTCCCCGGCACATGCATTTATGCTACTTTTCTCTTGCTGTCAAGTTTTTGGCTACAAAATCAACCTCAGGAATTAATGACGTTGTATCCTATCTTAATTTATAACATCGGTGGGATGAATGGTCCTTGAGATACGCTGTGCACATACTCACATACTCACAGAGATTTCTCACATTTATTGTAAGATATATATATATATATATATATATATATATATATATATATATATTAGGGGTGCAACATATCGAACCGAATATCGAATACCGAACCGAAAGACCCTGTACCGAACCGAATGACCCTGTACCGAACAATACAATACAGTACCACTCCACATCCACATTCCCCTGGAACTAGTGTGGTATGCTGTGTCCAAAATACAGCTCCTGTAGGATTTTTGTGCCAAAATTGATTTTTCTGCAGATTTTGGTTCTTTAGGGTCCAAACTATCAGAAAATGACGGGGGTCAAATTTTCCGACCCCTCCCTTATTTCCTGGGGGCGGGTCACTTCAGTTTTGGCCCTATTCGGCTATGTATTCCCAATTTCCCATAGTATTTTTTGCTAATATTGATTTGTTTGCTGTTTTGGCTTCTATAGGGACCAAACTATCAGAAAATTACGGGGGTCACATTTTCAGACCCCTCCCTCATTTCCTGGGGGCGGGTCACTTCAGTTTTGGCCCCGTTCGGCTATGCATTACCAATTTCCCATAGGATTTTTTGCTAAAATTGTTTTGTTTGCTGTTTTGGCTTCCATAGGGAACAAACTATCAGAAAATAAGGGGGTTGAAAATTTCAGACCCCTCCCTCATTTCCTAGGGGCGCGTCACTTCAGTTTTGGCCCTATTAGGCTATGCATTCCAATTTCTTTCTTTCTTTATTTTTTTTGCTACAATTGTTTTGTTTGCTGTTTAGGCTTCTATGGGGACCAAACTATCAGAAAATGACAGGGTTGAAATTTTCATTCCCCTCCCCCATTTCCTGAGGCGGCAAGGGGGAGGGGGGGTTAAGTTTTGGCCCTATTCGGCTGTATATTCCGAAATATTTTTTTTTCTTCTTTTCTGTTTTGGCTTTTTTAGGGACCAAACTGTCAGAAAATGAGGGGGTTCCGATTTTGCATGCAATGGACCAATCCCCAATCACATACACACCCATTGTAACTGTTACAATGGGTGTGTATGTGATTGGGGATTGGTCCATTGAAGATGCCAGGGCAGAGCCCCTGTAGGAAGATCTCCCATGTGTCCCATAGCATGATCTGACGGAGGACGATTATTCTGTCAAAGTTCTTATTGTTCTGAAGCACATGTGCTTCAGAACATGAAAAAGAAAAAAAGCTGTCAGATCTTCAGGATGCATTCAACAAACGCATCATAACGATGATGGCTGGCTATGTTGAGGGTCGAGTTGTCTTTTATAGGTAATATTAACTCACTGAACGCCATAAACGTCTTATACGTCTTTGGACCTCGGTGCCATAAACGTCTTTTACGTCTTTTTAATTAATCAAAAGTTTTATAATTTTTTCATAATTGTAATTTCAAAAAAATCGCTCTAGAAGTTGGCCATATGCCTCCGTGACCTGAGCGATACGGCCGATTTGACTGTAGCACCAGTGTAACACAGTCCGGCGGAAAATCGGTATAGCCGAAGATTGGTTCCGGCCGTTTAAATGTTATCTAAAACGTTCGTTTATACACTTTCCCGTGCATCCCTGACGAACTATAAGTACTCAAAAAACGCAGAAAATTCTCAGGATTCCAGCGGTGCCATCCATTCTTCTCTACCTATCCTTGATCGCGATCGCCAGGGTTCCGAAGTGATGTAGCATGCTAGCTAAAAGGCCTGGCCAAAATGTAAACAACAGGCCCAAACCAAAAAAAAGATGGACGTCTTCTTCCTTCTTCTGTTAGTTGATCAGATAGTAGGAGACCACCCTCTGGTGGTTTTCAAATGGTATTGCACTCCAGATTGCACACAGGGCCCATCACAGCACACACATATGATGATGATCAAGACATCTTACACATGTTCTATTGAAGCCCAAATCTAATGATAGGATATATATATATAAATATACATGTTTTCCTTTGTAAGAGGGGTAGTGTGGCTTTCGATAGAAGCATAGATTTATATATGTAATTTAAGTACAAAATATGATTTTGGCCCCCATAAAAAGGCAAAATTAAGCAAAATGGCTGGCACCAGTTTTGTAGATTTTGAATAAAGGGTGGCATTCACTGAGTTAAAGGTCATTAAAAAAATACTAAGTCTTCATCCAGAGATGAAGCTCACTATGTGTATGTCCATCAAGAAACTCCTGACTGTGTGATCAACCAAGGAGAAGTTGACGTGTTAGGCCAGGGACTGCTTGAGTATTTCTCAAGGGACAGTTCTTTCATGCTCTTTGTCATATATGATACCTTCATCAAGGGACATGATTTCGGTGCACACATCGAAGAGGCTGCTGACACCGATGTCCAATTGCCCTGAGCCCTGAGCTTCCACCAATTGAAGAGAATTGGTGGAATTCAGAGAGTGGAGGGTATGTTCCAGTCAGGTGTCTTGCCCTCCCTGCTCCAAAGGCAATACTTGAGCTCATCACATGTGGCTGCAAAGCAGGTTGCAAGGGACAGTCAGTCTCTGCAAGTGCTATGGCACTGGACTGGAGACTTTGCCAACAGTATAAAGGCCCATTCCCACTGGGACAGATTAACAGATAAAGAAATATCTTTCTCCATTCAAGTGGATGGTAAGACACAGATAAAACATATCTGTGACAGATATTTTCTTTTATCTGTATCTTACCATCCTTTTGAATGGTATGGAGAAAGATATTTTTGTATCTGTTTATCTGGCCCAGTGGGAATGAGCCTTAAGGGAGGACATAGATAACAGTGATGATGAATAGATCCTGTAGTTGACAAGAATAATAACAGGTCAGAAGTATAAACGCTACCCCATCCTCCTCACTTGAACTGTTCCTACCTAAACTATTGAATAGCCTCAGAATATACCGTGAAGTTGTTTATAAATTATTGTAAAGTACTCCCCCCAGGATATGAGGGAGGGGTCTGAAAATTGGAACCCCGTCATTTTCTGATAGTTTGGTCCCTATAGAAGCCAAAACAACAAAAGAAAAAATATATTTTAGCAAAACAATCCTATGGGAGATTGGGAAAACATAGCCGAAAAGGGCCAAAACTGAAGTGACTGAAAGGGTCTGAAGGGTCCGAAAATTTGAAACCCATAATTTTCTGATGCCAAAACAGCAAACAAATCAATTTTAGCAAAAAAATCCTATGGGAAAACATAGCCGAATAGGGCCAAAACTGAAGTGACCCACCCCCCAGGAAATAAGGGAGGGGTCTGAAGATTTGACCCCCATCATTTTCTGATAGTTTGGTCCCTATAGAAGCCAAAACAGCAAAACAAATCAATTTGGGCAAAATAATCCTATGGGAAATTGGGAAAACAAGGCAGAGTAGGGCCACAACTGAAGTGACCCGCCCCCAGGAAATGAGGGAGGGGTCTGAAGATTTGACCCCCATCATTTTCTGATAGTCTGGTCCCTATAGAAGCCAAAACGGCAAACAAATCATTTTTAGCAAAAAACTCCTCTGGGAAATTGGGAAAACATAGCTGAATAGGGCCAAAACTGAAGTGACCCGCCCCCAGGAAATGAGGGAGGGGTCTGAAAATTTGACCCCCGTCATTTTCTGATAGTTTGGTCCCTATAGAAGCCAAAACAGCAAAAAAATCTATTTGGGCAAAAAATCCTATGGGAAATTGAGAAAACAAGGCCGAATAGGGCCAAAACTGAAGTGACCCGCCCCCAGGAAATGAGGGAGGGGTCTGAAAATTTGACCCCCGTCATTTTCTGAGAGTTTGGTCCCTATAGAAGCCAAAACAGCAAAAAAATCTATTTTGGCAAAAAATTCCTACAGGAATACATAGCATACCGCACTAAACCTCCTAAAGGACCCCTAGGGGTCCGCAGAGCCCACTTAAAGAACCTCTACCCTAGAGGTTGGGTACTGTATTGTTCAAAGTTAAAACAAAAAAATACATATAAAAATAAGTTTATAAATCAAGGACATTTCTGTTTAATTTTTGTATTGAAAAAGTATCGAACCGTGACACCAAAATATCGAACCGAACCGTGAATTTTGCAAACCGTTGCACCCTTAATATATATATATATATATATATATATTTATGATTGCAACCGAAAGTCGCAGTTTACTATGAGGGTTTGATGCTCTGACATCAATGTGATGTCAGGGGAACCAAATCCCTTTAATGCCCATATATAAAGATCCCAGTGATGCCAGGGGAACCAAATCCCTTTTATGCCCATATATGGAGAGCTCTTATGTCATCAATATTAAGCACATATCTGTGAATATCTATGGGTACCAGGGGTCTCCATATATGGGTAACTGGTCCTATATACATTACTGGCCACTGTGGCCAGATGGCCAAGACATGGCGTGACCAAGCCCTTAGGCGTCTTACTGGTATATGATATATGTGTATTGTTTTGGGAAACAGTTGATTATATATAAATAAATCAAAATTGTCATAAACTATGCTGCAAGTCGTGAATGATGCAAGTTGGGATTACACGTTTCACCCATGCAGGTCTTCATCACTTGATTATTTTTGGGTCCAGCACCATGTTTAAAGAAACTGTGTGGATGTGCATATATCCTACCCTTTTATCAAGTGTCCTTTTTATGCCCAGATATGGAGATCCCTGCTGTACAGTATCTGTGTGTCTGTCTGCCTGTGTCTCTTTTATGGAGATCCATGGCCTGATGTCATCAATATCAGTTAGATTGGCAGTTGTGGACAACCGTATCTCCATTATGCAGTGTGCCTATATATGGGCATATGTGGATCATGGGTTCTGCCGATTATACCTACCGGTACTTCACGCCAGGCGGATTATGTATATTGTACGCCCAAGGCCATATACTGTACATGGGCATAGCAGTCGGACCAGTGATCCAATCGACTTCACACCGGGCACCACACTCGAGTCCCTCGGGTCCTCATTCTATAGCGACATGCATGCCCAGTTTGAAGTCAATCGGGGGGGACAATTCTTGAGATACGTCAAGGCGAGATACACAATCACGCACATTTTGTGAATCTACAGAAGGATAATCAATAGAAAATTATTTTGTTTACACACACAATATATTTTCTGTCAGAGCTTGTGGAAACTGACAAATAACTGACACATAATCTAACTTTGCATTTTCTGTGTCTCTCTCTCTCTCTCTCTCTCTCTCTCTCTCTAGACCATGCTGACTGCCATCTCCATGAGTGCCATCGCCACCAATGGAGTAGTGCCAGGTGGGTGAGCAGGCGCTGGCACCATGCAGTGTTCACCGCTTGAGACTCCTAAATTCCTATTTTCACTGATTACTTTTGGCAGAGTTAGTCAGACACACTGTGGTATCCCCAGACACACCAAAATAGTGTCATCTTCAAAGCCTATTTATGCATACTGTACTGACGTATGTGAAATGTTTCTATTGTAAACATTGGAAGCACATAGTGATAGTGGTTAAATAACCCAAGATAATACAAATGGACTGTAAGTTGGTCTACATCAGTGGTTCTCAAAGTGGATTTCAGGGACTCTCTAGGTTCCTTTGTGGGGGTCTAAATTGACCCTTACAAGTCTGTAACTTTGACAGTGTACAAATGGAACCAAATCTTCGCCAGACATAGCTGATCTAACAGGTGTCACATTGTGATAAATGCAGCTTGTAGATATGCTATTTTTCGCTGAATGTTTTCCCCAGAATGGCTATGCTCGTGTTAATAGAGAGTGTACAGATGCCCATAAGGGTGCATTTGGTTACATGTGTACATTCTCAGAGTTGCATACTGTACAGTATATACATTTAAAAAAGGATAAATTAACACTGTGGATTTGACTGTGTTAAGTTAACCTGTTTCTGTTTGCTTATGCTTTAATGTGCTTCTAGCACTGCGCTGTAATACACATGCACATTACTAGTCAGCTATATTTATATGATTACATTGCTACGTAGTAATCATGGCCTGTGTCTCGGCAGTTGATTTGAGGGTCACAGGAAATTACAGGTTTATATTTACAGTGCGACTGAGAGCGGCGTGATACCGCTATAATGGCTTCCGCTCTGCTCTCAAAGTGCTGATGAAGTCTCGATGATAGGAAGCACACTTCGGACAAATTGGCGCTGCGTCAGAGATACAAATAATAGACAGAAGGGTCCGATTATAGAACTCTGATTAAATATCACGGAAATGTAAATGGTTAAACTTACTGATTGATATGCAGCCTGATCTATGAAAATTAAGGATTGTGAGTGTTAAACGTAAAAGGAAGTTTATACATTCCGATAGCAATCACCGCTGTGTGTTTGTTCAGAAACAGGAGTCTGTTGCGCCCCCTTAGAATATAACATTGTTGTCGGGTGGAAACCTTCCTTTTTTTGTTATTTTTAAAAACGATTTCAAATTGTGAAAATAGCCGATCTACAAGAACACAACGCCTCACACCGCAAGGCGTTGGGTGCTTGTAGATCTGCTATTTTCGCTAGTCTTGTGCGACAGTCTTGTATGATGAAGTAGGGCTTTACTTTACCAAAGAACATACAAATTTGAAACTTGGAGATACGAGGTTTCTGCCCGACCGTGACGATAAGAGAGAAGAAAGGGGGAAGGGAGACCCTTGCTGATCCTGCGGGGGGAATTCAGCTTCAGCTTCACCCAGCTGATTACTGCTCAGATGGTCATAATGAACACTTGTTGTCGGGTTCAGTAGCTGCGTTTCCATAAAGCCTTTTTTTGCGCATTAACGCTTTTGCGCATAAATCTTTAAATGGAAACCCCTGTCAATTCGAAAAAAATCTTCATTTTTCAATCAACACTTTTACGCTTGTAGGAGGCGGATTTTGGGGCTTAATCGAAAAAAACGAAATGCACAAAAGGGCTATGGAAACACTAAGCGAATAGGTTTTGAATTAAAATACATTGAACTTGCATGATAGACCTAAGCGCAGTTATCCATGACACAATGTCCAATGATGTGTCTCACTTGACTGGAAAAATAGCGCCACCGCTTTTTTTCATGAACTATCTACCAAGAAACGCATTTTATCAGTGGATGGAAACAGGCTAAATTTGCTTTGTCTTTTTACGAATTTCTGATAATTCGGCGAATTCGCTTACTATTTTCGAAAAAGCTTTATGGAAACGCAGCTAGAGTCTTGCTCAGGGACACTTCCACACTAGCCTGGGTACCCAGGCTTTTAGTTTAATTCGCATTCGGCTCAAAAAGAAAAGCCTGGGCTAACCAGGAAGTTGGAGTCAACCTTCCATTTCCCCAACCAACCAGAGTGCAGGGGGCGTCGCTCCAAATGGTGGGCCAATAGGATCCACCGGCTGTTTTCAGCTGGGAATTTTGAATCCGCCCCTCTAGACCAAAATCAGCCTGTGTTAGGGCAGGCTACTTCCACACAGAGAACGGAGTCAGGAGGCAAACCGGTGACCTTCTGCTTACTGGTCCATATTTCAACGTTTTATAGCCTATCTTTTCATGAATGAATGCCCTGCTTCGTCACACCACAGCGTCACATGAAAGTAGCAAAAAAGTAGCAGATCTACATGCTCAGAACGGGCCGCGGCGTGACACATTTTGAGCTTGTTGCGACCGTAGGTCGCATTTACTACCAAAACCTCCACAGGCTGTCCGTGAGTGAGTCAGTCCGTCAGTCACACAAACCTCCACAGGCTGTCCGTGAGTGAGTCAGTCCGTCAGTCACACGTCACACTCTTGCCCTGCTCATATCTCCGCAACCGTTGCCCCGATCCATGCCAAATTTTGCACACACACTCCTTACCTGCCAAACTACAAGGACCCCCGGAGCTCCAGGGACCCCCAGGTCCCTGGGGGACCCCCAGATGTAAAAAATGAACAAATGTGCTAAACTGACCAAATGACCACCCCAACGGGGCTGCTCACGGGGAATTCCCGGGGACCACCGACTCCTGGTGCTCCAGAACGGATGCAAAAGTGGTGGCGCCCCCAGTGGAGGACCCCCTACACTGCAGCTCACATAAAATGCCGTAACTCCGGCTAGGAGCGACCGGGACAGCCGGGGCCGGTACCTATTCGTCCGCCTTGGCGGCGCGGAGACCCCACCCCTCATTTCTCACATGGCCCTCTTCTAGCGCCACCATGAGGCCGATTCTTGCAAAACACATTTTTGGACACTGCTCCTAAAATTTTTGCCCTAAAATCACGCAAATCGGTACACAGTATGTCTACACTCATCCCATCAACATGAATCTCTCCCATATAGCGCCACCTCCAGGCCGATTTTTAAAAACACCTTTTTGGACACTGCTCCTACATATTTTGCCCTAAAATCACGAAAATCACTACACAGTATGTCTACACTCATGTCATCAACATGGATCAGGAAGATTTTGGAAAAACACATTTTTGCCCTATTTGTGGAGATAAGTGACCTACGGTCGCTTATCTCCCGATTAGGGAGTCTTACTGGTAGATTGTCTGCTATTTTTTTATTTGAATCCTGAAAAGTATCAGGTTTGGACATAAAGTGGGAGGTTTCCACCCGACAGCAGCGACATGCAAAATAGATATTGTCACTGTCGGGCAGAAACCTCGTATCTCCAAGTACCACCAAGTTTTTTTGTAAAGTAGCCTACTAAAGCCCTGCTTCATCATACAAGACTGTCGCACAAAACTAGTGAAAAGCTCTACAACGCCTCGTGATGCGAGGCATTGTGTGCTTCCAGATCGTCTGTTTTCACCAGTTTAAATCATAAAATGACAAATACAAAACAAACGGTTTTGTACATACAAGGTTTCCACCCGACAACAACAATATAGACATTTATGTAGATACATACACACTGGATAATGAAACACAACATCATATCCAGTATGATTCTGATGATGGTGCAATAGCGTTGCACCAAAAGCCTGATTTATATTATATACTTAGTTGTTTAGTGGGCGTCATGCAAACCGAAAATAGCAGATCAATTTTCGCTGTGTGACACCCGCTCGCAACTAAGTACTGTATAAATCAGGCTTAATAAAAGCAATGAATAAATATTAGTTTCCTCCAGACATCTTTTGGGGTTTCATCAGCATCACCCAGATCCCTGCACATGCATAATGACTTCTCTGCGTGTTGGCTTGTGTTATTGTTGTTGTCTGGGGCGTCACAAGGGGGGGGGACTTGCACAATTTTTCAAGATTTTTCAAGAATAGCAGATCTACAAGCTCGCAGCGTGGCACTGTGAGCTTGTATGTCTGCTATTTTTCAATAGTTAAAGCACAAAATAATGCGTAATTATGCGTTCCCAGTCTAAATGGGTTAAACCCCCTCCCTCTATGAAGAACATTCATGGGGGGCCCGCAGTGAATCCTTGTACCCAGGGCCCAGAATTTGGTGCGACACCGCTGTATGGTGGTGGTGTTTAGCTGGAGACTCACTGGTTATTGTTGTGGTGGTGGTGGTGGTGGTGGTGTTTATAGCTGGAGGCTCATACTACATGATCTCCCGTTCGCTGGGCCCGGAGTTTGGGGGTGCGGTGGGCATCTGCTTCTACCTGGGGACCACCTTCGCTGGCGCCATGTACATCTTGGGCGCAATCGAGCTCTTACTGGTGAGTCACAATCTACTGTAGTATACATGTATGTATTGTAGTATACATGTATGTATTTGTGTGTGTGTGTGTGTGTGTGTGTGTGTGTGTGTGTGTGTGTGTGTGTGTGTGTGTGTGTGTGTGTGTGTGTGTGTGTGCGTGCGTGCGTGCGTGTGTGCGTGTGTGCGTGCGTGCATGTGCGCACGTGTGTGTGCTAGGGCTGGTAAATTTAATTAATTTGAATTAAAATATATAATCTCGAATATTCCTCAAATGTGGGGAAATGATGTATATTCGAATATACAAATTAATCAGATTTCTTTTTTTTCTTTTTTAATATACAGTTTGTATGTTTATTTGACAGGGACAAATCAGCCTCATGGTGGTACCAGCTGTACGTTTTGTTATATAACTCCATATGCTGTATAATCAAAAATCACAGCAGGCCATTTCCAACTACTTTTACCACCATTTAGAATTGTCTGCAAAACACAGTTGTTTCTACTTCTTATAGCAATATGATCTTAGTTGGAAGCCAAGTGACAATGACCGTCAAACAGCCAGGTTTGATATTCCTTACTGTTTGTCTGTACTTGGTTTACAAATCTAGTGGGAGAGGGCTATTTCTAGCCAAAAACAAAACAACTGCAGTGTAATCATGAACACAAAATCCAGTCAACCCCCAATTGGAATCACGCCTCTATAGAGTGCACCTCCAAAAGTGCTTTCACTTCTGCCTCAAATGTGATTGTTGAACCATAACGTCGTAGGAATCTTATTTACCCCCGCAGCTTCCTCGGGTCCTAGCAGCTGCAACCCACGACTTACTTATTGGGTAGGCAGCCCAGGTTGGCGGAAAAATACGCCCGTTTCTATTTTTTATTGTCTGCAGCACTGGCCATTGTACAATAGATACAGTAGACACAGTCAACCTGCCTTCAGTACCATGGACTGTTATTTCTAGAGGGTTGAACAATAGAACCAAATTAGTAGGCTATTACTACATGGTAACACAGCATTGTTTTTGCTTTAATTATACTGGAGGACTGAGGGGAAGGATGACATCAGTAATCAAACCAGGGTTGTTGTGATTATGCAACGCTAGGTACACACCTTTAGGCAAAACTAGGTAGCCTTATAGTCCTCACACTTTGCCCTCTAAAGGCCAAAACATGACCACTAAACAGACCAGCAGCTGCCTGGTCAACAAGTATCACTGATAAAGATGCTTCCTAACTCTGTTGTTGTTGTTGTTTTGCTAGTTGAGTGTCTGTCTGTCTGTCTGTCTGCCTGCCTGCCTGTCCGTCTGTCAGCCTGTGTGCGTGCGTGCATGCCTGTCTGTCTGTCTGTCTGTCTGTCTGTCTGTCTGTCTGTCTGTCTCTTTCTTTCTTCTCTCCCAGTTTCTCATTAACCTCACTGCTGTCCTTTGAAGATATTTTTCCAAATCCTGTTGACAAAACACAGAGATGTTCTTTCTGGGTCGTCCATGGTTCCCCTCCGTCTGTCCTTTTATGTCATACTTCTCCCTCAGTTTTTTTTTCTCCTCATGCCGCAGTGAGCGCTGCCTGGGCTATTATGCAAATTCCGCGTTAGGAAGAGATCAAGACAGTCGCTGAGTAACGACACCATCGCTTGAATTGCTCTCATCAATTTGGTCCACTCTTATCTGGATACACACATGCACGCACGCACGCACGCACGCACGCACGCACACACACACACACACACACACACACACACGCACACGCACACGCACACGCACACACTTGCACGCGCGTGCACATGCTGCCGCCTTCTTATTGTCCTTCTGGATCCTGCCATTGGGTATTCAGAGTTTGATCATGCCTAGAGGTTAATTCTGTCTTCTGGGTCAAAGCTGGCTTAGTTTCCATTGTGAAATAACAATCCCCACAGAATTGTAGGGAAGGGATCTGGAGAAGGCTGATTTGAATATGTTTTATCCGCGCACGCACGCAGTCCGCGAGCGCGCACACACACACACACACACACACACACACACACACACACACACACACACACACACACACACACACACACACACACACACACACACAGATGCTATTTTTAGTTGAGCAATGAGCATGAGCGGTTCACATTGAAGTGGGAGCTAGTCTTGCTCAGTGATGTGTTGTTCTTGCCCTGATTTACACATTCTTTACACGCACACCGAAAACAGCGGATCGACAAGCTCAAAACGCATTGCAGCGCAACGCGTTTTGTGCTTGCAGATCAGCTATTTTCGGCCGTGCGACATGATGCGCAACCAAGTATAACTCAGCCTTTAACGTCAGCTCGGTTTCGACAGCCAAACCGTAGCACTGAGTCACGACGAGCTCCTTCTGTTTGTTCTGCTTGAAATCATTTCAAGTTCTTTATTCTTGGCTGAAGTTGTTTGGGTGGAAAAACCTAGCCAGGCTGTTTGCTTTCCTTTCAACCCACCCAGCACTGTCAGCCCAGACTCCCAGACACCAGATACTGATGGACCAATTAGTGGGTTTTACGATTTCACAAATGACAGCGCTATTTTTATTCCAGGGCCGTGATAAAACGGTAGTAATGTTAATTCTTTTGGAATATTAATAGCATGCTTGAGTGGTTCAATTACACAGGGAGCCGTGATGGGCTTGTTGATGGGAGAATCACCATCTCTGTTTTCACACTTGATCAAGTTGACCCTTCTGTTTCTCACCCCCTCTTGCCCCCCCCCCCTCTCTTCCTCTGTCTCTATTGCGATACATTCCTCCTAATCTCTCTTTTTCTTTTATCAAGGCCCCTTTGTATTTCCTTCTTCCATTTTTCAATGTGAAACTTACATAACTTTTGTCCCCTCACTCTGTCTCCCTCGCTCTCTCTGCGTCTTTCCCGTTCCTCTAAATGTTTTTGTCTTTTCAGCCTAAAGTGAATCAAACATAACTTGTACTCCTCTGTACCCATCACCCCATACACACCCCTCTCTCTCTCTCTCTCTCTCTCTCTCTGTCTGCCTTCCCCCATCCAGATCTATATAGCACCCAAAGCAGCCATCTTCCCCCTTGAGGGCTTGGAGGGTCCCGAGGCAGAGGCAGCTCTGCTGAACAACATGCGTGTGTACGGTACTATCCTGCTCTCCTTCATGGCTACGGTGGTGTTCGTCGGCGTGAAGTACGTCAACAAGCTGGCCCTGGTTTTCCTGGCTTGCGTCATCCTTTCCATCCTGGCAGTCTTCGCCGGGGTCATCAAGACCGGAATTGACGCTCCCGACTTCCCGTAAGGATGAGCACCACCTTGCCGGGTTACTCAGCCAATGAAAGGCATAACATAATATGTTCTGCAAGTAGTGTGGACCAACAATACAACCACATACACATACACACTCATACATTGGTCAGTGTCAATTTAACTACCTACAGTAAACCCTAAAGTTTATTTGTTCGTTGACTGGGGTGCTCCTGTCACACTCTGCCCTAGTGAGAGAAAGTGCTGAGAAATGGCAGGACCGTACGAGTGCATCTCTCCATTCCGACATGTCTCCTTTCCGAAATGTCTCCATTCTGACACTAACCCTATCCCTTACCCTAACCCTTACCCTAACCCTAACCCTAACCCTAAACCTAACCCTAACCTTAACCTCTATGGAAGTGTTGCCACTCCGACAATAAGAAGTCACTGTCGGAGTGGCGACATGTCGGAATGGAGAGCGCCCCCCGGACCGTACCAATTCTGAAATTGATTCCACGATATATAAACCAGACTCTTTCATGTCCAGAGACAATACAATTGATGAAGTCACATTACTCAAATATAGTTAATCACATATCTCAAATAATTACATAAATCTTATAGGCCCCAATTCACCAATTTACCCAAACTCAGAGTTGGTATGATTCACCATTCAGGTTATCAGGTCTAATTGAGCTCAGGTGTGTATAACAGGCTCCCTACCATGGAGTCTACAATCAATCAACCGATATATCAATACAATACAAACATTCTCTGCAACTTAGTAAACTATAAAGTGCAACTCAAACTTGTACTACACAGTATTGTGAAATAATGTCAGTTAAAATGATGGGGGGAAAACAACGGAAATATACTTAACTCTCTCCCAGCCATTTACAATAGGCTTGTGCGCCTATACTGCCAGGAATTTTATTAATTTCCAAGTTAGCTTTAATCTAACCCAACAGGGATCATATTGTTGTAAAATGTAGTACTAGTACTATCCACTAGAGTGTGCCCAACGATAATCTCCTAGAGTCTGGACTAGCGAGTGGACAGCAGTAGACCCATAATGGCGGCGCCCATTGGCGGCCATTATGTCTCCCGGTCCGCCGAACGGGAGCTATAAAACACGATCCGAACGTCGTGCACACGCCATTTACACTCGTTTTTGCTCTTGAGTGACCAATCTGTCAGTCCAGCCATTTTTTTCCGAATGAAAATCGGTCTAGATATGGTAAAGTTTGATAAGAAAAACGTCAACATTCAATGCTGTAAAAAGGCCCATTCTATGTTATGGCCGAACGACTTCCGGGTTACGTCATCGATGATGTCACTTCCTTCGAATATGTAACTTTAGACTAAAATTAAGCTAGAAAGGTCATTTATAGCTCAAAAAATGTCAAAAAAATACCAAAATGATCAGAAAATGATCCCCAAGGCGACGTTGGGCGATCTGGCTGCCTCACCCTCCTCAAAATGGCGATGGAAGGCGATTTGGCTGTGAACTAGTTAAGTCTGTTAAAAGTATATCAGTGGCAGGGTGAACTGCTACAAACCCCCTTTCTTCACTCAACCAAATCTGCTCTAAAAACAGCAGGTCTACAAGCTCACGGGTTCGCCCCCTCCATATATTGCGACTGCCAATTATCACAGACACTGAACAGAATTTTGCCTTAGCTCTTGACTTGGGCATTCCTGCAATCTGCAGGCCTCTCACAACTGTTTTATGGACATTACCAAGGCTTCCAAACATGAACACAAGCAGTTTATTTGTAACCAAGCTGTATAATAGCATCCTTAAGACGTTGGTACTTAACCTTGGTAAGGAGAGCCTCTGCCAGACTGCACATGCCACTTCCAAAATGTTCACTTCTCTACTGTCCTCATCAACAACAACAACAACATCTGGTGAATTATCTGAAAAGGCATCATTTTCATTATTGTGCATGAACATGGCAGTTGAAACACCAGAGCGCTTATAGAATTTGGCAGACGATGAAACATATGAACTTATGTCCTGAACTAGTAGGTCAACAATTCTGTTGTGTCTAGCCATGTACATTCCCTTATATACATAGTAGCTACATTCCCTTATATACATAGTAGCTACATTCCCTTATATACATAGTAGCTACAGTCCCTTATATACATAGTAGCTACATTCCCTTATTATACATAGTAGCTACATTCCCTTATACATAGTAGCTACATTCCCTTACGTATATATACATAGTAGCTACATTCCCTTATATACATAGTAGCCTTTCAGAATATATGACTGTGTGAGTTTCAGCAACTGGATTGTGGTCATGGTGCAGACAATAAATGAGGAGGAAACGTATTAGGGTACCACAGAGAAAGATTGAGTCACACACGCACACAAACACACACGCACGCTCGTACGTACGCGCGCGCACGCACACACGCACATTGTATTCAGCAGCACTCAGAGAACAAGTAAGGTGTGTGCTGCCTCAAGCGCACACATGCAGACGGTTGTGCTCTTCTCCTCTGCAGCGTGTGTTTACTGGGGAACCGCACCCTGGTCTGGAAGAATTTTAACGTGTGCGCCAAGACCATCGAGACGGCCAACGGAACCATCACCACCCAGCTGTGGAACATCTTCTGTGACTCCCCCTTCCTGAACGCAACCTGCGACAAGTACTTTGAACAGAACAACGTGACCCGGGCACAGGGGATCCCTGGGATCACCAGTGGAATCCTTAAAGGTTAGTCAGTCCTGTTAGTCTTCTTATTTAAGGGGTTTTCAAACTTTTTTTTTCTTTCAACGACCCCCAGTTTGGATTTGCATTTGGGCCACGGACCCCCATAACTCTGAGAGTGTACACATTGCAGGACCCTTACAGGTACATTTGGTTCCATTTGTACACTCTCAGAGTTACAGAGTTGTAAGGGATCTATTTGGTTATTTACTATCTATTAGCTGGGGGCACACTTCACTTTCGTACTTGCACAATATACATAAACTGTAGTGTTGATTTCATCGACTAAAACAATGACGAAAAATACAAACTAAAAGACAAGTCATAAAAGACAAGACATTTTATGTTTGGCTGTGCTCGGCTGATCTATAAGCTCACGATGCGTGAGCTTATAGATATGTTGCCTTTAGCTCTCTTTGTATCTTCTTAGTT
This sequence comes from Nannobrachium achirus, assembly GCF_963921795.1. Lineage (NCBI taxonomy): Eukaryota > Metazoa > Chordata > Actinopteri > Myctophiformes > Myctophidae > Nannobrachium > Nannobrachium achirus. The sequence continues at coordinate 46,663,606 of NC_137815.1, forward strand.
TTTCTTTTCTAATAAAGTTGTTGTTTTTATCTGCCACACATACACACATTTACACCATATTGTAAAGCGACTTTGAGTACTCAGAAAAGCGCTATATAAATTCCAGCTATTATTATTATTATAGATCTACTATTTTCAGAGCACAACCAAGTGTAAAATGAGCCACTATGACGCCATCACAGCACGCCAAAACACATTTTAGTTGTAGATTTAGTCGACTAAAACTAAACTCAAACTAAAACATTTCAGATGACTAAAATATGACTAAAACTAAATGGATTGGAATTTGCTGTCAAAACCAACACTAATGCACTGCATGCGTTCAAGTTTGTGGAGCCACACAACCACATTTTCAAAGGGAGCTATAGCTCTACTTCTCGTTCATCCGAGTGACAAATAAAACCTTTGTTGATTCTTGACACACAAATAAACACACACGTATCTGTCTTGTATTCTTTCTGTCTCTTCTATGTCTTGTTCTAAGAAGCTAAGCAATGGATTTTAATGTAAATCATAGACTCACAATTAAGGGCTGTGTAGTTATTTGCAGGTTAATGACAGCTTGCAAGTAATAATGATGTTGTCAGTTTCTCTTAATGCATGGTAGGATAACAAGCTCATTAACTTCTCACTGCTGAGACCACAGTCAGCAAAACAGGCTTAGAAAGGAATATACATACTGTAATCAATCAAAAATAAATTCAAAACAGATGTTTAGTCTTGATTTACAACACATTTTTGTATCACCTTTGTTTGACATAATGTAACTTTCTGAATCATTCACCCCTACTGCTTAATTCATGTTTCGCTGTATGATGGTGTAATGGACTGCAGATAGCAGAATCTATATTAAAGCTCACAACGGGGGCGGCAGTGGCTCAGGGGTAGAGAAACCGTCATTAGAACACGGAGGGTTCCCGAAGGGTTCCCAGTTCGATACCGGACTTCCCCAGAGTTAGTGTTGAAGAGTACTTCAGCAAGACTCTGAACCCCTAGTTGCTCCCGGTGAGCAGGTTGGTGCCTTGCATGGTTTCCTCTGCCATCGGTGTGTGAATGTAATGCACAATCTCTGTAGAGTGCATTGGATAAAAAGTTGCATCTGCAAGACACTGTGAGCTCACACAGCTCATTCCGCGCTGCCACTACACGACAAAGTATAAACCAGGCTTGATTCACTCCTTGATTCTCTTTCTGACTATATCACTCTCTCACCACCCAGATAACCTGTTTGGAACCTACTATGAGAAAGGTGACCTGATTGCCAAGCTAGACATGCCGTCTGTGGAGGGAATAGACGATCCCCTGACCAACTCCAACCGCTACGTCCTGGCTGACATCACCAGCTTCTTCACCCTGCTGGTGGGCATCTACTTCCCCTCCGTCACAGGTAACTGATACAGTTACATACTGTACACTCTGTGATTAACACTCTCCACAGCTTTCATTTATTTTGGATAGTGGCAGTGGCACAGGGGTAGAGTTGCCGTCTTAGAACACAGAGGGTTCCCGAAGGGTTCCCAGTTCGATCCCGGGCTCCCCCAGAGTTAGTGTCGAAGAGTCCTTGAGCAAGATTCTTAACTCCTACCTGCTCCCGATGAGCAGGTTGGTGCCTTGGATGGTTTCCTCACCATCGGTGTATGAATATGGGTGAATGTAATGCACAATCTCTGTAAAGCGCCTTGGATAAAGCCGCTATATAAATGCACCATTTACCATTTAATCAATGTATTATTCTGCATTCTGCATGTGAGTGTTATTATGCTCACACGAGGTATTCAGAAGGGGTAAACAGTGCAAAGTATTCAGGCCATTCACCACAAGGACGTTTATATTTTATTGAAATCCGAGCACATATGTCTGGCCATTTGTTCTGGATCATCTGCCTTGCGTTCCCCCAGCGTTTTTCGAGTGCTGGATCACTGGAAGAAAACTACAACTGGCGAGCTGATATACTGTATATGACTGTGTCATTTCTTGTGCATTTATTAAAGATCCAATATTAAATACATTTTTACACATCTTCCTATTATTAAAAATGAAGGCAGGATGGGCGGGCGGGCGGACAGACCACGTCGTCACGCTCATGTCAGCCATAACCATAAGGAACCGTGCAACTTACTGTAGGTGTGAGGACTGTTTTGCGACCCGAAATCTAAATGTAACCCAAAACCAACCCTTATTAGTGGTGTAACCTTTCTTTCTGTCTTTCTGTCTGTCTGTCTGTCTGTCTGTCTGTCTGTCTGTCTGTCTGTCTGTCTCTCTGCTCAGGCATCATGGCTGGTTCAAACCGCTCTGGGGACCTGCGTGATGCCCAGAAGTCCATCCCCATCGGAACTATTTGCGCCATCACCACCACCTCCATTGTCTGTATCCTACTCACTACTGCCCCCTCTGGGACACATGGAGTTATTGCGTAGACAGTTAAGAGAATTATGTAACATCATAGTAAAACTCTAGTCATTTTAAAATAGTACTAACAAGGTGTAAATATCATGCTTTTCCAGTACACAGGTTAATACACTAGAATAGGGTAATTGTAAAACAAGTCATGTTTTGTTCTTTACAATGCATTTGCATTAGATGGATCTATTTTGACTCTGGCCGTCAGGCTAAACCAGCTTTCAATCACTCAGCTTGAATTTGATGTGTTTTGATATCAACTTGGTGCACTGCCAATAGTGGCCATTGCTGGCCAGAAGCAGATTTGTCCCCTAAGAACAATTGATCCCTAATAAAGCCTTGGATCAGTGACAGAGCTATCATAATAGAGTTTCTGAGAAAACAAGACATCCAATCTGTTATATGGCTACGCCACTCTCTGTATAAAAGTCACAGCAAGTCACAACAAACAGCAATGTCAGATATACTGTACAGTACACATTTACTATTTAATTAAATCAAAATAAGGTATACCTCAGTCTCTTGTGCAAGTATAGAGACATCATCACTTAGCAGTGGGTTCTACACGGTCCTGGGGGCTTGCTCAGTGCGTTTAGCAGCCTATCATTTCCTGATCTAAAACTCCTAAGATATGGCCAGTGTGATCCTGTTTGGCGCTTGCATCGAAGGGGTGGTTCTCAGAGACAAGTAAGTCTAAGTGTTTTTTAGCTGAATTTTGAATGATCAATCTTAACATTTTTGTGCTCGACTTGTATGTATTATTTCTTTAGAGGAAAGAAGTATCAATGGAAAGTTTGGAAACACTTTTGTTGAATAATAGTGACATGAACTGGGTTCACTATTTTTCCCCTTTAGAACAGACACATGACCTACATCCTCCCACTGTAAGATTGATGAATGAACCATTGGAAAGCACTTTGAGTACTTAAAAAAGCGCTATAAAAATGCAATTCATGATTACATGATCTTTTGAAAAGTTCTGTTATCACACCAGTTGTAAACATACAGTAAGCAATAACAAAAAAAAAAAGATATTAGCACCCACAGGATCCTTGATAGGAATCATATCGTTGCTGTCGGGTGGAAACCTTGTATGTCCAAAACCGTTCGTTTTGTATTTATTGTTTTAAAAATGCTTTAAAAATAGTGAAAATAGCCGATCCACAAGCACATGTGTGCTTGTGGATCGGCTATTTTCACTACTTTTGTGCGACAGTCTTTATGTGAAGTAGGGCTTTGATTTAAAAAAAAAACATACACATTTGAAACGTACAAGGTTTCTGCCCGACGGTGACCATAAGGTAAATATGAGCATGCTTACATTTCCCTGCAGTTTCCTAACCGCTCGGCCTCTTTGCGTCTCTGCCTCAGGTTTGGAGAGGGAGTCAAGGGGAACCTGGTGATTGGCACGTTGGCGTGGCCGTCGCCGTGGGTCATCGTGATCGGCTCCTTTTTCTCCACCTGCGGGGCGGGCCTTCAGAGCTTGACTGGCGCTCCTCGTCTGATGCAGGCCATTGCCAAGGATGGCATCGTGCCGGCCCTGCGGGTCAGTCTGCTCACTTTATTCACCATCACCAGTTCACCACTGCTCCTTTGTCCTGTTGCCAGGACAAATGAATCATACAATGTACATCTAATGCAGGGTTCCCCAATAGGCGGCCCGCGGGCCATTTGCGGCCCGCGGGGGGCTACTGTCTGGCCCCCACCAACCCCAAGAAATAATGGTGGTATAAGAGCAGCAACAACACTAGTATATCGTCGTTGTCGGGTGGAAACCTTGTATGTCCAAAACCGTTCGTTTTGTATTTATCATCTAAAAAAAGGTTTTGTGCGACGATCTTGTATGATGAAGCAGGGCTTTGTTTTTACCAAACAAGAATCGACACACAGTCAATTTAAAATCTGGTGGATTGGTGTGTTGAAGTTAGTGTTGGTGTTCTTTCTCATGTATATTTCATAATATTCTAACTTACTGTAGGCTATATGTCTAGGGATGGCCAAATGGAGATTTTTTCTTAACCGATAACCGTCAGGCCGTTAACCGTTAACCGTTAAGGAAATGTGTTCAAAAATGCGCTATTTTAGCGATTTAAAAAAGGAAAATAGGCCTACACACGTTTTTCCCCATAATAAACATTAAAAACCATAACACTGGGAGAAACAAGAATACAAATGTTTTCTAAAAGAAATGTGTTTTTGCAAAGAAACGGATTGAAATGATAAGTCTGTAATGTGATGCGCTGGTCGCCAGGCACGTGCGCACATACAGCAAAAGGGGCTTGAGCCCTTAACTTTTATCCGTATGAAAAGGCCCTTTTAGAAATGTCAGCCCATGCCTCTCTAAAATTCTGTGCACTCCCTGGACCCTAGCTGTTGCCTAACAAAACAGCAGCAACAGCGAGACGCATACGTAGCCGCATGTAGCAATAACTTCCAATCGTATGACTTTTGGAATCGTTGAATCGGCTAAACGTGATGTCCATTTCATTCATTTACTTCTCTCACGCCCGTGTTTTGTGTGTGCTGATGCAGCAATCATTGAATTTGCGACTCTGAGCTTTGTTATTTTCGCATAGCCTACTATGTAACCAAGACGACTTTAGCGTTCCTCACGTCATCAATGTAACATTAGAAAGTTGTGTTTTAAGCTCTTCTTAAACAGGATTCAATGTGACGACGCGGGTCTGTTTTGTAAAATCCAATCGACGAGGGAGCATGTTTCCTGATGAACAAGTCAGCGTGTACAGCCAAATCAAGCACGGCCACGCAGCGGCAGACTTGCAGTTGTATGAATGCATGGATGTAACAGTTACACAGACATTGGTGTCCAGAAATGTGTGACCACAGCCACTGCAGCCTCAGTGTGAAGGAATGGTGCTCCCTGCTGGACAAAATATTTCATTACACAAGTCCAGGATTCCATAGGCTGGAGGAGCGGTAAACACCCCTGGCCCCTGGCCCTAATGCAGTAATGTCCACCCATGGTCTGGGGGGCCGCTCCCAATCATGAAACTAGCTCGGTTACCATGTGCCATCGACAGCCAATCGGCAAATAGGTCGCCTGAAAGTCGCCTGAATGTCTCGCCAGAAAATGATCTCTTTAAAGATCTGGTGTTTCCACCAGATAAAAACGTACACATTTGAAACTTGGAGATACGAGGTTTCTGCTCGACAGTGACGATATCTGAACTGTTGCTGGAGTATCGTAAACGCCAACGTCGCCCCCTGCAATCTTGTGGCCCTCGGCTTGGTACCCTAGACATAATTCGGCCCTTGGGGAAAACTAATTGGGGAACCCTGATCTACTGTATATGTGCTTCCCCCCTCCCTGTGATTATTACCCTTTGCTTTACTTTCTTTTATTACATTTTGTTTCTGTTTTCTCTTGACATGATCCCTATGTATTGTACATTTTGTCTTCCCTGTTTACCATTTATTTTAATTATGGGCGATAAAAAAAATAAAAATAAAATAAAAGCATGAAACTAAATGACTGTGTTGTCTTTCCAGATCTTTGGCCATGCTAAGGCCAATGGAGAGCCCACTTGGTCTCTGCTGCTGACCGCCTGCATCTGTGAGATTGGCATCATCATCGCCTCCCTGGATGCAGTGGCCCCCATCCTCTCCATGTGAGCACTGAATTATCTCTATGGTATTTCTATTTTAGTGTTATCCATGCTCCCCAAACCCGGAAAGTGGGTAATCGTAAGACATTGTGTTTAAATCAGCCAGGACACCTTCTTCTAGATAAAACCACTTATTGCAATGATATTGCATTGTATATGGCGGTGTTGCTCTACTCCTGCGATGCTCCGGGGTCCAGACCAATCTGCGCAAGCCTGACACAGACTCTATGATCGTAATCCCCCAACGGAAAGCCTACTGATGCAGTTATCACATGGACAGTATCAGCGATGTTGCTATGCCTCCTGTGTCCCTGTTGCATTAAAGTATGCAAGGATGCAGTAATCACACTATCACGCTTCCGATTTGCTAATGTTACATTGTGAACAACAGCAAATCTGTCTTGGAACCGTAGAAATAAACATAAGAAAACCTTGCTGTTACCACTGCTGTGAGAGCAGTCGTGCGCTTTATCCAAAGTCTAGTAGGTTTAAGGTTTAAGGTTAGTAGGTTTTTGACTCGACTGATGCAGCCACATGTTTTCAGTTGAAAATATGTTATATTTGTCGGGCGACATTAAAGACAGTTGCGTTTTGTTTTGTGTCCTACAGGTTCTTCCTGATGTGCTACATGTTTGTGAACCTGGCCTGTGCCTTGCAGACCCTGCTGAGGACTCCCAACTGGAGGCCCCGCTTCAAGTTCTACCACTGGTCTGTTGGACATAAACCCAAGAAAATTAATCTCTTCCATCTTAGCATCCCCATTCTGTCTATAACATTCTGCAAGAATAGATAGATCTACACACTCTACACGCTTCGCTATTTTCACCGATTTAGGAGGGGGCCTAGTCTAGACTCTAGAACCCTTTGGGAATCATGTCAAGTATAAGGTTTAGTTGGCATTTCAGCTGTTCAGCCTTCTTCAGCGATTATGGCTGAATAGCTGAAACGCGTACATTGCTTGTCTCGTGAGGCTAAAGTATATTTGAAAAGGACATTGCGGTGTGCTCGTTTCTCTTCTCCTTAGGTGGTGTTAAGCACTGTCTTTTAATGATAATGATATGTTCTATGTTTGTTCTATTTCTGTACAGTAATGTATATACGGATACGGCAAACTGTATGTCTGTCTAATACAGGGGTTTTCAAAGTGTGTGATGGGGCCAGGGTGCCGCGACGGCTGTCAAGGGGTGCCACGAGATCATTTGATAATATTTGGAATTTATTTGGACACTTGAAAAAATATTTAGTATCATTTTAAACTCTAAGTACAAAGTTATTTTCAGTCAGTTCTAACCAAAATGGCTATTATCTCAAGGTTTTCCTCACAACATAATCACTAAAATATCGCCACTGAAGCCTCGTATCTCCAAGTTTCAAATGTGTACGTCTTTTGGTAGAGCAAAGCCCTGCTTCATCATAAAAGACTGTCGCACAAAACTAGTGAAAACAGCCGATCTACAAGCACACAACGCCTCGCGATGCGAGGCGTTGTGTGCTTGTAGATCTGCTGTTTTCACTAGTTTAGATCATTTTATAGATGATAACTACAAAACGAACGGTTTTGGACATACAGGGTTTCCACCCGACAACGACGATATGCTATAAATATAAGGTGCTGGGAGTGAAAATTATAATGTAGGGGTGCCTCGGATTAAAAAAATATGTATGGGGTGCCCTGAGACAAAAGTTTGGGAACCCCTGGTCTAATATGATTATTCTGTCTGTCTGCCTGTCTGTTCATCCATCCATCCACCTGTGTGTTATCTACAGGGCTCTGTCCTTCCTGGGGATGAGCTTGTGTCTCACTCTCATGTTCCTCTGCTCCTGGTACTACGCCATCGTCGCCATGGTAATCGCCGGCTCTATCTACAAGTATATCGAGTTCTCAGGGTGAGTGGAGCGCTACTACCCGTGGGAGAGATTGGATTTGCAGGCTGGCTGTGCACACACACAAGTGTGCGTGCGTGTGCGTGTGTGTGTGTGTGTGTGTGTGTGTGTGTGTGTGTGTGTGTGTGTGTGTGTGTGTGTGTGTGTGCGCGCGTATGTGTGTATATGTGTGTGTGATGTGTGATGTGTGATGTGTGTGTGTGTGTGTGTGTGTGTGTGCGTGCGCGCGTATGTGTGTATATGTGTGTGTGATGTGTGATGTGTGTGTGTGTGTGTGTGTGTGTGTGTGTGTGTGTGTGTGTTTGAGGAGTTTAGACTTGTGGATAAACCCACACCATCCATCAGTCCAGTGCAGGCAGTTAAAGGAGACAATTTGTTTGCGGTTCCACTTCTTGTTTGGGTTGTTGTAATTTCCTGTCAACTCAGGTTATGGATGTTATGGATTTTTATGCAGGCCACCTTGAAAGAAGAGAAGTGATTGAGAAAGCAGCTTTTTAGCACATCACCTTTGTCCGGTGTCCAAGAAAATGTGTTCAGGAAATGTACTTGAGTAAATGTATGAAAGTGTTGGCATCAAAATGTACTTAAAGTAAAAGTACAAAATGTTTTCAAATAGCCGCGGTATAAAATATGGCTAAAGTGGTTTATGTGTAGTATAGTAATATTATAATTTATATCTGCAAAGGTACTAGTAACTAAAGTTTTCAAATAATTGTACTGGAGTAAAAGTACAATATTTGGATCCGAGATGTAGCGGAGTAGAAGTAAAAGTATTGGAAATCGGAAATACTCAAGTACAAATACCTAAAAATTGTACTACTGTACAATGTATGTACTACTCGAACCTGTGTTCCAATGGATGTAATGTACGTAGTTATGATTTAGTCACAAGTTCTTGTTGACACTTTTCCCTGGTTCACTGATTCAGTCATTATAAAATGCAAAGCATACTTGACCATCTTCGCTTTCACCTTAAAAATCCTTCAAAAACAGTGAAAATACTTCATGTGGATCGTCTAAAATTTAAATATGGAGATAGAAGATTTCCCCCGACTAGGGCTGTCACGATTACAAATTTAAATTGACGATCAATTGTCACTCAAACAATTGCGATTTAATTGTGTTTTTTGTTGTTGACAATTACTGTACATTTCTGTTTGGCTTGTTGTAGGCTTTGAAGCTTTGAAGAAATTACTGACATATTTGACAACTTTATACTTAAAAAAATAATATTGATAGTGGAAATAGCCGATCTACAAGCTCACGATGTCAATCTGTGTCAAATAATTGCGATTAGACAATTATGTAATAATTGTGACAGGCCTACCCCAGACAGCTGCGATATTATAATATAATTAGTGTGTTTATAATTAAATTAGTGTTATAATTAAAGAAGTGTTTTTGTTGAGCAGCAGACCAATGTAAAACACTTGTCTAAACATTCAATCAGGTTTTTTTGCTGCATTTTGCAGCAGACAACATGTTAACTACATCACAAACACATGTTGCTGCTATGCACTGGTGGCTCTGCCTGGATGGGACGTGTCGTGTGTCACATACTGACAGACCAACATGTAACATTAATACATTGTAACTGTTCTGCTCCTCCTCTATTCCCTCCCTCTCTTTCTACTGCATTATGTAATACATCATCATTGTCGGGCAGAGATCTTATATTTGTCATTTACTTTAAATAATTTTACTTTATTTATTTTTTGATCATTATCATGTCAGTATCATGGTCAGTATAAAGTCAGTATCATGGTCAGTATCATGGTCAGTATTATGTCAGTATCATAGTCAGTATCATGGTCAGTATCATGGTCAGTATTATGTCAGTAGCATAGTCAGTATCATGGTCAGTATCATGTCAGTATCATAGTCAGTATCATAGTCAATATCATGGTCAGTAACATGTCAGTATCATAGTCAGTATCATGGTCAGTATCATGTCAGTATTACGGTCAGTATCATGGTCAGTATCATGGTCAGTATCATGTCAGTATCATAGTCAGTATCATGGTCAGTATCATGTCAGTATTACGGTCAGTATCATGGTCAGTATCATGGTCAGTATCATGTCAGTATCATCGTCAGAATCATCGTCAGAATCATGTCAGTATCATTGTCAGATTCTTTGAAATACAAAAGGTTTGAGAATCACTGTTTGAATAGGATAATGAGTGTGGTGTGGGTGGTATCATGGTCAAAATATCATGGTCAGAATTGTTGTCAGTATCATGGTCAGTATCAGTATCATGATTCATGTCAGTATCATGTCAGTATCATGGTCAGAATCATGGTCAGTATCATGGTCAGAATCATGGTCAGTATCATGTCAGTATCATGGTCAGAATCATGGTCAGAATCATGGTCACTATCATGGTCAGAGTCAGTATCATGGTCAGAATCATGGTCAGTATCATGGTCAGAGTCAGTAGTATGGTCAGAATCATGGTCAGTATCATGGTCAGTATCATGGTCAGAATCATGGTCAGTATCATGTCAGTATCATGGTCAGAATCTTTGAAATACAAAAGGTTTGAGAATCACTGTTTGAATAGGATAATGAGTGTGGTTCTGGTTCTGTTCTGCTGTGTTACAGGGCAGAGAAGGAGTGGGGTGATGGAATACGAGGGCTGTCTCTCAGTGCTGCACGCTTCGCTCTCATGAGGCTGGATGAAGAGCCCCCACACACCAAGAACTGGAGGTATGACGCACACCAGTGGTGGAAGAAGTACTCACATGTTTTGCTTAAGTCAGAGGTCTTCAACAGGGGGTCCGGGACCCCTAGGGCTAGGGGGTCCTCAGAGTCACTACAGGGGGTCTTCCAAATCTTTGAGTGATAGAACGTTTTTTTCTCCTTTTTTATTGCGACCGAAGGTCGCATATACTCTGAAGAATCGTGTCGCTTGATATTAACCATTTGAACTCAAGTGTCCATATTCTGAGCACTTTAGCCAAAAATAGCAGATCTACAAGCTCACAACGCCTCGCGATTGCGAGGCGTTGTGATCTTGTAGATCGGCTATTTTCAGCAAAGAGGTTTGGTGTAGAGAGGGAAAAGAGCAGACTAAGTACAGAGAAAGGTCAAGTTAATTAAGTATTGATGGTTCAAGTGGTTAAATATCTGAAATTTACATGAATCCAAAATATACTGAGGATAGTGCTGTCAAACAATGAAACTATATGGAATCTCTGAAAAGGTTGTGGGGGTCCCTGCTTCATCTCTCGCTCAACTAAGGGGTCCTTGGCCTGAAAAGGTTGAAGACCCCTGGCTTAAGTAAAAGTATCAATACTGCAACATAGAAATACTGTAAGGGCACGGTCACACCAAAGTATGGTTGTCAGCTGATAAGAGGTATTCTGCCAATGCATTTCAATGGGAATGGAGTGGATTTTGGGAGAAATTCGCAAATGGCAGATTTCTCCAAAAATCTGCTCCATTCCCATTGAAATGCATTGGCAGAATCCGCTTTTCAGCTGGTTACTTTACACCACTGATGCACACACACACACACACACACACACACTCACACCTTTGTATTACTGTACGTCGTGAGGACATCAACATTCTAGGATGGTGATATTATGAATGCCATTTCCTTACAATAGGCTATGTTGTAATATTTTAAGCCGAAAATAGACGAATCGACGATATACAAGATCACGATGCGCCTCACTGCAGCTCGTTGTGAGCTTGTAGATCTGCTATTTCCGGTGTGGGTACGCTGGTAACCCAACTAAGTATAAATCAGGAATAACTCTAACTCTAACCCCCAAACCTAAGCTCTAAATGTCTAATCCTAACCATGACCTCAACCTGAATCTTTTCCTAACTGTAACTAAGAGTAACTGCCCCAAATCTTTTTTAACCATAAAATCATCCATTTCTCTTGTGAGGTTCTCACAATGTCTTTTTCTCGAATCGACAATACTCCTGGGTACATTTGGCATGTACTCACGCCGACGTCACTCTGACTCAGACATAACCACCAGTAAGACTCCCTAATCGGGAGATAAGCGACCGTCACGTCGCATACACAAACTTTAGAAGGCAATCGTAGCCAATCAGGAGGGAATATGGGAAATGGGACAGATCCATGTTGATGACATGACTTTAATAGAGACTTTAGGCGGAAGTTGTGATTTTCTATCCAAGGAGTGTGTGTGCAAAGTTTGGCATCGAGATAAGAGTAGGGGCAAAAGTGTGACTTGACGTGATGGACAGAGGGACAGCCGGACAGCCGGTGGAGCGTTTCATAGTAACTTCGACCTGAACGTCGAAAAAAAAAAAAAAACATACGCCCATATACTGTATGTATATAGGCAGGAACCACGGACATGTTACAGACAACCATAAACAAACTTATGATTTAACAAACTGATTCAGACATTTAAACAAACCAGATTTGGAGATCCGGTTCCAGAGCCACAGATCCGACCGCTATGCACATAATGGTCATTATATGATCACGCATTATTTCCTGCAGATTTCCAGCACTTCCGATGTACAAGCTGTTAGGCGGAATCATTTGAAAAGCGTGCGAGCCAAACATTCTGTCTCAAGGGACTACACAGACACAACCAGTGTTGCATTGGTCCGGTCACGCGTGTACACGCCGTCCCGTTAATTTTTTATCCCACGATTTTGTAACCCATTTTTTCACCCAGTGCCAATTGCCTAAGCTATGTAATCCTGGGCTCTGCTCTCCCTCACCTGGGGAGACAACGGACTGACCTCATGCTTCCTTCAATGCATGAGTAGTCCAAGTTGTTTCTTTTCACCTGACAGGGGGGATTTCCCCAGTATGGACGTAGCGCGTGGAAGGAACACGTTATTCCAACCAGTTCCTTTCCCCTCCATCAGGCACCCCGGCTGGCATTATTGAGACCAGGATTACTGCATGTTTTTGTGAGGGTATCTACCCTAGGAGACACGGGGAGAACATGCAAACTCCACACAGAAAGGCCCTTTTGCCAACCCCGCCTAGGTTGTGGGCGCTGATGACACAGAGGAGAGAACACTCCCCCAGCGCCCACAGCGTCCCCCGGCGGGAATTGAACCCAGGACCTTCGAGCTGTGAGGCAACAGCGCTACCAACTACGCCACCGTGTCCCGTTTCTTTTCTGACCAGTGTCACGCCTCTCACGTGCACGGGCATCCATCAACCCCCAAGTTCACACCTCCACAACGTTTAGTGTCACAGCAGGGTGATTTAACAAAGGGACAAGCTTGTATGCATATCAATAGAATAGACCATTGTCTGAACCTGTTAACTCCTAAATGTAGGTGTTAAGCGATGTGCGTGTGACATAATTCAAATTGCGTCCCCCCAACATTGAATCACCAATGCAACACTGCACAAAAAACTAAAATAGACAAAAAAAAACAACAACATCTCAACATTAACAGGTATGGTACGCTGTAGCTCACACAGTCTGTTGCTTTGGTGTTTCTAATTAGCATGTAAATGAACAACGTGTCCCTGCATGTTCAGCCATGCCTACCATTAATCTGAATCTCCTCGTGGGAGCTGTCATGTGACTGGCGGGGGTTTGTGATTGGACATTAACGCGTGAACCCGCCCCATGCTGTGCTCAGTGGAGGACAGTAATCAAGTACATTTACTTGAGTACTGAAGAGTCACTAAAGCAACAAAGTCTGATTGATATTTAGGCAGAGAAATTGTCTCAGGAAGAACACCAAAGAGGGAAATAATATAGGGGTGGATCTATGGGCAACCGTGACACATCTGAAATAGTGTCAAATATAGATGACCAATAGGACTGTAAGGAAGGACAGTTCCAAAACATATGAAAAAGATTAGCGGGAGCCTGTTGTGTCAACATCAGTATAAATCCTAGCTAACCTGACCTTGGTCCAGTACGCCTGGTGAAGAAAGTTACATTGCAACACCCCATATTTCGCACATTTTGACAGAAGTGGGAAAAGTACTCACATTTTGTACTTAAGTTAAAGTATCAATACTGCACTGTAGATGTACTCCGTTACAAGTAAATGTCCAGAATTCAAAATGTACTTGAGTAAAAGTATGAAAGTATTGGCATCAAAATGTACTTAAAGTACCAAAAGTAAAAGTACTAAATGTTTGAAAAAAAAGAAAAAAACAGGGCTAAAGTGGTTTATGTGTGTTTTATAATATTATAATTTGTATCTGCAAAGTAACTAGTAACTAAAGTTTTCAAATACATTTAGTCGAGTAAAAGTGCAATATTTGGATTTGAGATGTAGTGGAGTAGAAGTAAAACTGCTGGAAATTGGAAATACTCAAGTAAAGTACAAATAACTCAAAATTGTACATTACTTAAGTAAATGTACTTTACTTTACACCTCTGCATTTTGATGACGTATGAATGAAAACGACCCATAATGACTTCCCAGGTTGCGTCAGAAATATCCTCCCTCCTCCAGGTCCTGGGCCCAAAGAATTTTATAGGCGGTGGTTGATGGCAAAATAAGATACAGTACCATAAGCAAGATAAGCAAATAATGTGCTATAGAGCAAAGCTATCTTCCCTTAAGGGTACTATTATTGATATTTGTTGAACATTTCTAGAAAAAATGTTTTGGGTAAATGTCAAAATGTCAACACGGCAATGCAATGCATTGATGTTCAAAAGAAAGTGCACTTTGTAACTTGTAGTTTTGAATACTTACAGTATGTTAATTTTAAAGCATGTACTTTTAACTTACAAATTTACCTTACAAATTGGAAAGAACAAGTTTCACTTGAGGTCGAGTAATATTTGACCAGGAAGGTTGAGTGTTTTGTACGCCACTGATTTGCCATTAACACGTGAACCCGCCGCATGGCTGCGCTCCTCTGCCTTCTCACTGGCTCTTTATCTCTTCCTCCTTCAGAACTCCAACTTTCGCGCTGCTCACCCAGCCTTTTCTTCTTCGCACCTTTGTTTCCCCGCTGCTCGTCTCCGCCCTGGTCCTCACCCTCGACTTCCTTCTCTCTGTCTTTCTCCCCCTCTTTGCTCCCCACCTCCCCTGCTTCCTCCTCCTCCTTCCACCAGGCCCCAGCTGCTGGTGCTTGTCAACACGGACTCAGAGCAAAACGTGGAGCAGCCTCGTCTGCTCTCCCTGACCAACCAGCTGAAGGCGGGCAAAGGTCTCACCATCGTCGGCACTGCCCTGGAGGGCACCTACCTGCATAACCATGAACAGGCCCAGAAGGCCGAGAAGGTGCGGAGCCCTGCATGTTAACTTCAGTCTACACATGTATTCATATTACAGGTTTAGCACAGTAGCACAATGTGTGTCTATGTATTTCTAAATGTATCAATGCTACCATTCTAACCACCTTAATTGATTATATATATATATATATATATATATATATATATATATATATATATATATATACACACACACACAGTATATATTTATATATATATATATATATATATATATATATATATATATATATATATATATTTTTTTTTTTTTTTTTTTTTTTTACCTAATTGATTGAGAATTCTGTATGTATGTATCTCTATCACGCCTGACACTGTGGTTCTATGGGTTTGCCACTCTGACATCACGCTCTGGCTTCACTGTGATGTCACACTAACAGAATCCCTTTTATGCCCATATATGGAGTTCCCTGATGTCATCAATATTAAGCCCATATCTAACAGGACTTCATACTGTATGGGAATGCCCATATATGGAGGCCACATCGGCCACATACCACACTAACGGCTGGTTCTGCAGAAAGGGATCTCCATGTATGGGCATAAAAGGGTATGATGTCAGATGTCATAGACATCATAGGACTTTCACATAACGAATAACTGAGTAAGCATGTTTGGGCTCTCACAGCATATCTCCATATACAGTACATGGATCTCCATATATGGGTACCAGGGGTCTCCATATATGGGTAACTGGTCCGATATACATCACTGGCCAGATGGCAAAGAATTGGCGTGACAAGGTCGCATGTCGCCCTGAGGCGTCTTACTAGTCATATGACAAAATAAGTCAGAACACGTTTTTCTGCCTATAATGACAAGCCCAAAATAGGGACGGCAGTTTGATTGGTCAACTAGTTCAGTGGTTCTCAAAGTGGGGTCCAGGGACCCCCTTGGGTCCTTGAGGGAGTTCCAGGGGGTCCCCAACTAATTGATAGTTCGGAACCAAATGGACCCTAACAGGTCCATGTGGTTCTATTTGTACACTCTCAGAGTTAAACTAACATTGATTTTACAATATAAATCAGGGTCTCAGAGATAGAAATGCCATTAATGGGGGTCCTTAGCCTAATACATGTAAAACTGGGGTTCCTTGAAATTAAAAATCACGGCTAGAGCCGTAAAAATCTACTCTTATCCCTGGGTCGCTGGCATATCTTTTCAAATAGGGGTCGACAGGCTAATATGTGTACATTTTGGGGGTCCTTGACTTTAGAAAGTTTGAGAACCACTGAACTAGTTAGAGTCATTTCCTTCTCCCCCCACAGGCAATGCGTAAGATCATGGAGACAGAGAAGGTGAAGGGATTCTGTCAGGTGACGGTGTCCTCCAACCTGCGCGACGCCACCTCCCACCTCCTCCAGGCCAGTGGTCTGGGAGGCCTGAAGCACAACGCTGTGCTGGTCAGCTGGCCGCGCAACTGGAAGCAGGCTGACGAGCACCAAACATGGAGGAACTTTATCGGTGGGTCTAGTAGTGGAGCTTGCTATTTGTTTGGCTGATGTATCGGCCATCATCTATACTATAATTTTGCGAATGTCTGAGTGAGTGTCTGAGTGAGTGTCTGAGTGAGTGTCTGAGTGTCTGTCACAGCGTTTCTCCTCGGTGGCTGGAGCAATTGATCTGAAATCGCATCACCATAAGCATATGAACACACCTGACATAACTGTGAAGCCTGTTTGTCACTTTCACAAATCGTATGCTGTATATTAGCATTTTTATGGTGTATCTATTATCTATTCTGCATCTAGCTTGAGGCAAAATGTTTAACCAGCTCTGTGTGTGTGTGTGTGTGTGTGTGTGCAGGCAGGTGGGTGTGTGTGCAGGCGGGTGGGCGGGTGGGCGGGCGGGCTGGGGGGGGGGGAACAGTATCTCTGTAGCCATTAAACGAAACGGGATTCTTACATTGATGCTCCTACATCATGCAAGCACCAGTTAAAGTTACTTTCCATCCCTCATATACTGTGTGCACAGTGCACATTCCAACCCTAACCCACACACTGCACATCATTTTGGAGCTCATATCTTTGAACGGGTAAGGGCTAGTTTGACTAATTGATTGACGACATCGGTATTGGTAATTCCTTTAAAATCCTATTATGCTTGTACAGTAAACAAATATAATAATATACACGCACACGCACACGCACACACACACACACACACACACACACACACACGCGCGCGCACACACCCACACACACACACACACACACACACACACGCACGCACACACACACACACACACACACACACACACACACGTTTTACAGTAATAGGGCTTAAGTGTTTAAATAAAATAAAGTGTATCAAAAAGTTATTTGTGTTTTTAAACGGTGCTCCTGGAAGGAGTTAAGCTCCAACATCTGGCTTTGTCTGGGCTCTGAAGCGTGGCCTACATCTGGCCTACATCTTGGCACAAAGCGTTTCAAAGCGTTGTTAATCGGTGGGCTACTCTAGTACTCTCCAAAATTGAGATTGGCATCAGACCTCAAAAATGGGGCATGTGTCGGGCCTTAGAACTACATTCTAGTGCATAGAACGTGCATAGAACTACATCCAGTTTTTAACAGTCCACTCTGGTCAGAAAACTGTCTGAAAATGGCCTCACTTCAGGGAAAATCTCTCATTAGAGGTCTCTCCTACCCATGGGTTTTGTTGAGCCAGCCAGAGGGGAGCATCTTTAAATGGGAGTAGAGCGGTTGTCCAGGGTCAAAGACCTTCCAGCACACAGCTGCCTGATTTAGTTCTACAAGCTGCTGCTGTTGTCCGACTATTAATACCCTGTGTCAACATTCCTGGATAACTTAACTTGTATCATGTTAGTGTGTATACGTAGTTGAACCTGTGTGTGGGGCTGCAGCTACGGATCGATGATCTTAGCGATTATTCTATAGATTCCTTTTTCGATTAATTGTATAATCAAGAAACACTTTTGCATTCTTTTTTATTTACATTTATATATATCGACAAATCGATGTAGGAAAATTCTAATGGATTTTTTTTATAAAAAGATAATTACACATTCAAGCCCTATTAGGGTTGCGCAGTGTCTTCGAAAATGTTTGAGAACTGCACATTTTATTAAAATAGTTATTGTTTTTAATATAATAGATTAAATAGATTTGTTCGATTAACTGTTGCATCCCTACTGTTGTGTCTTGGTGCTTTTTTTTTTTAATATTTTTATATTTTCAATAGATAATGAAGGCTCTAACACCTTCTGAGAGCTTCTCCGATGGACTTAACAACACAAAGCTTGTTTATATTGATTCATTGGCTACACTCTTCTTCTTCCTCTTCTTCCTACTCCTCTCCTCTCTCAGAGCTGGTCAGAGAGACCACTGCAGCTCACCTGGCTCTGCTCGTACCCAAGAACGTTGCTGCCTTCCCGTCCAACGGAGAGCGCTTCACCGAGGGCCACATTGACGTGTGGTGGATCGTCCACGATGGAGGCATGCTGATGCTCCTCCCCTTCCTCCTCCGCCAGCACAAGGTACTGTCACACAACAGAGAAGAAAGTCTAAATACTAGACGTGACCCATCTAGGACGGGAACCCCTTTTAGGGGTTCTTTCTTGTTGCTACCGGTATGTACAGCAGTGGTTTCCAAACTTTTCAGGTCGAGACCCAAAAGAGAAATTAGACGTTGCTCGCTCCGTTCCGTGGTTTGTTTTGTCTCTCCGCATTAGAGTCTGGAAAGCCTTGTATCTCCAAGGGGAGGTGGGACATAGGAAGCAGCTGGAATCCAACTGCGGCTTCTGATTGGTCTGTGGTGCGGGGCGGGACAAATACACCAGTGTGTATTGGCTGGCTGATGACGTAGCTACCCATAAGTCACAACTGACGTTCAGAAATACGAGTCAACTTAATCAAGTCAAAACAAATCGCGGAACGGAGTGAGCAGACTGGCACCCAGGCTACCTTTATTAAGCAGTAAATAACATTTACAGTAACTCTCATAATGTTACAGTAACTCTGATGATGTTACAGTAATTGTGGGATCGCTAAGGCGATCACACTAACGTTACCTTAAGGCCTATTTATTATCCCAACTTGTTTTTTGTCCCCTAACTAGTCCTTCATACTTTGAGCAAGACACTCCGTTCCAACTCTACACCGTTCGACTTTTAGCAAGACATTCTGTTCCAACTCTACAACATTTGGCCTACTTACTGTAGGACATGTCGGCTACCATTAGATATCTTTTTACATAAATATTACTTTTAGAGACATTTCACTTTTAATTACAAAGAAAATGCCATTCATTTGAATGGGAAAATTCATACTTTTAGCTAGAAACTCTGTTCCAACTCTCCAACATTCTTAGAGATCCCAAACTGTTTCTTCAGGAACAATACTTTCTAGTGTTACAGATGATGTTACAGTAACTCTCCTGATGCTAGATACAGTAAACTCTATGATTTTACTATACTGTATACTATGTTCAGTAACGGTTTCATTTGCTCCTATGATCCTATCAGGTCTGGAGGAAGTGCAAGATGCGCATCTTCACCGTGGCCCAGATGGACGACAACAGCATCCAGATGAAGAAGGACCTTACCACTTTCCTCTACCATCTACGTATCGATGCCATGGTTGAAGTCGTAGAAATGGTGAGAATTCAGAAATTAATGAACACCTAAGATGTATTCTTTGGTGGAATGTGCTTGTATATTCATTCATGCTGGTGTAATTGTATCATAGTAAAGGCATCTATTTGTCACATCAAACATTTTTCTATTTCATTTTGAATGTTCTATTTGGCATGAGAAATTTGTATGGTGTGTTTTATTTATCCTTTAGCCCACATGGTAGATGCAACAGCCACCATTGGTGTGCAGGGTTGTTCACGACTTTCAAAGCATTTGTAATGATTGTAATGATTATACCCTGTGATTGAGTGAGTATTCAGTGATAAAGTGTAGTCTTAAGAAGCCACTCATTTCTACCAGAATGTGAGCTGTCGTACAAGATATGGTAAAATAATGGACGTGTGCTATAGCACCACAAAGGCAGCCTATAAATCTTATGCAATGCCACCTCTAGACTCATCTGGTCACAACTGTGTCTTCCTAACCAGTTTAAAATCTCAATGTGACTCTGTTCCTGTTTGGATAAGAGAATAATTCAGCCATCTGTCTCCCTCCCTGCAGCAAGACAGCGATATCTCAGCCTACACCTATGAGAAAACCCTGGTGATGGAGCAGCGCTCGCAGATCCTCAAGCAGATTAACCTGACCAAGACCGAGCGCGAGAGAGAGGTGAGAGAAAGACATTTATTCAAGGCTATCTGAGGATTCACATTGAGCCAGGATCGGAGCTGATCTATACTCGGAATTTCGCGAGTTCGGCCATAAACTCGGTCTTGTTTTGAACGCGACCCAGACACGATCCTAGTCTTTTTATGACCTCGCCGGAGCCTAGGATATTATCTAGCAATCTTAATATTCTCACACCGCTGGGTAGAAATCGTTGACAATCCGTGTTGTGTGAATGTTCTCCCGGAGACCATATGAGAGAACAGCCAGACAGTAGCATAAAAAAGGATGGGGGTGGGTTGTTATTTTTAACGTACCTTTTACTTTACTTTTACCCCCTAAAATGTTTTAATCGCTTGTTCAAAAACCTTATAGCGTTCATGTTTTCCAAATATGAGAGGAACGGTGTTTTTTCAACCTTTTTTTGCTGCGTAGTTGAGATGAGGAGGGTGCAAAATGCGCTGCTCGTCCCAAAACATGATCGCTGGCCCTGGGATGAAATCCACCAAGTACTCCTAAACATAAAAAACTGGGGGCGAGTGTGTTTTGGGGCAATCATTCCGGATAGCCTACCTCAGCGTCAGCGCAGCATTCTCTCTCTTCTCGTTGCGCTGTCATTTGGTGACAGGGCAGTGTATTCTATCACCTCACAGAAGCCTTTCCCCACGACAATAAGTGGGGATATATAACATGTTTAATAAATAAGATAATAATATATTTGGCTATCATCTTGAGTTGGCTGTCAAATCATCTTTACTGCGACTGCACGTGCATCACAACGGCGAGGTTTTGTTTTGCGGTTAGCTCTGCTCCACAGCGTTGACCAGAGCTTGTTTCACGGCTCTCTGACCGTGTGTCTCGCATTAATTTGATGAATCACTGATGTTGACGACGAGGAATGCGCATATTGTGTTGTGTTTTACACAATGACAAAATCATTGCGCGCGACGGCGCTGTCTTTTGATGCACATTGCATTTGTACACTGTCAGAGTTAAGGGGGAGACCTTGAAATGTTCGAGAAACACTGTGACTTCTGTGACAGTTCTTCTGTGAAGTGCATTTCTGAGCCTCTCTTGATTTCATTCGACTTGATTCGTCTTGTTTTGCCTTGACTTGACATGGCCCCCTGGACAAAAGCACATCGTCGTTGTCGGGTGGAAACCTTGTATGTCCTTTTTTATTATTTCAAAAATGATCTATCACAGATCTGCTATTTTCACTACTTTTGTGCTACACTTTTGCATGATGAAGCAGGGCTTTAATTTAGGCTGAGATTGGCTTTCAAAGTGGACCCTTTTGAACAAAATACCTCAAATCATGAACGCAGCGTCCGATTGCTGTGAAACTTGCACGCACATTCCCACTAGACCAAGGAAGAAACGCCACCCTACATTTCTTTCAAATTGGCCTCAAGGTGGCGCTATAACAGGCAGATTTTCTTTCTTTTTTTTTTTACTTAATAATTACATAAAACAATGTAATTATGTGCAAAATAAATACAACCCACTGATACCACTTTCATGAGCACCAACCAGTAAGAGCATTGAGCCAATAAGTGGCGATATGAAATTATAAGGAATAAAGGTGTTCCTGTGGGCACCAGCTGTCAGCAGTGTTTTCAAATGTCTGGGTCTTTATGGAGTCAGAAATAGCAGAACAGTGGCCGCAAATGTAGCAAAATAGAATGAAAAACATGGATCCTTCTCTTTCATCCCTCATTCTCATTCATGGGTCTTTCTTTCTTCATCTGTCACTGCACAGATCCAGAGCATCACCGACTCCTCCCGTGGGTCCATCCGCCGCAAGAACCCCGCCGCCGTCACCACCCAGCTGAGTGTGACCGAGGACCCGCCGGCCGCAAGCAAGGAGGAGAAGCCTGAAGAGGAGGTATGATGACCCTCCCTTTATTATCTAGGTTCCCTTTAGAGGTTATTATTCAGATTATTATTAAGTATTTTATTTGAATCCTGAACTCAAGGAACCTAATATAGCTAAACTTACTTTCAATAATGTTCAATAAAAACATATATATACAACTATTCAAACATTCAATAGTCATGAAAAGGACAGGGTGTTGGTTCTCTCAATATAATCGGTTAAGAAGATAGACAACTTTTCTTTTAATGCTCTGTCATCAGCTGCTACTGTAGGTCCTATAGTATAACAACACTTCTATCTTTACTTGTATCTACAGTACCTGAATCGCACCTCATGGTTGCTGTAAAAGTATTAAGTATTTCCTTTTTGTTTTATACTCCATACTCCACTATAGACATATCAGAGGTATTGTACTGCTTACTCCACTACAATTATTAGACAGCTTAGCAGACTTAGATGAATACAAAACATACATTAACTGATAAATTATGATGTATTATTATAGGAGTTAAAGCGGCATACCGGTAACTTCTTTTTATGAATAAAAAGAGTCCAATCTGTATGGTAAAGTTGTTAATAAAATATAACTTCTACATTGGGGTGGTTGTATTTGGTCTCCCTGCTGTTCTATTGAGACATTTAGATTGTGTCAAAGGTCATGTCTCACCTAGACACAAGTTTTGACCTGATGGTCAAGATTACATTGATCCCCTGAGCAAGTAGGTAGGCTCTATTAGCTCAATGGTAAAGAACCCGGGTTCAAATCCTGGGTAGAAGAGGACATTTACATAGTGCAGCTTTAATCTACCCAGCAGCACAAAGTCATTACAATCAGACCCACTTTTACCAGCTGCAACAGTAGAAGGATGAACACACTCCCATAGAAGATTTGTCTTAGTCTTAGTTTTTTATGCTATTTTATGCCACTACTTTGTTTCAGTTTGTTGTGTGATCATATGAATGTAAAATTACAATAATAACAGTCACAGTAAAAGAATAATAAAAAGTGATGAATTACTAATTACAATCCAATAATTGTATTATGAAATGGGCAATATTTTATTGCAATACTTTTGTACTCTTACTTTAGTAAAAGTGTCAAATTAATAATTATAAGCTTTTATAGTGTATAGTGTATTTCTAAATGTTTGTATTGCTACTTTTACGACTGGTTCAAGCAGACAAAATGTAGAGAGAGACTGCACAAAACACATCTCTTAAACATGTGTTATACTTAGTGGGGAACACCCGCAGGTGGGGAAAAAACACTTAAACCTGTTAGTTGCGCGTGGGTGTCGTGCACAGGAAATAGACAAATCTGGCTCAAAATCTTGCTCACAACATAATGCATTGCAGTGTGAGCTTGTGGATCTGCTATTTTTGGGGGTGCGAGATTCATCGTGCAACAATCGTACAAATCAAGCTTTTAATCGTAGCTCTTTCTCTTCTCTCTCTCTCTCACACACATGTGGTCTTCTCTGTCGACATGTGCATTTCTCCACACCTGGACTTTGGCTCGTTCAACCTCTCTCTCTCTCCTCTCGTCTCACGGTCAAAGCCGTCCTCTTCCCCTGTGTCCCGCCCTGTACAGGTGCAGCTCATCCATGACAGCACCACTCCTGCCAGCCCCGCCACCCCGGCCACCCCTCTGACCCCGGCCACGGAGGGGGCCAAGAGCCCCGGGGAGCAGGTGCAGATGACCTGGACCGAGAAGTGTGACGGGGAGGCCGGGCCCAAGCCGCCGGGCGCAGCCACGCCCGAGGGCATCAAAGATATCTTCAACATGAAGCCGTGAGTGTCCTAACAGTGCTCCCTGAACTTTCATCCATGTCGCCATAGAGCGACATGGAAGAGCACCATAGGTCTCTCTAGCAGCCTCCTTCCTTCCTTCCACTTTCAACCTGCTGTCCCTCTTTTGGGTCATTATATGTCAAATTAAACAAATACGTATAGAGAGTGAAAATAGACGATCAACAAGCTCAAAAATACACAATTCGTTGTTGTAGATTGGCTATTTTCACTATTTCTGAACAGTATAAAATAGGGCTCAAGTGGTCAATCATATAATAACATGTGCTGTAGGGAAGGTAATATACATTTAATGGTAAGGTCTGGATTTTGTACCACTTTAAAGCTGCAATCCATAATGTTTTTAGTGAATAAAACATGCTGAGCCCACATGTGTGTAGTTTACAACTGATGACCGTGTGTTTCTCCTCTTACCATGCTGCAGTGAGTGGGAGAACCTGTAAGTATTGAAGTACCCATGAAGTTCCAACTCATCCATTCACATTCTCATATGGAAGTTAAACAGTCACGTGACATGAATGAATGTGGAGGATGCATTGTGTGAATGAGCTTCTGTCATTCTGTTGTGATTTGGAGCTGAAGGTGCTTTGAATCACAAAGAATTTCCTTAAAGAGGTGGTGCCATAGTTTTGTACCTTTTCTGTGTATTTTTGGTTTCTTCCTGAATGCTGAAAGCCTCCGAGTCAAAAGGCCCAAATGAAATACACCTCTTTAATGACATCATAAAATCATCCCCAACCCTTTTTACCATACAGCAACACTGAGGGTGTGGCTGTGGCTGTGGGTGTTCAGGTGGGTCCTCACCCACCTGAAAACCAGGTGGGTCCCCACCCACCTGAAAACCAGGTGGGTCCCCACCCACCTGAAAACCAGGTGGGTCCTCACCCACCTGAAAACCAGGTGGGTCCCCACCCACCTGAAAACCAGGTGGGTCCTCACCCACCTGAAAACCAGGTGGGTCCCCACCCACCTGAAAACCAGGTGGGTCCCCACCCACCTGAAAATCAGGTGGGTCCCCACCCACCTGAAAACCAGGTGTACTTAATGAACAGGTGCGTGTGGCCACATAAAAACATAATGTTAACACTTTCTGTACACTTTGTCTTTTAAAATGTTGTAGGGGGAACAAATCACGGCACCCCGTCTTTAAAATAGTAAGGTGTGAAGGCGGTTTCAACCTATATTTGTCTTATGTATTCCATCAGGAACCAGTCCAACGTGCGCCGCATGCACACAGCACTCAGATTGAATGAGGTCATCATCAAAAAGTCCTCGGAGGCCAAGCTGGTGCTCCTCAACATGCCTGGAGCACCCAAGAACCGGACGGGAGACGAGAACTGTATCCTTCATTCTTCACTTTTGTTTTACGTTTTGGGTATTAGTAGATATTGGGTATTAGGTGTAGATCAGGGGTCTTCAGTGTTTTCAGGCCAAGGACCCCTTAGTCGAGAGAGAGAGATGAAGCAGGGACCCCCACAACCCATAGATACCATATAGTTTCATCATTTGACAGCACAATCATCACTGTATTTTGGATCAGTGTCAATTTGTCTTCAGATATTTAACCATGCACTTGAACCGTCAATAGTTGATAAACTTGAACTTTCACTCTGTACTTAGTCTGCTCTTTTCCCCCCTCTACACCAAACCTCTTTGCCGAAAATAGCCGATCTACAAGCTCACAACGCCTTGCGCTGCGAGGCGTTGTGAGCTTGTAGATCTGCTATATTTGGCTAAAGTTCTCCGAATATGGACGCTAGGGTTCAAGTGGTTGATGTATAAAAAATCACACTCGTGTGAACTGAGCGGTGGAAGCTGCGTGAGTGTGTGTGTGTGTGTGTGTGTGTGTGTGTGTGTGTGTGTGTGTGTGCGTGCGTGCGTGTGTATGTGTGTGTGTGTGTGAATGTGAGTGTGAGTGTGCCTGGCCTGAGGCTGAAGAACAGCGCCCCTCCCTTAACATGTGTGGTCAGAAAAGGTACTGCAGACTTGAGGCTACATACAGACAGACACGCAGACAGACAGACAGACAGACATACAGACAGACCCACACACACGGCCACGTATAGGAGCGTTGTGACCACCGCTCAAAAAGGAGAAAGAAAGAGCTTCTATCACACAAAGATTTGGAGGACCCCCTGTAGTAACTCTGAGGACCCCCTAGGGGTCCCAGAACCCCTGTTGAAGACCCTTGGTGTAGATTAAAAATATTATAGAAGAATTAGTGATCTGATCAGAGCCCCCAACTTAAAATAAAAAATAAAATAAAATAATAATCGTAATAATTGCGTCCCGGGCGGCTGGCGCAGCCGTCTGGACACCTAAGCTGCTAATCAACCCTGACAGTGTGTTGCAGGTTCGAGTCCCGATCCCGACAACCTTTGCTGCTTGTCACCTCTCTCCCCATTTCCAGTCAGTCTACTGTATATCTATCAATAAAACATATATTTTAATAATAAAAATAATAATGGTAATAATAATAATAGTGGAGCTACTTCTGTGGCCTACTGGCCTGGCGCACAAGACATTTGGTGCTGATCGGTCCACTGGTTTGCATCCAAGAACATAGACGGCTAGACTCCTGGAGATTCACGCCATAAATATTTTTACCCAGGTCTTGTAGATTAGAACAGGGGTCTTCAACAGGGGGTCCGGGACCCCTAGGGGGTCCTCAGAGTTACTACAGGGGGTCCTCCTTTGTGTGTTAGAAACTTTTTTTCTCCTTTTTTTTAGAGACCACTTCAACCATAGTGTCCATATGTTGAGAACTTTAGCCAAAAATCAGATCTACAAGCTCACATCTCTCTCTCAACTAAGGATCCTTGGCCTGAAAACGTTAAAGACCCCAGGATTAGAACATACAGAGTAGGTATGTTTTGGAGCCACTGCTTTTAATTTCCTTGACCTTTTCCCTCCCAGACATGGAGTTCCTTGAGGTCCTGACTGATGGTCTCAACCGGGTCCTCCTGGTTCGCGGAGGTGGCCGCGAGGTCATCACCATCTACTCTTGAGAGAGCAACCCCCCTTCCCTCAACCCCACAATCCCCAACCCCCCTTCATCGACCCCTAACCCCCAGTCCCACACCCCCTGTGCTCAAACCCTTCCTTCCCCATCACATCATAGTCACATGCACCTTGTCATTTATTTATGTTTGGAAGTCCTCCCTCACCCAGCCAATAGTCCGACTCAAATACACCACATTCTCCCCTTACAGAATGTCCCCCCGAGCCCGATTTGTACTTCATCGTACGATGGTGTTGTGCGAGACGAAAATAGCAGATCTATAAGTTCACAAGACGTTGCGGATGCGATTGCGCTGTGATCTTGTAGATATGTTATTTTTCGCCCACTGCGTCGTCGTATGACAGCATAAATCAGACTTTATCTATGGTAGATTCTTATTTATTATTTTTTTAGTTTCACCTCAAATAGTTTTTAGGACTTCTTTAGACATTTCTACCCTGAGCGTTGTGTTAGCTTGTCTATAAGCCAATCATTTGAAAGGGGGGTATATTCAGACCCAGGCACGGGCTGTTGGCTGAGGTGTGAATACATAATATGCAGGTTTGTCTGTCTTTCTTTTAATCACAGCGGCTTATTTGAAGGATGGCCTTTTGTTAGCATGGTAGTGCCCGCACACTTCTCTGCAGTGAATTGTCTTCTGTCCTGCTGAAATGAGCTCAGGGTTGGAGCGTACGGTCGATCTACGTGTTCCTGTTTTCGATGCGGAACGATCGGCAAAACGGAAAAAAGTAAAGACTGCTACCCACGGTCATGGACAGTGGTTGGAAGGAAGAGAACATGGCGGCTGCCACAGACTGTGAAAATCCCAGTGACATTTGAAGAAGACTTAAATGGTACGTGGATCAAATCTCCATGACACTTCTTGAGCACTCCTTAACACCACATCCTTCCTTGTAAAATGTGTTTGTTTCTTTGGGTTTGATTGACATGTTTTCTCTTCCATTCACCCTTATTGTCTTTCTACTCGTCCCCTGTTTTACTCTCTTTTAAGTGGCCATTCACCCATGTGGCCACTGTTAGTGCCAAAAAAACAACAAGGCTAGCTTGGTTCTTAGAGATTGACACGTAATTAAACTGTGAATACTGCGTTTCCTAGCGGAGGGGCCGTCCGACAGAGGAGTGGGGAGAGAGTATTAATGTGTCCCGTCGAGATCATCATTGTCAGATGCCAGCACCCCCATGACCCTCGTGTGGATCACTGACTGTAAATAATATAAAAGCTCTGACGCGTTGTTCAGTATGAGTGTAGTATTTTTGTGACATACTAAAAAGCTTCTAGTGGAGAAAAAATGTTCCTTCTCTCAGAGGGTCAGCTCAAAACATGCTTTTTTCTGGATGGCTTAGGCTCCTATCACTATGGTAACTGTCACTGTAACCTTGACAAAGTACTGCACCTGCACTGTCCGCCACTGTGCAACAAGTGACATTTTATCCAATTCGTCAAGTTCATCAAATGAACATTAAATGTGTTATTTTTTCATCTAGAGATCAAATGTATTTGTTATGTTTATAGACAGAGATTATACATATTTATGAAATAGTTATATGCCATTTTTAAACTGTCATTCAAAGATATATTGATGTTTTCTTGCCAAATTTAGATATCCAATATGTGCCATATAAAGTATTTTTCAAAGAGAAAGAGCAAACACATTTCTATTGTTCAAATTAGAAGGAACAAAGTGTGCTTAATGGAGGTGGCACCACTGTTTGGAAAGTAGCCCTGTACAGGATCATCAGTGATGTGCGTCAAATGAAATTGAAATGGGAAGAAAATGCACAGCTAGTATTTAATTTGAGCACTTATTGATTGTTCACAGGGCACTGTCTGAACAAAGTTGAAGAAATTGAGTTAAGTTGTGTTACAGCAAGTGGCTTCTGTAGCTCTAGGGGACTCACTTTGTCCATAAGACAGAACTCTATGCAGTAGGATCTACTAAGATTTTATATCCTCTGGATTGGTAACTAGGGTCCTTGACCATAGGAATGAATTGTTAGCAAATCACATTTACGTTCAAAAGTGCATCTTTAAAGGAATGTGCAATTGGTGAAATTTGGACTCACATAATCATGTTATTTATTTATTTATTTTTACACACATCTATTTTGTATATGTAGATTTCATATGTCTCATGAATTCAGAACCATGTCACTCTGACCAAGGACAGAAATCACTGAGTGTTGACTTTTTAATTTATTGTATTTATTAATTTTGTTCTTAAAGGAACTGTTTTTGGTCATTTGCACTTGTAGTAGATCTAATATAAATGAAAACATATAAATATATATATATACACACACACAGTCATATATACTGTATATACATTTATATACATATATACAGTATATATACAATAGAGGGAAGCAAAACAAATTAGTTTATAGAGCTATTTAAACATTATTCAATGTTTTTTAGTGGTGTTTGAATGTCAGACCATATGTTGTGAATGCTGCTAGTATCAATAGATTTATTTGTACTGTAAATAGAGACGAGCAAAGGAACATAACAAAAGGTAACAAGAAAAAAGGGTATTGGCTTAATAGACATACATATCAGTGTTGGTCGTTGTCTCCTGAGACTGTACTGTCTGGACAGGGTTCACTTTTTGTTTTATTAGATCAGTGGTTCCCAAACTTATGTGCCATGAGACAAGTCCAGGTGTGCTTTGGGATTTTGAGGCGACCACATTATTGCTGCAATATATAAAACTATACAAATAGTTATACATTCATTTTAAATTGACTATGTCAATAATTTGTGCGTTCATTTCTCAAATACAGCAAATTATACTTTATATCTCAAACTATATCTATGCCCTGAAAGTCCAATATCTTATCCACTAGACCAAGGGGATATACTGTATATCCCTATGGACCGGGGGAGATATTAGACTTTCGAGGCCATTATTCTGAGGCAGTGAGACACTCTGCTACACACTTTTGACCTCCTCCCACGGGGAAACCCGATTCGGGTCACAGCACCAATGTAAACGCCCGGGATTCGAACCCAGGTCTCCTGCGTGAAAGTCCAATATCTCAACCACTTGATCAAAGGGATAGCCCTCTGGCCCGGGGGAGATATTAGACTTTTGAGGTCATCAGCAGTGAGACACTCTGCTACACACATCATATACAGTATATACACACATACACACGCACGCACACACACAGTATATAACTAATTAGAGAAACGTTTTGAGCTTGTAGATCAGCAATTTTCCCTATGAATACAGGTGTGCCTTGACTTGTCCATTGGTGTGCCTTGTGCACAAAATAATTGAAAACCACTGTATTGGTTAACTAACTTTATGTTGAATACCTTGACGCAATATTACACTAGGGTATTCTCGCTCTTTTTACAAAACTGCTTACTCCCTTCTCTAATGTTATATCACAGTAAAGCAGTTAAGCAAGCCCTATAGCAGGGGAAATATTTCATGAATTTGATTAGTTAAAAAAACCTGAAAAACTAAAATGATTAAGAATATGTTTCCTTTACATTGCTTTGAATTGTCTGTTAGTTGTTCTATAGGTTGTGAATTTATAACACGTCTACCTGTGGCACGTCAAGCATCATGACCTAGAGGTCATGCTGTAGCTCTTTTTAGATGATTGGCACCTCAGATCATCAGACATTTTCTTTAAAATACTTTGATATTACACATAATTATGTCAATGTCTTGATGATGTCTTTGGAAAAAGAAAAAGAGTTTTAAAGAATATGGCTGTTTTGGGATTGTCACTGGAACATTGCCTGCATCGACTGAGCCTTTTAAATCTATTCTAAAGAAGAGATATCTGATATTTATTGGACAAGTTTACTGAAAAATGAATTATTTATCAAATTATCAATGTGTTTTATAATTACTGTTTGCATGGTCTTATGTGGCAATATTTGTTTTTAGTGGTTTCTATATTGTGATGAGTTCTATGTTCAAGGTGGTCAAGGACAGGTGGGGAAAGGAGTGTTCTCTTTATGAGCATCGTGAAATGACACTTAAAGATCAGAGAACCTTGAAAACAAGTCTTTTGCAAAAAAGAGTATGAGTTCACATTATTGTTACTTGTCATATTTCAATCTTTGCTCAAGTAGTGTAATGTAACAAAATCTTTTGAGTTAGCGAATGAATGGACCTTACAAATGGTCATTTCACCCGTGTAAATATGACTGCTGTCAAAAACACTGTAACTACGATGTTGTCTTTTGTTTGTTGTACTGGTCTATCACTGTGGACAGAGTCTTAGAGTTTTGTACGATTATGTGCAATATTGTTCTCACATTTATTTATTTTTTGTTTTGTTTCATTGTTTGCATTTAAACAACTTGCAGTGCCACCGGTCAGTTAGTTCATCACAATGTTTGTCACCACCAGGTCTTATGGACCCTAAAGTGTCAATTGTGGAAGACAGCTGTCCCACAGTGCTCTCTGGTGGCATGGGTGTATATTACAGCCAGTTGTAGGGATGTTATGAAAGATAATCATGTTCCATCGTTATACTGCAGTTTTGGACTGCAATAAACTACCTACCTGTTCATTTTGTTTACATTTTATCATTTAAGTATACTCTAGGTCAGTGAGGCATGCGTCACAACCTTATTTCCATTTTCTTTTCTTTTCTCTTGCTATATTTCTAAAAGAATCATAGTAAATGTTCAATCTATAGTGCTTGTCACTCTATCTGTGAGGTGAGCCTCCCCCCAAAACCCTATACACCCACCCATATTCCCTTGCCCCCTCTCCCCCACCTCCTTGTCACAACTCCACCCCAGCTCTATACTTATATGTGATTGCAGTATAATTCTGTAAAATGATCAAAGAATATAAAACCAAGCGCTTCCAATCCTGGCAGGGGCTTTGCTTGTAAAACAAGGTGGTCCAAATGAAACCAGCATGTTCCCTCCTCACCTCCATCAGTGGAACACATCAAATCTTTCACCTGCACAACTGTAGCACGAGACCAACCTGCCGGTGATCATTACTAAAGTCTCCATCCTCAAATGGATATTAAAGGGCTCTGAAACACATCTGTTACTGGGTTGAGGAGGCTATCCTTTTAGAAAAGACACCAACAAAGAAAAGAAACAGCAGACCATAAACTGGTAGGCAGTGCCTCGCAAAATTTGCTTTTGTTGAACAGAGAGACGGAGAGCCGGAAAGCCTAATAGTTCACATAGATACAGAATCAATCTAAAAAAATATATTGTGTAAAAGTTCATTTTCTTCTGTAATACAATTAATTATTTTTAAACTTTCATATATTCTAGATTCATTGTGCATGCAGTGAAACCTTTTTTTGTTTACATTTTTATGGCATACAGCTCGTGAAAATCAAAAAAAGAAAATCCATATCTTAAAATATTAGAATATTACACACGACTTACTCAAAAGAAGGATTTAGAATACATAAATGTCAAACTTCTGAAAGGTTATGTTAGTTTATGAACTCAGTACTTGGTCTGGAATACTTTTGAACAGAAAAAAGAACAAAGAAAATAAAAGGTTTTGAATAATTCACTGCATGCACAATGAATATATAGAATATATGAAAGTTTTAAAAAAAAAGAATTATATTACAGAAGAACTTTTACACAATATTCATTTTTTTTTAGATTGATCTGTATATGGTTTACAATTTTTACCCGGGATTATCCTCACAGACGCAGCAGATCTATGACTCAGGAGGTACATTTCTATGTATTTGTTTATTTATGAGTCAGTATGATCTCTCTGGGAGTCTGATGAGAGCAATTACAAGCAGAGCCTCTAGTCCAGTTATGTTGTGTAAACTCAAAGCATGCATGCAGACTATTACCCCAACAAGGTGTAGTATTGAAAATATATTGGGTGTTTGTGGTATATACAAAAAAAAAAAGTATTTTGTTCTTATCCGTTTATTTGAGACGTTTTCTTTTGGTAGTATGAAACGTTTGCTATCTTTTCTTTTGACTGGCAAATCAGTGTATCCAAGACGAATGAATATATTACAGTACAAGATTCTATTTTTTATGGTAGATTTATTTGTTGCAAGAGGTCCTTTGGGATTGTCGTATCAATTGTGTCATATATATCTGCAGATAAACTGATTACCAAAGTATATTTCAGTTACATATGATAGGTGTGCAAATGTGTACTCCAATGAATTAGACACAAAGCTGAATACCGGTGAGTCATTGGCTGATAAAATAAATAATTATTTAATGCTTTAACTTGTATATCTGCTTGTATAGCAGATATACAAGCTCACCGCGCTGCATGCCACGCTGCGAGCTTGTAGATCCGCTATTTTTGAAAAACCTTGAAGTTTAAAAGTTAAATACCATAAGTCAAAGTTAAATACCGAGTCATTGGCTGATAAATAATGGTTTAACAATAAGTTAAATAGGGGTTCTCTTTTATTTAGAAAATTGATAGCATTCATTAAGTTAATTTGATGAACATTCAAAACTCAACATTCAAACTTCAATGAACAACGCAGAAGCAAAATTCAGCAAAGAATGTCTGCTTGCTGAGAAAACACGACGGTACCTCGTAATAAAATGATCAGCCACCTAGACCGGTGTTTCTCAAACTTTTAAATTCCAAGGTCTTCCCTTAACTCTGACAGTATACAAATGGAACCAAATGGACCCGTTAGGGTCCATTTGGTTCCATTTGTGTGCTGTCAGAGTTACAGACTTGAAAGAGTCAATTTAGGCCCTCCTAAAGGAAATCCAGAGTCACTGGAATCCACTTTGAGAAACACTGACCTAGACTACAATTATGCTTCAACATGCTCTCATCTTAAATATGTTGATTACCAGTCAGTGCAACATTAATTCAATAGGAAAACACAAAGCTGCCACTAGAGCGCATTATAGCTTTCCAAGATGCAAAATGACCTTTTCCATTTAAATGATACACCCTACTCCTGATCTGGGTTTGTTTTTAATTCACTGGAGTCGTGGGAAAACATTTTGTACCGAGTGCTTGAAATGGAATGGATGTAGTTACAAATTATATATATATATATAACAGTATAACACGCACACACAATATCAGTTGCCCTTAGTTTCCCCCCCTTCATTAAATAACCTTTCATTATTCTTCCTCGATACTGTATGTAGTCTTATGGTAAAGCCGTAGTTCGTTCCTTTCAGTTACGTGGGGGTGTGTGTATGTGTGTAAAACTGCTGGGGATGGTTGCATTGAAGGTTGGGGGGGGGTGGTGGGTTGGGTTATGTGTAAATAAATCAAATAGTTTATTGTGGAGGTGTTTATTTTCTGTGTCGGTGTAAGGTAAACATTCTAATGAAATAAAAACTAGTATTATTCTCTATTGTGTTTCATGATACCTTAAAAAAAAAGAAAAGTAAAAAGTAGTTTTATCTTACATTTCAAATGCTTCTATCTATGGCTTCTGGCGACTATCCCCTTCCATTTTATAGACTTGTCAGCACAAAATGCAATAAACAATACCATTTTATTACAGTTAATTGTGTTGAGTCTTTAATTCAATCTTGTTGGAACAACAAAAACTATACTGTACATGTTTTGAAACTAACATTGTTATCAACTACGATCACCATTGGAAAATAAATGTATGGGCCTGCAGCAATCACAATTGTCAAACATGCAACACTTACAACTCACAACGAGAAAACAAAAAGTGAAATAAATCCTGGTTACAATTGCAATCGGCTTGACTGTCAAAAGTCTCAAAGAGCAACGGAAGAGTTCAAGCATCTGTGTACAATACCAAGAATAATAAAAATAGAAAAAGGATTCCTCGTTAAAAGCATTTACAAATACGAAAACAAAAAAGGTCTACTTTTCATCTATTCACATTAACTTGTGATTTAACCAAACAGAACTTCAGTTTCTTTTTAATTAGGCCTATTTTAATTTGGTGCAGGGCTGCACAATTATAGCCTGGTAAACCATCCTGGTCGCGTGAATAATGTGAATCACAGTCCAGACCCAATTATTTTGCATAACATTGCAATCATGGTTATTAATCATGGTTATCAAAATTATGGCTAAAATGATAATCTAACTATTGCCTAATATTGCAATCACGGTTATTAATCAATACTCATGGTGTAAAAAGTATGTTTTTATCATTTTGGTAATGCCTCTTTTCCTAATAAAAAGTGAAAATAATTACAATCCGGAAGTGTTCTGTTCATTAACCCATTCAATCCGGAAAAGCATCTGTCATTTTAGATTTGAGCAATGCACTATTTAGCACTCGGATTAAGGCATTTTTAGAATAGGCCTTCGGTCTAAATGGGTTAAAAACATGAACCCTAACATCCCTATTCTGGGCATGTAAAATAGGCCATCATTAGGCAAAAATAGCAGATCTACAAGCTCACAATGAGATGCAGGCCAAGAACAGACTCCTGTGGGACCTGGGTCAACAAAGTATATAAAGTTTAAGTGATTAAACCATGTATAATTTCATGGAGACCAGGGAAAGGTACAACTAAGACTTGCGAATTGTGCAGCCCTATTTGGAAGAGGGGAAATAATGGGGCTAATATGACTATTAGTAATGTCGTGTGTACATAGACATGGGGGGAGGCTGGCTCATGTTTGGCCCCATGCTTTGCCCCATGCTTGGTCCCATGCTTTGCCCCATGCTTGGGCCCATGCCTGGTCCTGGCCTTGGAGGTGGCTGCTGGGAGTTGCCAGAATTCACCAGGTGGTTTAGAGAGGGTCCACTCTGAATGAGAGTATCCAGAGCTTTCTGGACACTCGGGTTGTCAAAGTTGATACCCGAAGCTGCACCGGGGGGCCTCGTGCTTCCCGGCGCTGCCGGCATTCGGCCCGGAGGCATGCCGTAGCCTGGGGGCGCGCCAGGAGGAGGGCCACTTGGGGGCATGGAAGGACGAGCCCCCATCATCTGCGGGCTCTGGGATGGGGGCGGGAGGCCTGACGAGGGGTGGCTCATGGCTGCAATTTGGGCCATGGAGCTATAAGCCTGGGACATGGTCGCACTGGCCGCAGAGGCCGCTGCGCTGGTTCCTCCTGCCGATGGCGCTGAACCGCTGTTGAACAGGCTGAGGATTTTCGCCTGCAGCTCTGCCTGGTGGCTGGGGTTTGGAGTGGCGCTGCTTGGCGCAGCTGGCAGGTGGCTGGACTGGGGGGCAGGGGCAGTGTGGGTTGGGGCTGGGACTCCTTGGGCTGGGGGCGGGGCAGCGGCTGAAGTGGAGAGATTGACGGCAACAGTGGTTTGTCAAGTGAACAGTCATTATTAGTAGTGTGCGATATCAAAATTCTGGCCGATACCGATATCCGATATAATTAATCTGTGTTATGGCCGATAACCGATTATTGCCGATATCGCTATGTATATTATATTTCAGTTTCCCAGATCCTTGAGAGATAAACAACTCTCATGAAGTACATAATATAATGTTGTATTGTGCAATACGTTTGAGACGATGCATAGGTTTCATTGTGACATAACTCTACTGGCAACTACTTTATGTTTAGGCTACACGTCGGCGGTGCATCCCAGGCTTCCCTCCTCATTGATACGTACAGTATTAGCATCTCCCATGCTCTTTAAAGGCTGTTTAATGCCTGGCAGCAAGTCCAAGCCCGGCTGCACGTCACTTCCCTACTCCGTTTCCTGTCTTTCTCCACATAAACCCACCGCCAAATATAATATATAATAATAATACCCCCAAATATAGAAGGCATGCTCACCTTTATGAGGGTCCGATGCTCGTACCAAGCGCTCCCTCTTGTCCTTGAGGTACGCAATCATACTGTCCAGTTCCTCTGGGGTCACAAATCTATTAAACAATATATGGAAAAAACATATTACACCATTGTTTTTAGACATCCCAAATCATCAACTATGGATCATTGCTACTGCTTGATATGCAATGTTTACTACTGTATGTATATCGTATTATTATTTCCTCATATTGGCCAGTAAACTGCTCATTAACACTACCTGTTCTCAGACAACAACGTGACGGTGGTCAGTTGGGAGATTGGGTGGCTCTCTCTGTCGGGCTCTCTAAGCAACACGTCATCAGCCATCTTGGCAGCCTTCCTGGCTATCTCCTCGCGTTCCTTGTCCCGGTGTTCTACTTTATAGGCATCGTAGTTGTGGGCAACTAAGACCATGGCATCCTGCATGGGCATGTTTCTATGCTCTGAGAGGTAGAGAAGAATAATTTTATTGTGTGTTTGCACACACACACACACACACACACACACACACACACACACACACACACACACACACACACACACACACACACACACACACACACACACACACACACACACACACACACACACACACACACACACACACACAGGGACGATTCTGACAACACTTGGGGCATTCCTTGGTAAAACAAAGCAAACAGAGTACAGACTTTTAAAGTACAAGTCTAAAAGTCTCATAAGAGAATTTAAGGGGATATTTCACTTGAAAAAAATCTGGCTTTTATGAACACCCTGAACAGATTTTAATTTGCTTGATTCAATATTTAGATATTTGATGTAAATGTTATCTGGCCCTCCAGGGCCTCTCCCCATATACACACCCATATTTGGTACCATTTTCGATACCACGCAACCACAGCGATTTTAGTGCAAACATGTTTATTTTAATTCAAAGAAAAATACAGAACTTTTTGAGGTAGATGGTAGTGCACTTTTCAAAAGCTTGCCTTTGAGGTTTTCACATTTTAAGTACAAATAAGGCTGTGCAATCTGTGCAAACTGAGTAGCGTTGTCTTACCTTGAGGCGTGCCAAACAAGATGTTGACGGTACAGGAACGGTGAACCTGGTGCTGCTGGGTGATAATGATGGCGAAGGGGGTGCGGGCACGTCCCACATCCTCCAGGGCCTGGGTCAGCGATACCTCCGTGTTGAGGAAGATCAGATCCACTACCATGCCCAGATCACGCACCTTACGGCCCACCGTCTCGGCATATTCCCTACAGTTGGTTTGCAAGCAACACAAGCACAAACACACGCAGACGTACGAGCGGTATGAAATGACAACCTTCTTTGTACTGTTTTTTATAATATTTAAGAGGTTAAAGAGGTGGTGCCATAGTTTTGTACTTTTTCTGTTTTTCATGTGTCTAGGAGGTTGAAAGTACATCATTGGACCCCCTGGTGTGGTTTTTATGAGCAATTATGTATTCTCTTGGTATTCGTTTGTTTTCTCTTGGAGGCTGCCACCTTGTGGTCAAAAGTGTCAGTTAAAAACACAGATATTTTTACATCACAGAATCAACTCCTCCCCTAATTACCATTCACCCAACACTGTGGCTAACTTCAGCTGGGTCACCACCCACCATGACATCCATGCATACTTAACTTCTTCAGTGTCATATTTAAAGTGGGACCTCTTATATTGCCGGTTCGCCAACAAAGGGTTAAAAAATCAAACCTCGGTTCGAAGTGGAGCGGTGAATTTGAGCAGCTGTACCCTATGTGAGTGAGTGTAAACTGTGCCTGTGAGTGAGTGGTGAGTGTGCCTGGCCTGCACAAAACAGCGCCCCTCCTTTAACTAGTGTTTTGTGTGTGGCCACTCAAGGTATTGCCAGGCTACGGACACGGCCAGCCAGCCACCCAGCCACCCACCCACCCACCCACGGACATACCTGTTCATTGGGAGCGCTTTCACCGCTCCAAAAATAGTGTGCACGCTGGTGCACACATTCGTGCACAGATCATGCACTATGCATGTGCATGCTTTTCACAGCTTTCAAACAAAAAAATCCGCTTGGAAATCCGTTCAGGCATTCAGGAGAAGGCAGCCCTTATGTTTTCTTCAAATGTAAACAAACATGGCTGCCATGTTTGAAAGATGGGGTTGGTATGGGGGTTAAACATGCAATTTTGCGATCGCGATCATGGCTAGTACACTGTTGGAGGTCCAAAACTTTTTTTTTCAAAAAAACTTTTTCAAAAAAAAAAAAAAAAAAAATCTTTTTTATTATTTAAAAAAAAAAAGACGTCCAGAAGACGTCTGGCAGGGAGGTCCATAGTTAAAAAGACCTTTTTATTAAAGAAAACGTCTTTTTTGGCAGGGTATGAGTTAATGAACTGGGGGTGTCTGTATACTTTTTTGGAAAAAGATCTTCCTCCTAGTATAAGCATAATACCTGATAATCATGTTTTAGAGGGGGGGAAAATCATGGCACCACCTCTTTAAAGAAAACGTCTGCTTATCAGGTGGGACACCGAGAGCGGACATACTTCTGTACTTTGTTGACAACGATGACAGAGCAATCGACAGGCCGTGCTGTGTCGTAACGCCGCTGAAGTTCTTCATAGTACTGCCGATACAACTCGTTACGTCGACGCTCCTCTGGCCGCCCACGGTCCTCCACAGTTGCTGGAAAGGGAGGGGAGGGGGGGGGGGGGGGGGGCGAGATTTAATCGACTTGCATCCAAGTCAACTGAAACATTCTTTTGAACTTTAATTCCATCGTCAATAACGACGTTGTCATGCCTACCAGCATTCTCAGTGATAAAATGGCCGGACAGAACATTTTGCCCAAATTAGGGACACCAGGTTCAATGTGATTAATGCACTGGAGATTCCTCTGAATCCTAGTGTCAAACTAGAAATGCAACACATACGTTCAGCTTCACGTCCACGGCCATTCCAGGGTTCTCTGTAAGCGTCTCTGAAGGGCTCATCCTTCTTCCGGTAGTAGTCATCTACAGCCGTAGCCCCAGCCCCTCCTCCACGGTAGTATCGATCATAGTCCCTGCAACACAGGGAAAACAAAACACACACAGATTGAGGAACTGACATTGTCTAGTTTTGTCTGTTGCTTTTGAATTATTTCAATATAATATTATGTCACTGCTTCAGTTGTTTTGGCTAGTTTAACCTCTGCGTACTGCATGGTACCCAAACTTCTTAGCTCAAGACCCAAAGGATCGATCAGATGTTTGCCCAAACTAGTAGTCTAGATGGACAGGGGGGTCCATGCGCATAGGGTGGATTTCTTTTCGCCACCAGTTTTTTCTTAATCCTTGAAGGGTATATTTTAAGATTCTGCCAGGTACCAAGCTGAAATATGTTCTCATGGGGCTATTTTTAAATGATTTCTTGCACCTACCCATTCACTTACTATACAGGGAAAAAAGAAAACCCAAAAAATCTTCTTTAAGTAGCATGTGAGGGGTCTAACTAGGGGTTTATCATGATTCTGAATCCATTGCATCCATGCATATAACAAACGAGTGTCAACTAGTGTAAGCTGGACAACTGACAGACAGACCTCTGCAGTGACTGAATCTCATTTTCACCTGTATGCGGGGTCCCTGGGATCACTTCGTGGATCATCTCGTGGATCTCCTCGTGGATCTCCTCTGACGTCCTTGTCCCTGCTCTCAGAACCACGATAACCACGCTCGTCGTGGTCACGTCGTGGCCCACTGGAGCGAGGTTCCCGACTTGTTTCCCGGCTTGGTTCTCTGCTTGGTGCTCGACCTGGCTCCCTCCCTGGTTCTCGACCTGGCTCCCTCCCTGGTTCTCGACCTGGCTCCCTCCCTGGTTCTCGACCTGGCTCCCTCCCTGGTTCTCGACCTGGCTCCCTCCCATCACGGCCCTCCCGGGACTGACGTGCATACGGGAGTACAGGGGAGCGGGAACGAGGCCGGCTGTCACCATAGGGAGCCCTGAGAAGTAAGAAAATTGTATTACAACAAGCAACGGTAGAATTTGTTACCTTTTTTCCCCAAATAAATACCAAAACAAAAAATGTAGTACACGAGAACCTAGATTACCTTTTTCCCAAGAAACTATTTCTGAGCTACGTTTGAAATTCCAAATGTGATAAATATACACGTTTTATTGTCAATCTCCATGACCATATTTTGCATATGTGCAACAGAGAGCAACCCTCACCGTACCACAATTCCTGACATGGGAATGGTGTGGCTGTAGTTGTGACAACTTCATCCCAGCAAACGAGGTAGTTCCAGTGACATCATTGAAATTAAGAAATGATCCGTGATCCATGCGCAAAACGACGCTCTCGTGATTCGTTGACCTCAAATCAAGCAGGCACATCACAATTGGACCAGTGTTTCATGAACAAGGATTTGTACACAATAAATTAGCAAGTTTGCGAAAGACTTGATAGAAAACCACATTCCTGTATCGTATTCTGCTGGTGAAAACAACGGTCTAAATGTTAATGACAGATACAAATGAATAATATGTCTACATTCACAAGTTTGTTTTTGTGTCACTCTAAAGAGAAACATTGTCAATATGCATTGCATTTCAGGGATTAACACTAACTGTTGCCCGACTGCCCGGGGCAGGTGAAGTTTGATATTGGGTTGCCCGACCGGGCAGGTGCACATTTTGAGTAAGATAATGAGATATCTGTCTTTAGATACTTGAACAGGACTAGAGTCAGTCCGTCTCTCTCTCTCTCCCTCCCCACACGCGCGCGCGCAAGCTCCGTTGAAAACCGCTCATCTACCAGCTCACTTTATGCAGCTAGACATGAGGACTGCAGCTGCAACTAGTCATACATCAGCGGGTTCCATTTGGGCAAAACATCAACGTGAATCCGTTTGCAGGATTAATCTCCTTCTCTCCAGAGAATGTCTGCCGCTGCGTGACGCTTCTCTTTCTGCTCGTAGCGACCTGCGCAGCAAAGCTAGCCGCGAGCCGCACTCGATAGTCAGGACCGCTCCGACGTGTTGTTTTCAGATCGTTATTCATGGTGCGACACAATTATAAATCATTCGAAGATAATCCCAGTTTATAAAAAGTAAACACCAGAGCAATAAACACTTGAGCAAACATCTACTTTTCTTTAACAAATATCTCTGCTCCTCTACTACAGAAGCCTACATTCTCTTCCCCCTTCCAAAGGTTGTCAACCTGTGGGCCGGGACCACCAGAGACGTCCCCAAATGATTTTGGGAGGGTCCCCAGATGACCGTGAAATCATAATTTAAGGTCTTATTAGGACATTTTTAATGCCTCAAGAAAGAAAATTAAAAATACATTAAAAAACATTACCTCATTAAAAAGAATCAACAAACTATACTATAAAAACAGACAAATAATATAAGAAAGAGGCAACATTTTGAAAATAGCCGATCTATAAGCTCACAACACCATGAATTACCACATGTGGGTCCCTGGACCCATTACATTGAAAACCTAGCAACATCACTGCAAGTAGAAGGTAACAAATAAGTTCAAATGAACGGTAATAAGATTTTTACGATTATGAGGGCAAGTGGCCATGACTTGAGGGCAAGTAGAACATGACCTGTACTTGCCCGATGGGCAAGTGCCTCTGAGACCTTAGTGTCAACCCCTGCATTTTAATATTTATGGTTGGCACTTGACTGACATCTAGTTTTAAGATTGCCTGAAACTAAACATCTAGTTTTAAGATTGCCTGAAACTAAACAGCTTTAGACAACATTTTGTCTAAAGCTGACATTCATCTTGAATTATACAGTTGTTATTACGTAGTTATTATGTTATATTATGTAGCTCTAATAAAATCAGTTAAAAGCTTTCCCAAGGAGATGTTTAAAGGAGAATGTTCAAAATATATATTACACGAAATCTTAAGCATGTGTGACTTTGCAGGAAAGAGTATTGATGTAAATACAGCTACCCATTCCACTGTTTTCAATCGCAACGTCGATGTGCACAACGCATCGTTTTTAAGTGGCCGTGGCACGGGACGGAAACACGCAAAGGACTCAGGAACAAGTGAAGAAAAGCTGTGAGACAACATCTTTCAGAGACAAGACACTTGGGATTGCATTCCATTTTTTCTTTGATTTATTTCAACAATCTAGATATATGAAATAAAGCGAAATAATACGCAAACTGCCTTCCCGCACACTCGCGCAATGTATTGCAGTTTTCCCGGCAAATTGCTTGAATCCCTGGTGGATTTGTTTTACCAGACCATCTGGAGCGCTGGTAGTTCTTCACACCCATTTGACATTACTTTACCTTCGAGGAGGGCTCGGCCTTGATTGAGATGGTTTAGTCGTTCGTCGCTCCACTGCCATATTTACATCTGAAAATAAACCAATCCAAACGTTCAACATAACAGTGATATATGAGCGTACGCTTTCACGTAGAAATGGAACTGACGGCGTGAACACTTCCATGGTCCAAAAATGAAATTAGGCTTCAGAACTCCCGAGCATGAAAAACAAAAGATGTAGAAATTTGAACATGTCAAGATGTTCAATGTGGTGTAGTCGACTTTGCAGGACGCAGGTTGAAAAAAATATAAATAAACTAAATACATAATTACAGCTGGTTCACCATAAATGTATTTTGTCCTGTATTCTTACAGGTTTAAATGGCCGATAAGCGATTCTTTGAACGTCCAGCAAGAAATTCGACATTTGAAAATCCCAGGCAGCAGAGTCTAAACCCATCAAATGCTGTGGAAAAGACCACCATTGAATCTGTGTTTTGTTTGTTTTTCTTTACATATTAACCGATTAAAATCGGAGTAATTTTAGATTTTACATTTTTCAGAAAACCATTTTAGTGTTAGGTTAATCAGCCTCAGGTCTTAATAGGTTAACGCAACAGTGCATTGCATCTACAGCAAAATAAAAAGTGTACAAAATCTGGAGAACATGTGGTGTGCAGTTGTATGAACCCGTTCATATTATTGTTGAATCTTTCCTTGTTTCCATTTTCATCGATATTGAAAATGTTTAAATGTTTTTCGATTTTTGGATTCCCCCTGCTCTGGCTTGTTGAAGAACAATGTCTGTAAATCCAGTTTGTAATGTTTGGGTTTAAACAAA
Organism: Nannobrachium achirus; assembly: GCF_963921795.1. Taxonomy (NCBI): domain Eukaryota; kingdom Metazoa; phylum Chordata; class Actinopteri; order Myctophiformes; family Myctophidae; genus Nannobrachium; species Nannobrachium achirus. The sequence goes on from NC_137815.1 coordinate 46,707,513, forward strand.
GGAAACCTTTACCGACAAATTCATTAAATAGTTCTATGATGTTTTGGTTATATATTTTTATGAATGTATTGTTGATTGTTTCTCCTACCTTCTATAAGTCACCCATAACTAGTGTATCTTCTTTATCTGGGCACAGAGCGGTCACATCTACTGTACATGAGTCTTATCTTCTTTAACTTGGCACGGAGCAGTCACATCTACTGTACACAAGTCTTACCTATTTTATAACCTTTATATATTCGACCCTTTTGGTGCAGCTTTGCAGCTTCGGCTTCGTCAACGCGCTCAAATTGCACAAATCCAAACCCACGGAACATGGACACGCCTGGAAGAGGGAGCATTCCAGGAACACACATTTATACTTCCCAGGAGGAACATTGATTTAATTAATACACCTCATTATTCACAGTATGCAAAACAATTGACCCAGTAAGTTATTATCAATAACAGATGGCCTAAGTTTCAAAAACACATGCCTTGTATTTACATGACAAGTAAAGCATTTTTCTTCATGTGTGTAAATATGTTGTCCTAAGTTTCAAAAACACATGCCTTGTATTTACATGACAAGTAAAGCATTTTTCTTTGTGTGTGTAAATATGTTTCTGGTTTAACAACTAGGATCTTAAGTATTATATGAAAGCATAATTTTATTTTCATAAATGTAAGCATTACAATGAACAACATATTCCTCCTTTGAGGATATTTTGAAGATTACTGACCGACTACTTTTCCGTGTTGTGAGAACAGCTCTGCCAAATCCTTCTTTTCCATGTCTGAGGTGGGTAAATTCCCGACAAAAATCCTCCTTTCCAAATCTCGGGGGTCATTGCTGCTGCAGGATCGTGTGTAACTCCCAGGTGAAAGGCTGCGGCTTCTTCTGTGAGACATGACTCGATCCCCAAGCTGAACTGGCTTCTTTGTAGGTCTTATGCGCTTGAAAAAGTTATTTTTTGTTTCGTTTGCTCTTTAGCGCGCACCGTTAAATTGTTGTCCACGATTCTGAAAAGTCCCAGTGAGGTAACAGAAAACAGAAATTCCATGGATGGGCAATAATTTTCAGAAGAAGCAGAAGTAACAGACGGTTAGATGTGTCACTATGAATGAGACAACATACAAGTTAGAGTTGGAAATTTCAAAATGACCCAAAATCTACATTATTTGATGCGTTATGAAGAACTGTATTCAATCACACAAAATCCTCCATAAGAGAGAGGTGATATTTGAGGGGTTGATTCTTTTTTGTTCAGGCGCTATGCACTTTTAGTATTCGGGGGGGAAACTTTCTTTCATATCAGCCAGGAAATGGTTGCAATGAGTGCTGAAATGGTTTTTAATTCCAACTGGGCCCCTTTGCTGTCATGGCATTTTAGACAAAAGTATGTCTTCCAAGGTAAATGGATGTAAGAATGAGGTTGGAGCATCTGCATCTCTTTGACTTGGTGTGCAGTCCCTTGATGAAAATTGTGGTCAATTAGGATTCACAAGGAATAAATTGGCTGCACGCAGGTCCTCCAAAATGAATGTGATTCAAAATCAAAATGCAAATTAGTGTTGTTCGCTTCAACACTGAAGTGTAGGAATGTTTACTGGAAAATCGCAGTGAAGTAAGTGAAAAAGTGGGTAACATTGAACCCAGAAAATGAGAAAATTCAAATATTTTCGTGGTGCTCTTTGACGTCGCAAGACATTCACTTCAGGTTTCAAAACCAAAATACACAGCAAACTTGTGCCATGTAGAGGCAATGTATTTTATTTCATTGTTTGCTGTATTCATGCATTTTTCTACAGCAACTTGTTTCCAATAACTATCAATGTTAAGTCATTTAACCCCATTATGTTATGCTGTCCAGGTAGCAACCTTGTTTCATACCTTGTGTTGCGCCTCGTTTTTCTGGGTAAGGTATCCTCATAATACTGGAGCCAGCCAAGGTCCGATTCAAGTCTCAGATCTATAAAACAAAAGAGTTGGAGGATACAATTGTGAATCAATCTATCAATCTACAGTCTTTAGACACATTACTGTCTCCCATACAGGCAAACATGGAAAAACTCCTACCTTGCTGTGAAGTAAATTAGGTAAAAATTAAGTCCGCCAGTACTAATATACAGCATGACATAATATTGCATTGCACTGATGAAAGCGGGTAGGATGAATGCAATGCATAGCTACACTCTGTCTATTTCCATTCTTTGAATGTTCCACTTTAGACTTCGTTCTCTCTCATTTAAAAATGAATAGAACCAAACTTGTGTTCACATGGCTTAAACAATACATTGTTACTCTCTGTTCTAAGAAGAGACCTTGAAAATGAACAAACTCTTGTTTGAAAAATGGTATGCCGTCTGTCACTTTTTAGATTTTATTTTTGTTGATAAACTAAATATAGGCCTACTTTGTGATTCAAGGTCAGGTTTGTCCAGTAATTAATTGCATGAAGAAATAAAATAGAAATCTAAGAAATTGCATAAATTAGAAAACAAGTGTCTAAGAAGTACACCCAAAAAACTGATTCAACCCCCCTATAAATGTGACACATATAAATTATGTTTGCTTTATTTAATTACTTCACTTCAAGGCATAAGCATATACATTTAATTGATATAACTCAAATATTATTAATAGTGCCAGATGTGATACATTTACATTATGTTGGCTTTATTTAAATGTATTTAATTATAATATATGCAAATGTATTGAATTGATGTAACTGAACAAATATTAATCGTGCTTACCTTAAATATATACATTTACAATATATGCATTTTTATTAAATTGTTCCAACTCAAATGTAATTAATAGTGCTTATACAAAATCTATTCATTTAACATTATGCATTTATATTACATTCATGTAACTCAAATCTTAGTAATGGAATTTAAAAACACATTGAAAATGAGTTCCAATGAAAACTCCCAGAGTCCCATAAACCACGCCTCTCACCAATTTTATTGAGTAGTTTTTAAGGCTGAAATCATTCTGAGAATATTGTTTGAATCCAACTCAATTTTATTAAGTACATTTTACAGATCTGAGAAGTGACTCCAGCCCTTTCCCTTGATTGGTCAAATAAGTTGGTCACATGTTATGCAAAGCATGCTGGGAACAGCATTTTTCTAGGTTTTCAGGGAAATGTTTAAGCTTTCGGGAGCTAAAAATGCTAAATGTATCATATCAATGTGTCTGCCTTGGCAAGATGACTGTCATATGTCAGAATTTGATTTGTCAGTATTTGAGCCTAAACCCTAACCCTAACTGCTAGGCTGCTAGTTTAAGCTTGAGCTCCCTCCCCATGCTAGGCTAAAAGAGAAGAACTCATGGTAACTTTGAGGTTATTGCGTTGGTTTTCTCTTAAATGTTCTGATTATTCAATAATCACTGCTATTGCATATATCCATTATGCATCTGTATGTTGATATTGTAAAACTTGAAACAAATCATCCAGAAGAAAACCTGAAACCGAACTCTTCTTATGTAAATGTAAAAGTATTTTATTTATCTTAGCTTAATTCCATAAAAATGAGTTGAACCAACACATTTACGTTAACATTTGTTTGAGTTGGACAAACGTAAATTAATTAAGTTCATATAATTAACTTGGCTTAAGTTAATGAAAATGAGTTGGACTAATTGAACAACATGCATTGCATTGAATGTAGATTTGACTTGGGACTACATATATCCCATATATAAATTTACTCATATAAAATGGGTGGAAAAGTTTCACACATTTAAAATGTGTTCAACTGAGAGATTATTTTTTTGGGTGTATTATTATATTATATCTAATTTCTCTTTTGGGCCTCGAGCTTTATCAATTGTTTTTATGTACTTGATTACAATACATTTACCTCACTCATGGGGGCAAATTTACTATAATCAGATGTCTTAGGAAAGCGTCAAAAACAAAAGATATTATTGAACTCAAGGGTCTCCATGGCATGAGTTTGGGGGTGAACTACTCCTTTAAACATGTAGGTAAGGGCCTATATATATATGTTTTATTTTATTATTAGAAATATGTGTATTTAGGGAGTTTAACTTAACTCCACGTCCTCCTAGCGCGCCATTGTTGCAAAATGTGTCACCCTAACGTTACTATGTATAAGCCTCGCATTTATTTTAAATGACCCTTATTTAACCCAACTTGATTTGATGCCTAGCCGAGTTTATTAAATAAAGGGGCCAACAATTGGACTATTTTCATGCAACGTAACTCGTGTGGATTAAAATGAATGGATAAAATGGAGCCACCGGACACTTCGTTTACGCCAACATTAGCTAGCCTGTTAGCTAGCTAGTTAGCCGCTTAGCTAAATTACATCTTTGTTTACGACCTAATGAATGCTTTGGTTAATTTAGCCGGTCGACTAACGTTAAGCACATGAATTAACCTCCTTTATTAGACCCCAATGTGTCTATTTTAACACTATAGTTTAATTAATTACCTCCGCTCCAAGTGTTGTGTGTTGGTGTCTCGTAGGCCACGGAGTTGGTTGTGCTCGGTTCACCCTCACCGTTAACCTCGTCGCTACGTTAGCTCGGCTCGCTAGTAGTCGTCGGTTGCTACAGCCTACAGAACATACAGACACACACAACTGCTGCTCCGGCTTCCTCTCCTCTAGGCTGGGATCAAGTTGCTTTCAATAATGCTTTGAAAGTTGCTGATCCGGTCTGTGTCTATGCCGGATACGGAAACGTTTCTTCCGTATATGTGTGCGGGTTAATAACCGGATACAGTAAGCAGGCTGTAGACCGGATCACACTAGTTGATTCGCTCTGCGGAAAGCCTGGCGAAAAAACTAGACCTTTTTAAATGATCAATACTGTAATATAGAAATAGGCTACTCTGTTACAAGTATATATAAAAGTCCGTGCTGTGTAGATTGTGGCTATATCAAATAGCCTAGGTATAAAATAGGGCTAATGTATGTTTTATAATACTAAATTAGGGTTAGTAAATACTATAATTTGTATCTGCAAATTAACTAGTAAACTAAAGTTTTGAAATGATTGTAAAAGTACAATATTTGTATCCGAGATGTAATGGATTAGAAGTAAAAGTAGTGGAAATTTAAATTACTCAAGTAAAGTACAAATAACAAGTTGTCACAACGCTCTTCTTCTCAGACCAGTTCTCACTCAGTCTGCTGCTACATTAGGAAGAGCGGCTCTCTACTGCCACTCAGTGGATTACTTCAAAGTAACAGATTCAAGACTCAAAAGTTTGTTTTATTATTACACCCGATTCAATTATACAAGTATACAATTATTGGGTTTCATACCCTCTCAACATTGTAGCAGCAACACAAATAGAATAGCCATAGATTCAAAATAATAGTGAATAATAAAAAAGTAATAAAATAATCCAAATGCACAATGTGAGATACTTTCTTGTTAGGTGCTGTGTGCATGGGTCCTCTAAATATTATGTATATAATAAACAGTATAATATACAGTGTGTGTACGCATATATATATAAAACATGGACACACTGTATGTGTGTGTATTATACACATACATGTGGGGTGTGTAAGGTGCTGCACGTGTAGGTCCAGTAATTCCAGTCTTAATAAATATGTGCTCAGGTATGTATTTACGTGCAAGACTGGTTCAAGGAAGCCAGCACCTCTGCCATGCAGAGTCCCGGCACTTTGGATTTTTAACATGTCCTGTCGACTCCTGTGTATGTTGAAAACATAATGTGTATGTGGTTGTTTAACGGTGGGAGCGTTTCGCTGTTACTACGTGTCATCTTTTCTACACCCAAACCCAACCCTTACCCTAACCTCCGTGGGGTGAGTCGCTTTTGTCGAAGTCGAACTGACGGTCGTTCGAAAGAGCGAGATTTTCCCGTTTATGGCCAGACTACACCAAGCTTTTCACGCGCGTCTGTGCGTAGAATTTGCCGCGTGAAAACAGCGCGCTTGGAAAGATCCAATATATATCAATTATAACGGCTACACCAGGCTCAAGGATAGTGCGAGTCCTGGATACACATGCTGTAAAAATAGGATTAGTTCTATTTTGTACACGTGCGTATGCGTTTTGTACACAGACTCCTCAGTTCTCCCGCACAAACACTCCCTCCGTGGCGTAGCCAGGGGCTATTGGCGGATATGGACAGCGTACGCGTGCGCGCACATTTTCTGGTGTAGTCTGGCAATGGTGTATACATAGCTGCCTGCCTCTTGAGTGCGAGTGCCAGGCAGACAGGCAACAGGGTGGTAGTGCCCACTGCTCATAAGCCTGGTGGAAGAGGCTGTTCCAGAGCCTAGTAATGGTCGAGGCTTGGTTGAGGCTGCGGAACCACTAGCCATAAACAGTCTGTGGTTGAGGTGAATGAGGTATCCTATGGGATTAATTAACATATTAATGCTAGTAGTGAAATATTGGTAGCCTACGAGTTCAGCAAGTATCCAAAAGGCAAACTCCACCTTGGTCCATAGGTCCACAATGGAAACACGTCCCCAGGACTTTTTAGTGTTATCTTTTTAGCCCAAGTGTTTTACAGGACCTCCGTGCTATTTATAACTTTGACTAATAAAGGATTCAATAAGTCCTGGTGGAGTTAAGAGAATGATGTAAAGGGAACAGTAGTGAGGTAAATGTACTAACATTTACAACTCTAAGTAAACCATGGAATTTGTGTACTTTAGCTCTGGATACGCTAAATGCCCAAACTGTAAACATTGTACACTTAAAGAATTACACTTCAATATACATCAATATATGTTTTGTATTTTTGATAATCTACTGTATGCATAACATGCAGCCTTGATACAAACATTGATGATGAAGGCTACATACACAATAAAATAAGCACTACTGGTCTGGACACAAATTTGTACGAATTTATTCTAAGGCAAAAAAGACATCCAACACCGTGCAATGGTGTGCAATCTGCCAATTTCTCACGAGAATATTGTCCTTACTTAAAGCAGTTTAAGAGATTGGATAAGTTCATTCCTCTTGTAGGAGCACAATTTTAGGTTAGCTAGAGTGGTAGCATGGATGTATATCATGCTGCCAGGATTCAAGGTTTCAATACTGGAGGAGAAACTCTCCCTCACTCCAAGAGGCAGCTCTTGCTAGCACGACATCTTTGAAAAACGGCTCCAGTCTACTGTATCACCATTCTCTACATAGGCACCATCTACATCAATCGTGGCATGTAAACGACCCACTGTTGCCGCGGACTGCTGTCCAGACAACTTGGTCTCCTGCTCTAGTCTTCTCTTCTTCATTGGGGCAATTTTTCTCAAGCATCTCAATGACGGCAGCGGTTGGTTCTGTGCCCTCAGCAGCATGTATCCTTTAACGCCACATGTGGCCCGTATCTGGCTTGCCTTCTCCATGGTCTCAATAGACCACTTGACCCCTCTGCCGCTCTTTTGGCTGAGCCTCGCCAGCTGATTGGCATTGAACACCTTCTCGATGTTCTGAATGAGGTTCTGTTTCTCCCTCTCCAGCTTGTGCTTGTCTCTCCTTTCGTTAACCACCGCTTTCAGAAGCATGGCTATCCTCTCGTCCTTCTTTCGGATAATGTCCTTCAGGTATGATACGTCACAATCTGTTGTGTCAGACGTCGAAGAGTCCGGTGTCTCGGAGGCGGTTAAACCGGACTTGTGCAACTCTTCTGACTCTTTCGACAGCAGTTCTAGAGAGGTTTCACAACCTCTCTGCGAGGTGAGACTATCTGCGTCGTCAAGAGGACACAGAAACACACATTGTAGAGGGAGTCCAAATGACTCGGGTTTCAGTATTTTCTCTCCCGGGCCATCGTCCATACAGAAGAGCTCCCCCCCTGCAGTAGATAGATCACAGTATGTTGTCAAATGAAGATGAAGAATGAGAAGGGGTGGAGCTGGTTTGAAATGAGGTAGAATTATCATCAAAAGTACAAAATTATTGGCACCAAAATATACGTGAAGTAAAAGCACACATTATTCAGGTCCATTTCACAAGTTTTTGTCAATAGTTTTCAAAATCTGTCACAAATACCAGATCTACATGCTCACAACGTGTCGCTATGTGATGTTGTAAGCTTGTAGATCGGCTATTTCCAAATAGTCTAAGTATAAAAAAAGGACTTAATTGGTTAATATATGTTTTGTAGTAATAATCTAAATCTGCAATGTAACTTGTAAATAAAGCTTTAAATTAATTGTAGTGGAGTAAAAACTACAATATCTGCCTCTGAGATGCAGTGGTGTAGGGGTAAAAACAGAAATACTTGAGATTAAGTTCATCAACAGTGTACTTGAATAAATGTACGTCATTTACCACCACTGGTAATGACGACATAACATATTGTAGCACTTCATGTCATTTGTACAGTATTAACCCGTTAACGGTTTCCTCACCACTGTCTTCCTTTTCTGTGGGCCCCTTCTCGGAACTCTGGCTGTAGGAGTGTTCAACGCTGAGTCTCTCCGGCAAAGGAGACCGGACCAATGTTTTTGTCAAATTTTCCACTATCTGTCGTAGAGTTTTATTCTTCTTGAAGTGGGAGAATTTGGTTGGAATAGCATTGGGTTTTAACTTCCGCAGGTTGTCCATGCGCCTTGATTCATACTGCGATTCCTCAAAGTGGTCCTAGACACAGTTGGAAAATTAAAAGGGGTTAGTTTAGGACTCACCACCACTAGCCTCGGAAACCCAGGCTTTTATTTTGGCGATAGGAAGAAAGAAAAAAAGCCTGGGGTAACCTGCTGCAATTTCTGGCATAGGAAGTGGGAGGCGGGCCATGGCACAGATCGTGAACCAATAGGATCCAGCGGCTGTTTTCAGCCGGTGGATCCGCCCCCTCTAGACCAAAATCAGCCTGTGTTAAGGAAGGCTACACCACCACTAACAGGAAGCATGGCCACCTTTATATGACACAATAGTTGCGTCATTACCTGCATTTAAAGCTAGCCTATGGACAGGCCAAATTGAGCCAAATGTACACATTTAACATATTTTTGACACTTCTGAAAATGAATAATAGTTTTTTTGTTATCAATTATTTTTATTTTCCATAACATGAAATTAGAGACATACATATGAATAGAACAAGAAAAAGTAAAACATTAATCAAAAGAAAAATGCAATTAACAGACAAACACAAACAATAGCAAAACAAGAAAAGGAAAAGAAAACCCACCCACCCCCTTTCCCCGGACCAACACGGAATGTACAATAGTGCATGCCTGTGCTAGGCTGTTACCACTATATAGTGATTTCTTGAATCATAGCCTTAAGCTTATCTGCAATGTCCGACCACATATTAATGTTTTCTTCTTTTGCTCCGTGTAACCTTGCTATCGACTGCTCTAAATATACTATATCTAGAAAGGTTAAGGCCCACTGGCGAAACGTTAACGTATGAGGAGGTTTCCACCGCGTAGCTACCATCTTCTTCGCCGCCGTTAATCCAGCAAAGAAGATGCGCTTGCGTATATTGTTTAGTTGCAACTGTGAGACGTCATTTAATAAAAATAAAGAAGGAGAAGATATGATATTAATACTAAAAATAGTTGAAAGTTTTGAGGCAACCATATTCCAGAATGACGACACATTTGGGCATTCCCAAACCATGTGAAGGAAGGTACCAATACTATTTGAGGCGCAGAGAGTGCAGTTGGGATTATTCAAAATCCTCATAGCACATAGTCTGCGGGGAGTTAAATAAGTCCGATGAACAAAATTTAAATGAATTTGTTGATGGTCTGGATTTCTAGAAGATAGCCTAATGTTAGACCACACTGTGTCCCAACAAAAGTCAGGGTCCAAATTTGGTACATCATTCCTCCAAACAGTATCAACAGATAGGGGCCCATAACTACAGTCTAATAAAAAACCATAGAGGGTGGAAACCAAACCTCTTGTTCTGTTACCATCACAGATAAACTCATGGAAGGGGTGCAATCTAAGGGGAGCTTGCCATGGGACCCCATAGGTCCTCATGGACGTTCTCAGTTGGAAGTAGAAAAAAAGGGTATTTCCAGGCAGATTGAAGATGTCACACAAATCTCGAAAAGGTCGTAAACCATTTCTATCAAATAAGTCCCCTAATGTACGAATCCCCTTAGCCCTCCACCTTGGAAAGCGAATGGGGCGATCCTCGATTAAAAGTCTTTGATTATTGAACACTGGGGAAAATAAGTTCCATTTACAATCAATCTTACACATCTTTTCAGCTGCTCTCCATACTGCCACTAAATGAGAAATGATAGGTCCAAAGCGAACTTTGCATTGATGTGTAGTTATGTTTGAATAGATAAGATCTCTCAATTCAACAGGCTGCACTAAACTCTCCTCAAGCTCTCTCCAAGAAACCTTATTTGCTGGGTTAAACCAATTTAAAAGGGGGCGGAGCGTGAAGGCCCAATAATAAAATTTAAAGTTGGGCAATGAAAGGCCGCCATCATCTCTAGCACGTTGTAATAGAGAAAGTTTAAGACGAGGGCGTTTCCCTTTCCACACAAACTTAGATATCGAAGAGTGAAGCTTATTCCAGTATTGCGGCGGTGGTGGCAAAGGGAGCATAGAGCTTACAAAGTTAACCCTAGGAAGAACATTCATCTTTATGATTGAAACTCGAGCTTGGAGAGAGTTGGGCAAAGATGACCATCTATCTAAATCAAGACAAATCTTATTTAGAGTGTCACCATAGTTGTTCTTAACAATAGCCTGAAGAGAGGGGAAAATATCTATGCCAAGATATTTGAATTGGCTTACTACTGGGATTATGGGCGGCAGGATAGCAGATCTCATCTGATCATTTAGAGGTAGAAGGGCTGACTTCGTCCAATTAATTTTGTAGCCGGAAATGGAACTGAACTGATCAAAGATTTGAAGGACGTGAGTAATTGACTGTGGTGCATTCTCAATGAACAGTAGAATATCGTCAGCATATAGGGAAATGCGATGCTGTGTGTTGTTAATCGAAACAGGAGTAATATCTGCAGACTGACGCACTGTCTGAGCCAAGGGTTCGAGTGAAAGTGCGAAAAGGAGAGGACTAAGGGGACAACCCTGCCTCGAAGATCTGCCAATCGTGAATAGCGGCGAACAGATCTTACCGGTTAGGACCATCGCTGACGGATTAGAATAAAGTACTTTAACAAAATGTATGAATGAAGCACCAAATCCCATTTTATCTAGTACAGCCCACAGGTAAGACCATTCCAGACGATCAAATGCCTTCAACGCATCGAGCGACAACACTGCGGCGGGGGTCCTCAGCTCCTTAGCCCTATCGATGATATGCAATAGTCGTCTAGCATTATCAGAGGCTAGTCTAGTTCCTATGAAACCTGTCTGATCACAGTGTACTAAGGTGGTCATAAAACCCTGCAAGCGACGCGCAAGCACCTTAGCAAAAACTTTTAGATCAGAATTCAAAAGTGAAAGCGGTCTATAGCTTGCGCAATCTGTGGGATCCTTGTTCTTCTTCAACAATAATGATATAATAGCTACATTCACATCCCTGGAGAAAGAGCCACTTTCAATTGCATATCGAAACATGTCTAGCATCAGCTGACCTAGATCTTCCCAAAAGATGGCATAAAGTTCAGGGGGTATCCCATCCAAACCAGGCGACTTGCCCCTACGCATTGCGAGCACAGCTTCCTGTAATTCCGCCAGATGGAGCGGTCTATCTAAGGCTTCCGCATCCGCCTCGCTAAGGGTTGGTAACTGTATGTTGGATAAAAAATTATTGCATACTGCATCATCGTGAATGACCTCGGAGGTGTAGAGCTCATCATAAAAAGCACGAAACGTGGCATTGACCTCTTTGGGTTCTGTAACCATGGCTCCCGTTGTTGATTTGACACTAACAATATCAGCAAAATGCTCATTGGATCTAAGACGTAAAGCCAGTAAGTGACTGGGTCTTGCACTATTAAAATAGTAGTTTTGCCTTGTGCGTTTCATTTGAAATTCTGAGCGGCGCTTGAGAATGGAGTTAATTTCTTTCTTAACTAGCTCCCTCTGAGTTGCTGTACTAACATCAAAGTTATTTTGGAGAGAATTATCCAAAGTAGAAAACCGAGATTCCAATTCCACCAGTTTGGCTGACCTTAATTTTCTCTGAGTGGACGCATAGAGGGTTGTATTACTCCTGATAAAGCCTTTAATTGCATCCCAAAGAATTCTGGGATCCTCAACTGAGCCTGTATTGATATTTATAAATTCACGCAAACCAGTTTGAAACTGAGCTACAAATGCCGCATCGCGCAGCAGTGTGGTGTTAAACCGCCATCTAGGAGCTCTATCTATAACCTGTTTCAGTGAAGCAACACACAGCACCGCCTTGTGATCCGAGAGTGACATTGGGAGCAACTCTACCTTGGCAATTTTATGAAACAAGCTAACAGGGGCAAAAACGTAATCGATCCTAGAGAATGAAGCATGCCTACCCGACAGAAAAGAAAAATCTCTAACCGTTGGGTTCATTAAACGCCAGATGTCGAGTAAGCCAGTTGAGTTTGCCCAAGCACGTAGTTCTGCAGACGCTAGTGCTTGTTCTCTGCTTTCTACCCCAGTGGATCTATCTAGGTTATGTTGCCATGTTGCATTGAAGTCAGCACCAACAATGATTTTGAAATCCGTCAGTTCCAATAAGGTTTTAGTTAGTAATTTGTAAAACTCTTTGTCTAAAACATTTGGAGCATACACAGAGACTAGTGCTAGCATTTTACCCTCCAAGCGGATTTTAGCAACAGCTATCCTCCCGTCACTGTCAGACCAATCACCCAAAAAATCCAACCTAAGGTTACGTCTAGCCAATATGGCTACTCCCTTGGTTTTGGAAGAAGCAGCTGAAAAGGCTAAAACACGATAATGTTTATTAGCCAATCGGTTGGAATGCTCTTTTAAAAGATGAGACTCCTGTATAAATGCAAAGTCAATTGATTTAGATCGCAAAACCCCCAAAATGCTGGTTCGCTTATGCGGTATATTCGCTCCCCTTACATTGAAACTTAGAAATTTATATTCTGTCATAATTGTGGTTCAAACCATACGCACAGCAAGCACAGTAGAACATTTTAGAATTTCCTAGTTGGTCCCTCACAACAAACCTTCCCAACAAAAAAACAAAACAACCCCAAAAGGAACAGAAAGGAAAAAGCAACATCAAACGAACATAAAAAAACACATAACATTGAAGCTTGAGGGGGAAAACCCCATTAGCATCAGAGTGCACAAAAACAGTTCCCCACCCCATCAACCTATTAGTCAACCTTCATTTCACTCTGTCAGAGAGTGCAAACAAGTAACTGCCCAAAAGTAACCATACATTGCCCTCTGGTGGTTATGTAAATATATAACAGATCACCAAAGTAAAAACAACAACAACAAAAAAGTGCCTTCTTGTGGCTGAATAGCTCTCAAACATTCCATCAGCTCAAATTATGATCAATCTCCCCACTTCATATCACTTAAATAAATGAGAATGGTATGTTAACATTTCTAGTAAAGAAGGGGGAGAGAAAAAAGAAAAGAATAAAGGGAAAAAAATTGAGGGGACTATAACAACTGTAATAATAATAATCAGTCCAGCATTAGGCCCACTTAGAATGTGATAAAGCCCTATAAGCCACGTTAATGCAAATAACCAAACACTTGTGACAGATAAGTGGAAATAAGTCTGTCACCACGACAAGGCACTAATATAATATTAATAATAAAAATAAATAAAAAAGGAAATCAGTGTATATGATATAAAAAATATATGCACTTACATATGTAGTTAGAAATAGAAATTAAAAGCACATCCGGGGGGCCATATGCAGCAAAGCACACACAGTGTTAATGCATACTGCGCCACATACAGCCCCCCCATGCATCCATGCATACAAACCACAATTACTAATTAGAAGGGGGAAAAAAAGGAAAGAAAAGAAAAGTCTGTATACATAAGTATTTACATAAAACACAGTTATGTATGATCAGGAAACCATATACAACACAGCACACATAATGCATACTGCGCCATATACAGCTCCCTGTACATGCCCAAAAGGCCAGTGCAAACTTAGATAAATGTCAATCATATTAGTTAAGTCTGTTTCCGTCTTAAACAGTAAACTACCATACTTCAAACAGTGAACCTACCCAATCACGACTACAAAATAAATATCCCAATACAGAGCTCCCCTCTCCCCCCATCAAGAAATTAACATTTTAGAAGACAACAAGTAAAGTAGGTAAATAACTACCCCTCCCCCCCCCCCCCCCCCAGACAGCGGATCCACAAGCACGTAGAGCCAACGCGCCACGAGATCGTACATCCGCCAGCTATTGAGATTAGAAAAAAAAGGAAAAAAAAGAACGAGTCAATGAGCCAGGGAGAGAGAGAGAGAGAGAGAGAGAGAGAGAGAGGAGAAGCAGAGATAGGTAGAGAGACATAGAGAAAGGGCGGGAGAGCGAGTGGTCTCTGGAACCGCGGAGCCTTCACAATTTAGACCATATTATTTATATCTGTTTCACCTTAAACAGTAGGCTACATTACTCAATACAAAGGCCAAAGCCCAGTCTCGCCCTCCTACCCGAAAAAGTAGCGTTTTAGGCGGCATAAACGAACCATAAACTAACAACCAACATAGCCGCCATTACCTAACAGAAAGAGAGAGAGAGAGAGAGAGAGAGAGAGAGAGAGAGAGAGAGAGAGAGAGAAAGACACACACACACACACACACAGCGAGAGAGAGAGCCAGAGAGAGAGAGAGAGAGAGAGAGAGAGAGAGAGAGAGGGAAAGCCGAGATAGATAGAGAGACATAGAGGGAAGACGGGAGAGAGAGCAGGCTCCGTCCGAACCGCGACACGGAACACGTTAGACAAAGCTTAACAGAGAGAGATAAAACCCTCTAGACCTATATAGTAAGCAGCACAACGCTCAATAAGAGCAAAGAAAAGGAATACAATAATAACAAGAACAATGTCCATTATATTCAAACAAAAAAGACAGTGAATTATGCTTATAGCTTTAGCAGCCCTAAATCCTCTCTCCTTGCGGTAACCTAAATTAAAACGAGTAACACCCATCTGCTTACAGATCTTGTTAAAAAATAAAACAAATAAAATAGGTATTATGAAACGAAACACTTGAAAACACAACGTCAAGTCAGATGATGAGTCCAAAACAATAAGTAGGCTTACATTAACAACTCACCCTTTGGGGAGGAGGAGGAGGAGAGAGTGAGGAAAGAAAGACGCTGCGTAAAAGTCATCTCCAAAGTCCCAGCCAGCTTACCAACAGTCCATTAAAGGCAAAAGGATATCACATCGGCAGAATGTGTTTGAAAGCACGCGATCACGAAAGCAAAAGTGTCCCTGGTAAAAGTTAGTTCTCTGTAACTGTCGTCTCATCATCCTGCGTAGCTAGAGTCTCGTCCGCAGCACCTGGAGTCTTGAACTTATCCTTGCAAAAGGCCAGAGCTTCCTTGGGTGAGTTGAAAGTAGAAGTCGCCTCATCCACGGTTATCCAGAATTTGCTCGGGTGCCTTATTCCGTATTTAACTCCTTCCGCGGTGATGGAACGTAGGAATTCCTTTACTGGCCCGAAAGCTGCCCTTCTCTTTGATGTTTCAGCAGACCAGTCGGGGAAAATATACACCTTTTTGCCATTGTATGTCAGTTGGCCTGCTTTCCTGGAGAGCTGGAGTATGCGTTCCTTTACCCGGAAAAAATGGATCCTTGCCAGGAAAGCCCTTGGCTTATCAGAACGTGGATTGCCGGTCCGATGAGCACGATCCACCTCCGGGGGGGAGTCGGGAAACTCGTCGGGGAATGTTTTCTGCAAAAAAGACTGGATAAAGGCCACTGGGTCAGCCTTTTCTAGCCCAGGAGAGATCCCAATCACTCTTATGTTGTTCCTACGACTCCGGTCTTCTGCTATGACGAGCTTCTCCTCCAGATTAGCACATCTTCTCTCCAATTCAGTGATACACATCTGCAAACTGTCCATGGAGGAACCAAAGTTCTCAATGGCCTCCCCATGTTCAGCCACGGTCGTGTTCAGCGTGGCGACTGCAGGACGCAGCTCCTTTCCGAAGTCATCAATCTTCTTCAGTAATTTCTTCTCCAAGCCAAGCATCATGGGTTGAATAAAACCATCCATAAACTCTTTCAGTGATTCCTTGAGGACCTCGCGCAGCATGCTCTTTGTAACCGGAGCGTCAGCGTCGCCCTGCATTGCGCCGGCCATGTTGTCGGCGTTTGCGGTCGGAGACCTGGTACTCCTCGACCTCGTGTTAATCGTATTCGGCATGAAACACGAAACAACTGCAAAAACAGACGCTCACCAGTGTTTGGGCGTTTAAAGTCTCAAAAGAACTATAAAGGCAGTAAAAAATGGGCTTAAAAAATGTGAAAACTATGCACCTCCACAGAGCTCAACAAACGCGTCCTACTCGGTCGCCATCTTGTCGGAACTCGAAAATGAATAATAGTTGACTCAAGGCTCTATAATACATTGATGTATTCATTCATTGTCACAATATAAACATTTATTTTCAATTTACTTTTACAAATTGTGATAATTGCCAAAGAAATAACCAAGATGTAAACCTAACATATGGCTGCCATTAACTGATAAATTCATTGTTTGAGTTCTCTGAAAATGGAAATGAACGAGACTGAGAGACAATGTATTTTCTGCAAACACTGAATAAAACATGTTATTAGATAACTGTGGATGAGTTATAGTTCTAGATCCACTAACGTATTACTCCAAGACAGTTGCCGTGTTAGTTTCTCTCTAAAAATCTGCATCATCTACAGCAGGGGTGTCTGAAAGTTTTTCAAAGGGGGCCACATTAGAAAATATTAAAACACCCAAGGGCCGACTCTATCGCCTGACATAATGGTTCATAACAGAGTCACGTAGAGTACATATGCATCGCATTTAAACAATTTAATTTAACTATCATCACCACCTATTTAATATCAATGGTATTTTGTCAGGTGTCTGCTCTGAACAAAACACGAAAAAAAACGTATTTAATTTTACCAAATGTAGCCACGGTAAAAATAGCCTTTCTTTGACCCCTTCAGAATAAGACAATAGGGAACAATCCTGACAAATTATTAAATATTCTTGTTTGACGGTGCTGGCGGGCCATTTGTAATACAATTTAGGAATGAAGCCGCGGGCTATATAAAATGTGTCCCCGGGCCGCACTTTGGGCACCCCTGATCTACAGAATGCTTCCATCTCCCAATAGTCTGATATGGAGGGTGTTGTACTGAGTTTTGGCCATCAGGCCCATCGCTTATCTTTGGAAATTGGTTTGCAAGTAACATGTCATTCACAGCAGTTACTCTCTATGGCTGTGTGAACCACTCAGGAAGTTGGGATATTTGAGACTTGAGTCCAGCTTGTTATAAGAGTCTGTCAAATGAACATAATATAACACTCACACACTGCTTACTGCTTATATATTTCCATGACATTATCAAACTTTCTATTGGCAGCCATTGTAGGTTGTACCAGCTAAATATATACATCTTTATACATCTGGGCAGGGTCAATGTTGGCTTGTGTGGACATTTGACAGATGTCTGACAAAATGAGCTGACAATAATATCACCAGAAACACATAAAGGACTTTATGGCTCTGAATGACCATAACGGGTCTGTAACCCTGAGAGTGTACAAATGGAACCACATGGACCGTTACCAGTGATTTTTACTGTGATGAAACTGTACTTTTTCCTATGCAACCTTCAAATAAATTCTTCAATCAATCAAAAATGTGGGTTCTTGAAAATACAACATTTGAGAACCACTAGTAGTATTAGTGGACTCATAATGTGCCATAGTGTCATATTATTCAGTGTCATACATATTCTGAAGAAAACCTGCAGACTTGAAATTCAGTAATTGGGTCTTATGATCAAAATAAGACAATAAGTGTGTAAAACAGAAAATCAAGTGACATATTTGATTGACCCCTGCATCAGGCCAATGGCAATGCACTATAACAGTGGTTCTCAAATTTAGGGTCGGGACCCCAAATTATTTTGTGGGGTCCCCAGATGATTGGCTTGTATTTTTTTTCCACACTCAATGGTAAACAAACCAACACACACAGTATAAGTGCATACATGGTATCTGCACATTTCTAAAGTGACAATTAAGGGCTTTCAAGACCGTTTTAATACCAAACTGTCAAATATTACGTAAGCAAGAGGCGAACATTGTGAAAATAGCCAATCTACATGCTCACAACGCACAACTATTTTCACAACATTTGTGGAACCAAGTCACATTAAATTGTAATACCTACAATTCCAAGTGCTTGTCAGGGTGGGGGTCCCCAGTTCAAATATGTTTATTTTAGGGCTAAAAAGGTTTGAGAACCACTGCACTATAATATTCAGTGTTGGGTTTTGAAAATAAATCTGGAGATGAGACTTATAGATCAGATCACCTCGCACAATCTCGACCTGTCATGTGCTTTCCAGTTGCGCCTCCCAACCATGTTCTCCCAGATCTCTCTTCTGACGGGATCCCGGGGGAAACAGTGCAGTTTCTTGCCCTTCTCGTTGCGACTGGAACAGCCAGCGGCAGAACAGCCGCCCATGTTGACAGTGACTGGACAATCTGTCCTCACTTTATGTTGTTGGAAAGCTAACAACACAAGACATGCGATGCAGTGACTTTACTCCAACTAGTAGTTACATCAATGTTAAGTCCCGGGGCTGACAGCAACCGCACATGCAATGTGTGTACTTGTACTTTTTCTTTTTTACTCGCTTCCTTCCTACCAAAACAAATGTACACATTAATCCTACACGTGCTTGTCAGATGGCGAGGGTTGGTGCTGATCTGTCCAGACCTCCACGCCACGGGTCAGATCAGATGGTTGGTTTGTTGTTCCTGTGATGATGGCTTGCTGTCACGTGACCACCGACTTCTTCCTGCTTAAAGATCCGGGGGTTGCCAGGTTGTATGTTTTAAAGTGACGATGTAACGATTACTGTCTACTTTAGTTTTGACGTTGGCTTTTGTTTTTTAATGATCAATTATGTATTTATTTATTGACAAAATATCACAAGTACATACAGAGAACAGTACAAAAAGCAGCCATATTAGTGTAAAAATAAGGAATATTGTATATATATATATATATATATATATATATATATATATATATATATATATATATATATATATATATATATATTTTTTTTTTTTATATATATAATTTTAAATTTGTTTTAATAAATAAGCTCGAGGTTATACATTAAGGCAATATATTCATCACTTTTGGTATAATTGTTTGCGTTGGCCTGCCTACCTTTTATATTACACAGGTGACAGGTTGATTAGGATTATTCGGTAAATAATGCCTTAATTTAATTAATGTAATGCCTCACTAGGCCTACTACTAGTCTTGTATATCCATGAATGAACATGATTTGTACAAACTTTAGCGAGAGAACCTGTTTTCCTTGTTTTGGATCACTGTGCTGGGTGGAGTCACACATACCTGGCAACCCCGACGGTCGCTTTGTTAAACAGTCTAATGAGGCAAGATGGCAGATTTTGAAGAGCAGCCGCTGACCGACGACGAGAAGGTATTACCTTGTTATTATTTAATAATTCTACATGCGACGGCCATTCTCACACGGTAATAACTGTCCATGTTCTGCGAAGACTGTCGAACAGAAATGGCAGCTTCATTTAGCTCAGCTATAGTTGTGTGTGTGAGCAGAGGCTAGCTAAACAAGCCCTGCATCTGGATCAGCTCAACATACAGCCAGCCTGTGTAGTAATACATGACAGTTGAATGTTGTTTGTTGCACAATTTCAAACACAATATTATGTGTTGTTTAGTGTTGTTTTTATGTGTTTAATTTTCAATTTAACACATTGTGGTTGCTGCTGTTGGGTCCGTGTTAGTTTGAACGGGACAGAGTTATAGCTGTTATTAAAAGAAGTTAGCTGACGCTAAATCAAAGGAAGTCAATGTACTTCCTGCATTTTACTGTTAGGATAATGACTATGTAAGCACTTCTCCCACACCCACTTATCTGATAAGCTCAGACCTGCCAAAATTCGGACTCTGTTTTTCTCCCACTCCTAAAAACCTAATACTGTGTAAATCTAAGAATTATGGTCCTTCCCACTTCTGTGGGCTTGCAAAGGCAGGTTTTTGCATGCAGCATGCAGCTACTTGTTGTAAACTAATGCTTGGCATTCCTGAGCCCAAATTGTTGGCGACCCTGATGGTACAGGGCAGGCCTGAAATGACTCCAGAGGACATGCTGGTATAATTAGCTTATTACAGTATATGACAAAATTATTGAAATCCTCATTTTGCATATCCTCCAGGTAAAGTTACACAATAGTATGCATGAGAAGCTGTATAATTATATTTGTGCAATCCCGTCACTACAGTGCAATGAAACATCGTGACGAACATTACTGTATATGGATGTTTCTGGGCAAGAAACTGAATTAGCTCTTGGCTGTGAATGCATTTTGATGGTTGCTGAATGGAGCACATTGACTAGTTGGGACGAGAATGGATCTAGGTTACCCACTGAGACACTGACTCTTCAGATGGACAATAACTCAACCCCATATGTAGGTCATTGCCAGCTGCAGCCTTGGGGCCAAATAACCAATGGAAATGGCTTTAATAGAACACCCACAATGACATCTAGCAGCAAAGACAGCGCTAATATAGAGGCTATGGTAGGATTGGAGTGGCCCCACTTGCGTAAGCTTATGTATAGTTAGTTGGTTTAGAAAATGGGTGGAGTATTCTAAACTATTCATGTGCTTGGAACGGATTGATAGGTTCTTGAAGACAGTAATCTACCTGTACCAACTAACCATTGTTGGCTGTTGACAAAATGTGAGTGCAAACACATAGACTATTTCCATGCCACTGCTCCCCCCACCCAAGCGTGTCTGTGGCTTTGACACCGTTATGCTTACACATGCATACAGGCTGCTAAGAAAAGCCCCTGGGTGACAGATCCTGCTTGCCATCTAAGGAGAGGCCAAAGTGGTGCTAACAAGTCTGCAGCCAAGACCGTTCTCTGCTTCACTCTAGTGGCTGTTCACTTTTACTCACTTTTTCTCAAGCCCAGGCTGTCTAGTATAGGTTTTGTACTGTATATGTGCGCAAGTTGGCACTTCCGTTTTATCAACAGTCAACAATGGGACGGTAGATTACCTGAACAATAAAATAGGCAATTATGACATCACAAAAGAGAAACACCTCAGGCCATAAATAAATAAACGCAACAGTCTGCACAACCAGGAAATACATGGTGAAGTGTTAGTGAAGTGAAGCATACAGAGTGTGAAAGTACAATTGCAGTTAAGGTTCTAAAAACTTGAGTTCAGCTCAGTGAATATTTTTAGTTAAATTAACATATTTTTTTGTGAAGCATTTTTGTATTTATAGGTGAAGTGGCTAATTTATAAAGATCGCCATTTCCGTTTACCCAAAGGAGTCATATAAAATTATACACCTGACGATTACCACTCCATTTGACATACCCACAAACAGCAAGCCTATATTGTTGCAGTCATGCTATTGAAAATCGCATTTGAGTGGCTTTGTTCACATTAAGCTGCACACATAGTAATTTACTATTGATTGTTAGATTGGACATGGAGGGCAACAACATTATTAGACTGTGTTCTTTCACTTATGTAATCGCCTTTATTCCAAAATGGGATAAATTTTACATTTTCATGCTAGTTCATTTTATATATTTGTTAACAATTAGGCATATTAACTTCTTGAACTGTTTATTTATTTATTTTTTTGCAGGTCCGTATTGCGGCGAATTTTGTAATCCATGCGCCTCCAGGAGAGTTTAACGAAGTCTTCAATGGTGAGTCTGCTTTGTAATCACAATTGCTCACATTTAATTATTTACAAAACACAAATTGGTATTAAATGCTTCCTCTATCTTATTATTTTCAGATGTGCGACTGCTGCTTGACAATGATAATCTTCTCAGAGAAGGCGCAGCACAGTGAGTTGCATTTGTTTCTGTGTTAATGTGTCTCCACTAACGGGTGTCGCTCTCCATTCCGACATGTCGCCACTCCGAAATTGACTTCTTATTGTCGGGGTGGCGACACTTCCATAGAGGTTAAGTTTAGGGTAAGGGTTAGAGACGTGTCGGAAAGGAGACTTGTCGGAGTGGCGGGGTGTAACCTCCACATACATACATTGGGTATGGATACCACTTATGTAATTCTACCACTTCTAAATTGTGTGTCCATATCTTTCCTCTCTCCTTTGAATACAGTGCGTTTGCTCAATACAATATGGATCAGTTCACCGTTGCCAACGTTGATGGAGATCAGGCAAGTCTTCCTCCTTCCGTTGATTATTTCTCTCCTTCAATAATACCAATTGGTATTATATTTTATATCTTTATATCTCCTCAAGTCTTGAGGAGTTATATAATGATAATCTAGTCAGTGTACATGTTTGTAACTGCGTATGCATATATCACCCGGATATTAGTGGTTGCCTGAGATTATCCATCCAAAGGCTGTGGTATCCAATACTCAGCTTTGATCGAGATGCAGGCCTTCGACTGGATAACCTCTGAGCAATGACGAACGCCCAGGAGATAATTAATCACATACCCATAGGCTTATTTATTGGCCAAGACTAAATTAAAAGCATTTGATCAATATTTTAATTTAATTTAATAAATGGATGAGGATTTAGAAAATAAATTGCATTACACAATTATGGTATTGCGGATATTGCACCCAGTCCTGCTGTTCAGCATGTAGTGGCACTTTAGCTTTTTCCCCGATTGGTCAGTTCTCATATCAGCCCCAGGACTGATACTGCTGGTTATGTGTTTACAGTATACAGTCTGATACTTGAAGTGAAGTGCCACCGTGTACTTGAACTATTTCCTCAAATGACGTCGCTCGCTGCTGAAAGAGCTCACCACTTCAAACATGGATGAAACTTGCAGAACACAGTTGTAGCAGATGGTGTGGTAGAATTATCAGCCGAGGAGACACTGACTGGAGTTTATCCGGGTGCAAAAATGACCTAAACACAGAGCAGAAAACCAAAACCTTCCCCCACTATTTCCCCCCATTAGGTGCTGATCACGGAGCATGGAGACCTGGGCAATGGGCGCTTCTTTGATCCACACAAAAAGGTGTCCTTCAAGTTTGACCACCTGAGGAAGGAGGCCAGTGACCCTCAGCCCCATGAGGGCGAGGCGACCCTCGTGCCATGGAGAGATGCTTGTGATGATGCACTGACGGCCTACGTCAAGGAGCACTACCCTAGTGGAATCTGCACTGTAAGCTCCAGCTAAGCATCTCTTTGCTTTTTTAATGTTAGCAATGCTACACATAACGATCACAAGGCGAAAACCTGCCCCCTCCCCCCTTTATTATCTTAACACCTTCAAAGCCGTCCGCACTTGCCCGTACTTGCCTCGACCTCCAATTAGCCGTCCGCACTTTCCCGTACTTTCCCGTAATTTATGAAATTAATCATATTTTTTTGAAAAATACAGTCGCAGGTCGTGCTCTGTCTCTTTAAGAGACGTTGTGCAATAGGATCACGTCAGAAACGTGATGACGTCATCGGCTGGCTCTGCCACTGGCTCCACGAGCGGCCATTACGTTCCTTTCCTTTGTGTGTGCGGCAGCCTGGCTTAGCCCATCCCCTCGTCTTTTTCGACCAGACGACAGGCGAAATCAAGGCTTCGGAATGAGTGGAATACATGGAATTAGATCGATGTGCGTGCGACGAGGACGTAATGTACTTTCGAACGCTGTTTTTTCTCGCGGATTACCATCATTTGGGGAAAAAAAAAAAAAAAAAAAAACGTGTTCTCTCCAAAACGCATAGTTGACAACAGCTTTCAATAATGTCGGAGCAGCAGAATTAAGTTTTAATTCCTCACTCCTGTGACAATTTGCTCATAATACAGAGCACCCAGCTTTCTGTGGTTCAGAGGATACGCACTCCCAATCCAACAGTACCCAACTTGACCAGCAGGGAATTCACTTACTGTATGTCTAGTCTGACATGGAAGTGGACATACTGTATCATCATTTCCACTAAGGTTGTGTGAATATATACTTGATAATCAGTTTGTGCGTAAGTATTTACTGAAGATGAATTTTGATCTTAACTCATTAAAAGCCAACCCCGCGATGTCGCGGGAAAAGTAATAGAGTATCTATAGTGCCATCCACGCGATGTCGCGGGAAAAGTAATATATTACTGTAATGGCGAGTAAAAATACCTAGTACAATGGCCGACGCTCCGGAGACGAAATCCGCGCTGATTTGTCATCATCACGGCTCCACGAGCACACAATAGTCATCCCATAACATTGAGGTGGACGGCCGATCTCATCTTTAATGTCCATTATCTCAAAACTACACTTTAGAAGCTAGGATGGAGGCAGATGCTCGCTTATTTTACACAGTTATAAAAGCTCCCGGTCGGCCATTACACAACTCCACGTGGACACGCATCGGTTCCGGCGCACGATCCGATGACGTCAGACCGGAAGTACTTCCGGTCTAGACTTCTGGCCTTCAAAATAAGACAGCGGCCGTTAATGGGGCCGGGAGGGGGCACTCTGGACCCCCTAATCCGTTAATGTCCTGGGCTCAGAATGAGTTAAGACCATTTTATGAGTGAGACCCCAGAATTGCACAATTTTCCATCTTGCTTCCAGTGTAGAAAACCGCACCTTTTGGAATGTGCAACAGCATGTCCTTTCCAATAAGAAAGAATCATAAAGAAGCTAGCACTGTGAAAAGAGGTTCCCTAGTCTGTACATGCAACCGATGTTATAAAGTGTCTTATGTATATGTTGTATATGTCCCGATTGTCTGAGTGTACGAAATGTTGACTTTTGTACAATTGGATGATAAATATACAGTTGAGCTTTTTCAGCATCACCAGTGTGCAGACTCTATTTTCTTTTGTCTCTCAGGTGTCTACCGTGGTCATTTATGTAGGAGGGGTGAAGTACATTAATGGTTTTGTCGAGGATTGCGTATGTCTTTGACTGGACAATGTCTTGTCTGTCGCAGGTTTATGGGAAAACGATTGATGGCCAGCAGACCATCATTGCATGTATTGAGGGTCATCAGTTTCAACCTAAAAACTTCTGGTAAGTTGACTGAGGCTATTGATCTGGTAGTTTAACCTATTAATCAGTTTGACTCTGAGAATCATCTTCTCTTCATCCCGTCTGTTTATGATGTATTATTGTGTCAGATATATTAAGTGCTTTTTTGGCAACCATTATTCTGTGATTTCTCTTTCTAGGAACGGTCGCTGTCGGTCTGAATGGAAGTTTAGCATTTCCCAATCTACAGCGCAAGTGAGCGGAGTCCTGAAAATACAGGTATGTTTTACTTCAATAGAACTAGTTACAGGGTGCAATACTTTACTGTGTGTTGAAGTTTTTACAATTTGTTATAACAGCAGTGTCCTTCCACCATCCCATCCAGGTACATTACTACGAGGATGGAAATGTCCAGCTTGTCAGCCATAAAGATGTTCAGGAAGCACTGACCATATCTGTAAGTATGCTGTTTTATTCAACTGTTGGTGATACTGAGAGGAGACAAACATGTGGCATTCACTTTACCCTATTTTCTACATTCATATTTTATTCAAGCTTGAGCTGTAGCAGTGGCCATTTTGTGGTTCCACCGATCCAGAGCACATCACATTTTTCCCATAGAGATTTCAAAAAATAATGATATCAATTATTTTAAGCCTAGAATAAAGCCATCCAGGCTTTTTTTATATATATATTTAATTATATAAATATTAATGTTTAAATAAATGTTTTGCGTTTTTCAAATTTTGTTTTGATAAGGAAGAGAATGAATCTGAGCAGAATTAATCTTGTATGTGTTAATCTTTGTGAACGTGTTCATCATGTTGGATGCATTCTATGTTTTGACAGAACGAGAATCAAACCGCAAAGGAGTTTGTGAAAATTATTGAGGATGCAGAGAATGAATACCAGGTAATGAAACGGAAACAACTATTTCTATCTGGTCTTCACCAGAGATGTTGCCATAGAATTCACAGATGACATCAACAATGAATCTAGTATAGTTGTAACAGGGAATATAACACCTTTTTCTTTCTTTCTTTTTCTTTTTTCAGACGGCCATCAGTGAGAACTATCAAACCATGTCCGACACCACATTCAAAGCCTTACGTAGACAGCTCCCAGTCACACGCACCAAGATCGACTGGAATAAGATCCTCAGCTACAAGATTGGCAAGGAGATGCAGAATGCTTAGTGACAGAGGCTGTCGGTGCATTTGAAACAAGAGGAAGAAACAAACGGACGCTTGTGCAAAAAGATGACATTATACAGTAATGTCTCTCTCTAAAGACAGACATATTTTTAGTTATGTTTTTTTGCCAGGGAATGATTGCTTCCTTTGAGCACCAAGAGGCAATGGCTTCGTTTTCAAAAGGACTTTGAATGGTGCAACTATAATAGCTCAATTGCAAATATATTATTTTGAACAACCAAGGCCTTTGGTGACACTGTGAAAGTTTGGGTAATTCCCTGCCACAATATACACACTGTTTTGACCTCTTAAGGCTTGAAATTGTACACCCCTTCCCCATGCCTTTTCATGTAGCAAATACTTCTTCCACAATAGCATAACATTATGCTAGAAGAGCTTCCATTTTCCAAAATTATAAAAAAAACAAAGGACGATATGCAACTTGAATCTCTTCTGACATGAGGGAGCCTTGACGGCACTAATTTATATAGCTTCGTGTTCCACTTAATCACTCGTTTTGTCACTCTGGCTTAATGTCATTATAGCCAGGGCGCCTAATTTAACTCCCACGCTTGTCAATGACTACATTTTGCCTTCCTTATCCTCGAATTGGGAGTGGTAGTTCTTTTTGTTCTCTCAGAGTAAGAGAGAGATTTCTGTTATTGAGGTGAATCAATAGGTCCTCCTTACAAACTGTATCAATAGGCCCCTCCCCGCATTAGAATATTTCCCACTGTTTGCCTTTAGCTTTTGCTATATTTTTTATACAAAATGTAAGTACAGACATTATTCAAAACAAATAAAATGTGCACCAAATATGTTGTAACTGTTGTGATCATTACATTTGTGTTAACATCATGGTGATTATGGTGTGCCTAGGTGTCAAACTATTTTCTTAGATGGCTAAAGTACATATTGTACAACACAAATGTGTTGCGCTTTGCATTTACGTACACTCCACATATAAATCAGTTGTACCGCACAGACCAACCTGGGAATTTGTCAATGCCCTTGTTATGAAGCACATATAGAAATGCAACAGAATTGTTATCCTTTGTCATGTTTAATCTGTATAGGTTATGCATTTCCTGTGTTAAGCAATGTCTGTTATCAACTGTGTCAATGAAAAATACACGTTATTCTGCCATTGTTCTTCATGTGCATTGTGGAGTTATTGTGTCTACATACATTGAGTTATTATGTCAATTACATCCTCCTCTATTGTCCTAGTGACTCACTGTATGAACAAATCCATCAGTCCATGCAGCTATAATAGACCAGAATAATGTTGCTGCAAATTACACTTATGTTTCAATGATTATGCAGGGCATACTGTTGAGGCTCTATGAAGTTTTACATCATTTTTGAAACTCCCTCAAAGGGAACTCAAATGTCCCTAAGAAAGGAAGAAACAAAGATTCTAGGGCCTTTAGCAACAACTGTATGTTACCACCACAGTGGATAGATAGAGATAGGCCTACAGTAGATAGACAGGTAGGTAGGTAGGTTCGACTTTTTTCACTCGTCAATGGTAACCAAAGAAGTCCAATAATGCAAATGACTTGTCTCAAAAATAGTTTATTAACAATGTGTTCATTTAAATCAAACATTCTACAACATAGGCTATACTGTTTACAAAGCATTATTACAATGGGCATATATAAACCTAGACTGGAACCTTTATCATTTGAAATACTTGAAAGTTACACAACACAGAACCGAAGCGGTTCCCAAAGAAGACGTGAATATACAGTGTGTGTGTGTGTGTCATGTAGCAATCTAGAATGTAGAGACCCACAGTTTATTCATGCAATGCAAATTAACACCTTAAGGACATGTTTTGATTTAGTGCTACATTCTTTGCATTCACATGTTCTTAATGATACGTATGTTCAACACTGGACCCTCTGCTGCTTTTAAGGAAATGCTCTCAAGATGCTGTGCTTTTGAGCTGCAAGCTTACAGGCTCTGTCACTACTGGACTGTGTAATTGATTGTCCTCTTTTAAGTTGCCTAGAAATCATGGCTTTTCAACTTGGCAGGATTCTTGAACATCATGTCACAGGACAATACTATTGCCCTCATAGTGTGCTCATTGTTGACTGATGCACTGATCCACTGTTTGGCCAGTAGAGGGCACCAGACTGTCTATTATACAATCTGTAGCCAGCAGCTCTGCCTCCTTTGCTGGTATAATTAAATACTAGGAGGCTGCCTGCATGCATCAACACTTACAATGCAACACTTATATTATTGTCAACAAATGTCACAACATCTACCCTCTTACGGACTAACCACAAGACACAGTAAATACACTTAGTCGACATAGACATGTGGGTGGAAGAGCCAAGAAGAGGAATGCATGAAGAGTCTGAGCGAAAGAGGATGCTTGCCTTCCAAGCATTGTATTATAAGCCATTATATTTTCAAGTCATATTCACAACGGGGATATTCTGATAGGATGCATAACAGCAAGAAATAGGATCAATATAGCTCTGCCATGTCTCAAAATACTTTTTAAAACAAAGTGGTACATTATCTAAAGTGCCATTGACATGATGACACCTAAAGAAAATGGTGTTGAGTGAAATAGATCATGAAAAACAGTAATTAGCTAATACCGAAATGCAGTTTAATAGCTCAAATATACTCTTATAATATCAACAGCACACTTCTGAGCTTTTGACATTAAGACAAAAACTCCATCTAAGAAAAATAGTTTGAGGTGTTCCAGCACAAGTTTTCAATAGTTAGTTGGTTCCCAAAAACAATTCAATATCCTGTGACGCAAACAACCCTAAACATGTGACCAAATTAATGAAAACTATTTCTAGTTCAGTCATGTTTTAGGGGGGATGATATAACACTGTGTGCATGTAACAATGAAACCACCTGCTTTTCTTTCTTTCTTTTCTTTTTGCTTTGTCAAGTCTGACTTGTTCCAGTATTACAGGAATTCAAGTGGAATTGATCTCTGTGAAACATGTCAGAAATGTCAGTCTGAAGTTGAACCACATCACCAGTTTGGCATGTAGCAACTATTCTGCTCTGTGCCAAAGGCACATCATGGGTTGCCAGGAGAGAAAACACTGGGAGAAAAGCAAACTCCTCGTAAAAAAAAGATTGTCTTCTAGTTCCCGCAGAGGGGTCTAGGTGCCAAGAATGTTGCCTGACTGGAAACTACATCTACATCCTCAGCTGGACAGGACAGGGTTTCTTTGACTGGGCTGGCACATTGTCATTGTAGCCCAGGAGGGTGAAGCAAACAAGGGACGCTTCATCAAGCCTCTGCCCTTCAAGTAATTACCGCTTCAGCTGTGTCCCTGTTGGTCTGAACGGATACAGGTCAGGTGGGCACTAGGGACATGTGGGCACCTCGATGTAAAATTGGCTATTTTGTGCAAAATGTTAAAAAAATAAAATATTTGAAAATGGTCTTAAGAAATGTAAAGTATACATGATGTGAGCATGCACGGTACATCATTATCGGACTTAATTTTATCCTTCAACTTCTTGTTTATGCCCCAAAATGATAGCCTGGCCCTGGGTACCAGCCTGCTTCCGTGGATTGGAAGCGAAGTGACAAAAAAAATCAAACCTCGGTTCGAAGTGGAGTGGTGAATCTGAGCAGCGTGCGTGCGTACGTGCGTGCGTGCGTGCGTGCGTGCGTGTATGTGTGTGTGTGTGTTGAGTGTGCCTGGCCTGCACAAAACAGCGCCCCTCCTTTAACTAGTGTGTTGTGTGTGGCCACTCAAGGTATTGCCAGGCTACGGACACGGCCAGCCACCCACCCACCCACGGACATACCCACGGATATACCTGTCTATTGGGAGTGCTTTCACCACTCCAAAAAATCAATGGAACGTAGCGTAGCAGGCTGGTACCCAGGCTGGTACCCAGGCTACCAACATGACTGGATATGCTCACGTTGTGAGCATGTATGAGCTATTGTTAAGGGCAGTTGTGATGTGTTATTATGTCCAATAATCAGATGGGAGGGGGCATTTGTCAAGAAACCTTTTGCTGTGAGCAACAAGGTGTGAATGGCAGAGGAAGCCTTAGTTACTCGAGTTTCACATCAACACAGTGTAAAATGAGCTGCAGCAGCTTACAACAGCAGCTCAATCGTTCTGACAAACACAAGTACTGCACAGGGTACCGTGAAGCTTGTGCAAGGAGTACAAAATGAAAACAAAAGAGGCACTGGCTCTTACAGTCAAACTAACATCTTCAGGAAAACCTCTACCTCTTATGATGATGACGATGACAATGACAACAAATAGCACTGATACAAGAAAAAGGGTCAGGTTGGACACGATCTTCAAAAACAGTCCATAGAAGCCAGGGTAATGCTGCTTGTCCAAGGTCATGGTGAACAACATTGCTGACAAATGTGTACATTATATTACAACAAGTCTATTTTTAGCCCTCCTCGAGTTTTAGATAGGCTACGTCCTACTTTAAAACTGTTAACTTTTTTATTTTATTTTTTTATCCACCATTCTCATTTGTTGATCAATGATAGTGAGCGTAACAAAAGGGAGGTCCACACAAAGCTTATTTTAGCAAAACAGACACAAATTTCAAAAGGGCAACAAACCATGACTTTCACATTACTGCTATATATTTGTGGAGGGATAGATCCATTCACAGCCATAATACTGAGCGGTCGTCCTCTATATATTGCCGAAGGTATGCTTAAACATTTACTCCAGTGATGTTTCTGTAGGCTATGTTAACATTCAACAATGAACTGAAATGCTTGCACATCAACAGCATGAGTGTTTTCATTTAAATATGAGGTGTGATTTAGGCCTTTGCTTTCAGTAAGTCCATACAGTATCTTGTCAAAATGACAGATCACCACCCACCAGGAAGCAACATGCTTGCTAGATCAGCAACGTGTGACTCAGCTTCCAAAAGTTTAGCCTTTTTAGGAACTTCCCTAGACTTCCACCGGGCCAAATGTACTGCCAAATCTGCCTTAATAAAGCCTTCTGGCTCAGCCAGCCACCATGGGGTTCTTGTGTTTATAGGCTCCATGATTTATGTTGAAAAGTCTGCTCAACAAAACTACACCAGTAATGCTGTAGCCTTAAATAAGTAGAGAACACAAAACTCGCCTAACAATTGATAATGTAGACAATTGAATCTTGTGTGTTGTCCCCATGAAAGGCACACAAGAAGAACAAACCAGCTAAGAAAACAAAAACCCAGAAAGCCCTCATAATCAGGAGCCACTGCACCTATCTAGGGAAAATGGCAAATGATACAGCCAGATAACCAAAATAACAAAGCTACCTAGTTACAATCATCCCCTCACGAAGAGCACTTACTCTGTTCCCCAACCAGGGCAACTTCACTATAGAAAATGAACATACTGTGGGCCTCTCAATAGAGCAGAACTCAGACGGGTAGTCCAAGCTAATGTGACACATTTCAGTCAAACACAGATCTTTTAAAAGAAGGCTGAAGCACACCTCAAAGGTTAGTGACAGGTGCATAGGACAACCAGGAAGGTCCAAATGTTCAGAATGGGATCTATGATATCAAATCAAAGAAAGAGGTTGCTCACACACTGACTGGAACTTACAAAAATGGTGCTCTTTATTAAATCGACGTTTCGGACGTTAGACCTTCATCAGGACTAGCCTGGCATGGCCAGACAAATATCACTGCATAGATTTTAGACTGGAATCTCTGTGTGGAACCTGCATTTCCAGAGTCTGTATTAAAAAATGCCTCTGGTGATAAACCCACCCTACATTTGCATACCGGGCCCTGATTGGTCCCTCACTACTTCGGAGGGAGTGAAATCCAATCACAACTGAGCAGGGTTTTTTGCAATGGCACGCCAGCAGAGCACGCCTTAATTATATCAGGTCGCACTTGTTGATGGTGACATCAACAAGAATGCTAGTCCCTCATTGGCTGTTGATGGTGATGTCACCAGGAATGCTGATCCCTGATTGGCAACGTGCGTAAACACAAACAGATACGTGACAGATACGCAACCGAACGCAGTACTTGCACACTCTGCTGGCGAAAGTAATAACTAGCCAAAGAAGGTCCAAAAAACAGATGGGTCCCCAGTTGTTAAAACACTTTCTGTGCCCAAGACGTGTTAACATGTTTTCGGCGCTAGATACTTTCCTCGGCTATTCTAGGAGATCCTGGGCCATACTGGATTACTCAAAAGTATTTTTAGAGTTTTTTGTTTTATTTGGAAGCTGTGCTTCCTAAAAACTCTACCCATGTTTCTCTATGGAGAAACATGGGTAGATCTGCTCACAGCATATTGTACTCTGTCGGGCCCACTTTCCTCACAGAGGATCGTGCACACATACACATTTTCATGTTACTAAAAGAGTTGTGCGCCTGCACGCGTGACAGAGAATACTCGCTGATTTTTCAAAAGTAGGGGCAAAAACAACCATTTTGGGGCATTGAAAGTGTTAAGACCACACACAGTGAGCATAGCAAAAGGGAAGTCCACAGACTCCACACAGTCAAGGCAAAAACAAATGGAAGGAAAAAAACATGTCAGTAGATCAGTAACTGTAATAAAAACTCTTTGAGTGTTGCTAGTGCAAAAACCCACAAACAGCAAAACAAAAACAGAGATATCAGGAAACCTCAGTGAGGTCTCAGGTAAAGAGAGTGAGACCCCAAACTGGCCTCTTACATACGTACATATGGCGGTCAGGTTGGGTGGAGATCAGCCAGAGGGACATGAAGAAGCATTGACCAGGCCCAAAGGCTGTTAAAACGTAAAATGTGAGATACAGTACGAAGATGCCATTGGTAAAAGCTCAGTCCTTCTCGTGTAGTTTTCTTTTTTCCTTGCCATTAGTCAGCTGCTATCGAGGAGACTGGCTTGACCATTGGCGAGCCTCTCACAACAGCAGGCAGCCCTTCCTCTTTTGCCTTCGGACCTGCAGTGCTGCCCTGGTGGCCATCTCAAACACGTCCCGGACACCGTCTTTGGTTTTGGCGGAGCACTCCAAGTAGCCAAAGGCACCGATCCGATTGGCCATGTCTCTGCCCTCCTCTGGCCTAACAGGCTCCTGAAGAAATGCCATGAAATAAGACAGAGTTAAACATGACTCAATATGATATTGTCATAAAACCAGATTTTTTATATAGAATGTATTTGTTGTCATGATTACAGTGTCCTAAAATTAATACATAAAATCTACCATCTGCACAAGACGAATACACAGAGGCTTGAAATACTACTACAGTAATATAATTTTCTTATCTGCAAAAAAAGCATGAACATGTTAAATGAACAATGACAGCCTGAACATGTAAATCCCGAACAGCTGAAATGATGACTTTAGGCTACTCTTTGTCACACATTTCCTGGTGTGCAGAGAAAGAAAGAGCTGACAGCGGGCTCTGAGAGGGTCCGAGGGCTTTGTAAACATATTCCTACTAGCTGAACCTGGAGACAAACAGAATAGGGTACAGAGGCATGTTCTGCTATTCTATGAAGAGAGATAGACCAACAATGTGACATTCTCTGACTGAATGGGCAGTTACAGCGTTTGTGGGTGGGTTAGGTTAAGTTTAGGATTCGGAATAAGGTTAGGTTTAGGCATACTTTTACTGAGGTTAGGGTTAGGTTGAGGCATGCTGTTGCAAAAAGGCTTAACCTCAGTAAAATATCCCTAAAACGAACCCTATTCCTAACCCTAAAATGATGCTCTTTTACTGAGTTCTTATAGCAATTATAGTGATTCTCAAAGCAGTTGTCCCCCAAACCCCACCTCCATATGGCCGAAGGAGCGATCCCTACGAGCATTTACCAAGGTCAGCAGCACCTCACCAACACTGGTGTGTGCCCTCCCCCCGTTTGTTTAAAAGTGTTCCTTTAAAAGGGTAAAGGAGGGCAGGCAGGCCTATTTTCTTAAAAATAAATAAATAAATAAACTTCTACATTGTCGTTGTCGGGTGGAAACCTTGTATGTCCAAAACCGTTTGTTTAGTATTTATGATTTTTAAAATGATTTAAACTAGTGAAAACAGCCGATCTACACGCACATAAGTGTGCTTGTAGATCTACAAGTGTGCTTGTAGATCAGCTGTTTTCACTACCTTTGTGCTATGGCCTTGTATGATGAAGCAGTGCTTTACTTTGCGAAAAAAATTTACACATTTGAAACTTGGAGATACAAGGTTTCTGCCCGACAGGTGACGATATAACCAATATAATATTGATATGTTGCCCAGCCCCTAGCCTCGGAAACCCAGACTTTTATTTTGGCGATAGGAAGAAAAATACCCAGCCCCTAGTTTGGGTACCTGCTTCATCTTGGCCAGTTCTCTCCTTGTGTGCTCGTCATTCCTCAGGTCCTTCTTGTTACCCACCAGGATGGCTGGAACGGTGGGACAGAAGTGTCTCACCTCGGGCGTCCACTTCTCAGGGATGTTTTCTGAGAGATGAAGATGCAATACAACCATATGAGCTGGACAGGTGTGCGCGTGTATCTATTTTGCATTCAGCATGAGGCAAGACCCAAATTCAAATCTTTGCTTCTGGAACAAATTATTTTGAGATGGGGGTCCGCGGCCAAATACATATCATTTTGGGGGTCCTTGACAAGACAAAGTTTGGGAACCACTAGCCTCGGAAACCCAGGCTTTTATTTTGGCGATCGGAGAACCACTGACATACGTTTTTCAGAAAACTGTTAGGATTTAGAAGACATTAGTAGAATCGTTCTATATCAGCGGTTCTCAAACTTTGTCATGTCAAGGACCCTCAAAATGGTATGTATTTGGCCGCAGACCCCCATCTCAAAATATTCTATTCTTGGGACCCCCAGAAGCTAAGATTTGAGTTAAAATGTTCACTCTGAATTTGGGTCTTGCCTCATGCTAGATGCAGAATTGATACATGCGGTCAGGTTCAATTTAAAATCATCAGCAAAAGGTATCTAGGATAGTCACTTGTCCCTTACCTAAACTGTCTGGACTGTCAATGGAGAAACACATGAGAATAACATCTGTGTCTGGGTAGGAGAGAGGCCTCAGCCTGTCATAGTCCTCCTGGCCTGCGGTATCCCACAGTGCCAACTCCACCTGGAACAAATCCAACCAATACAGGGGATAAATGTAACCCAAGTGATTAGGAAGGAACAGCCTTAAAGCATATTATTCATCACCCTCTGCAAAATGGTGGATATTACATACTTTATGTATATAAGATATTTACTCTTATTCTTATTGTAACTAAGCTGTACATTTATGATATGACAGCGATGTGAAATTGAAGTTGAATATCTATTGTTCCTAATAACTTGCAATGATGCAAATGCTACATTATTGCTGTTATGCAACTGATTTGTAAATGTTTCCTGTGCACCTGCCAAAA
The DNA here is from genome assembly GCF_963921795.1 of Nannobrachium achirus. Classification (NCBI taxonomy): domain Eukaryota; kingdom Metazoa; phylum Chordata; class Actinopteri; order Myctophiformes; family Myctophidae; genus Nannobrachium; species Nannobrachium achirus. The sequence continues at coordinate 46,743,194 of NC_137815.1, forward strand.
GACCACAGCAAAAAGAAAGAAAGAATATGGGCACTTGTGCACACTGGACGAAGAGTACAATTGCCCATTGTTTCCATTACATAAACAAATAATCACCAGCTCTCAGCTCAGTTGATTATAGCGACACAGTTTATTCCCTCACAGTGAGTGCAGAGACTCATTCCTGTTAGGAGCATGACTATTATTGTGCCTAAATTACCATTATGCTCCAAATAACTGGGTTGAAGTGTTCTCTTTTACAGTGGACATAATTTTTGGAACATCGGTGCTAGAACTTTTTCTATATTTCCTTTAAGGGCAATTAAATAAGCACCAGAATACTGAAACATGTCTATAGGCTAGTGTATAGACAGCAAGGGTGAACAGTACTAACATCACTACAAACTTTGCTGTGTTGCACCTTTGATATAAGATATGTTTGAAAATGTTATATGCAAATGGAATCAAAATATTGCTTCCCAAACACACATTTGTTGGGTCCATAAAGCTAGTGGAGATGTGTGTCGGTCTTAATTTGCTTAGTTAAGTAACTTGTTTGCAATAATCCTTGTAGCAAAGGATTACATTAAATCTAACGAGAGCAGGGTAAACAAAAGCAGGAAAAGAGAATGAGGTGGAATATAATCCTTTTTCCCCCTTGCCCTCCCTGAACCACCTGCAGCTCTGAACATACAGACACATCTAATAGCAGAAATCTGGAAACGAGCTGGAGCACTGGCCTTATATAATCAATTCCTAGTTGATTAATTTATTCTGTTGGCAAAATGGGTATATTAAGAGAGCATCACACCAGATACCTCCTGTTCCTTGGGAAGTGCAAACTGCAGCATTGTAGCCACGGGTAGTTAAAGTACCATACTGGTGGTCTGTAATGTTTCGCCGCTTGACTCATGGTATACTTCACATTACTGCCCACATTCCCAAGGCAAGGCAAAGCAAGTTTATTTGTATAGAACATTAAGAGACAATAGGACACACAGATCATTAAGATCAAAGTTAATTTGAATATATTATTTAAAGTTAAAGTAAAAATAAAACAGAAGGACACGAGAATAACATTACAGTGAAGAGGAAATCATTAAAAACTAATCTCAGTAAAAGGCAGCAGCAAACAGAAAGCCCTTTAGCTTTGTTCCAGAGATTGTTCCAGATACGTGGTGCATAAAAACTGAATGTTCCGTCTCCAGATTTTGTTCTGGCTCTGGGTTCTGAAAGCAGATGACCTGAGAAGCAGGGGCGTGCTGGCCATTGGGAAAAGCGGGACAACTCCCGAACGGCCGGTTCATTCCCAGCCGGTCCAGGCCGGCCATTAGGAAAAAATTAAAAATAAAATGACGGCCATTGTTCCATTTTGGGGGCTGGGCGGCCAACAAAGTAAATCATCACTGTCGGGCAGAAACTTCCTATCTCCAAGTTTCAAATTTATAATTTTTTTCGCAAAGCCCACTAATTGGCCCACTGGCTTGTCACTTGTCATGATCTGAAATGGCAAATCTTTGAGTAGCAGCAGCACTATAGAGAGAGATCGCTCTCTATAGCGTGCAATGAGGGCCTCTACAACTCTTTTTCCCGGGCTGAATCAGGGGCCCAGCACGTCCCTGCTGAGAAGTCTGGATGATTCATGGTGTATCAAAAGACCATCCATTTATTTTGGCCATAAACCATTAAAGGAGTAGTTCACCCCCAAAATGACTTTTTTTCTATTGATTAGTCACGCCATGGAGACTAGAGTTCAATAATATTTTTAGTTTTTTGTCGCATTCCTAAGACAAAAATTTTATAACAATAAATGTACCCCCATTCGTTCCGGATGGTGACCCGTTTCGAAACGGGTCACCATCCGGAATCAATGGGGGTAAATTTACTCAAATCAAATTTTTGTCTTAGGAATGTGACAAAAACCAAAAAATATTATTGAACTCTAGTCTCCATGGCATGAGTAACCAATAGAAAAAAAATCATTTTGGGGGTGAACTACTCCTTTAAATGCTTTTGCTTTATAAACCAAATATTGAAATAAATTATTTCACAGACTGGAGGCCAATGTAAAGTTCTGAGAACTGGAATGATATGATCCACTTTCTTGGACTAAAGCAGCAGCACTCAGAATCAACTGCAGCTGTCTTTTTAGGGAGACCTGCACCATTACAGTAGTTTTGCAATGTCATTGCAATGAATGCAATGACAAGTTTTTCCAATTCAAATACATTTTTTGTTTGTTTACTTGAAGAAAAAGTGGCCACCCTGAGACTGGGAGGTCGGGTTTCGATCCCCAGCCGGGCACACCAAATGGGACCCAGTGCCTGCTTGGCAGTGGCACTCAGCTTCAAGGGTTGATTGGGGGTAAGTCCCTGCGACATATACTAGCATCATGTCCAGGGGGTGTACTTGTACATCAAGCTGCCTCACGCTACAGAAACAGGAGATAGGCCCCTGCCCTATGGGCCTCATGGCTCGGCAAGGCTTACTTATTGGCTCAGGGGTAGAGAAACCGTCGTTAGAACACAGAGGGTTCCCAGTTCGAATCCAGGCTCCCCCAGAGTTAGTGTCGAAGAGTCTTTGAGCAAGACTCTGAACCCAGTTGCTCCTGGTGAGCAGGTTGGTGCCTTGCATGGTTTCCTCCGCCATCGGTGTATGAATGTGTGTGTGAATGGGTGAATGTAATGCACATCACCCAATCTATGTAAAGCTCCTTGGATAAAGGCGCTATACATATTTACCATTTACTTACTTGAAGAAAATCTTGGCACGTTTGTTTAATGCACTTACTCAGTGCTTATATTGGACCATTGATATGGGTATGTACTGTACATTTGGAGTCCTTAGATGTGTAATTAAAACGTCTATGGCTTAATCAATGATTTATGAATGAATTTCAAACATCTTGACTTTTTAACACCAAAATAAATATTAGCCACAGAAGCAGATGGGATTAAGTTCATCACTGAAATCAAACTATGGCAATTATTCCACATTTCAGCATGCTTTGTAAAATGTTCAACAACAGTAAGGTAGAGTATACCCTGAGTCATAGTCAATGGGCTAAACAGGCCAGACCACCGTTATGGTCCTTTAAAGTGACTCTGTACAGACACTGTACAGACATCATGCTATTCCCACAGAGCAGAGGTATTAGTCAACGGTCCCAAAAATAGAGGGCTGCAGAGGCAGTGTGGTGGAGGCAAGGCAGCTCTCCTCTTTTGGCATGAGCAATGAGAGCAGTTGCATTCCCTCTGGACTTACAGTAAACTGCAGACGCTTGGAAGGAAAAGAGCAACAGAAAGAGAAAGAAAACCAAAACAAAACTTAAGATAACAAAGCTATTTTTAGAAGCTGCCCAACCTAATGAAGGGGAGAGATGGAGTACGCCTTTTCTCCCAGTGAAGGGAAAAAAGCATTCAAATTATTGTATCACAGATGTAATCCAGCTGCATCTTATGATGGGTGGGTACTTCCGAGGGGGTCTACAGTCTTACCAGTGAAGGCTGTAGGAAAAGGGGGCCTGCGAAGGGAGCTCTCTTATTGCCCACGGCCACCACAATCATCCCCCCCATCTAAACCAAGGCCCAAGCATAGATCTCTAAGTTTGTATTTCCTGTCCAGAACGCAACGGCTGACCCCTTCTTTTCCCCACCTCCCCCCTCCCCCCAGCACCCTTCTGACTTCTCCAGTGCAGGAAATGAGAGGCGTTTATCAGGCGGGAGCGGGACAGCCTTGGGGAGGTGAGGGCAGAGAGGGGGAGTTATTGTCAATAGACATCCCTGTTCTGCCGTCTGAACAGGAAGCCAGAGAGCAGAGTCATTTCCTGTTTTTGCCCAAGTGCTGGTGATCCTGCAGCGGTGGTCAGTGCCAGAGAACAAAGCCCTTTGACATATGAGATACTTCAATGGTTTCCAGTGGAAATAAGCTTAGTCTTTTCATGGATCTCCTTTTAGTAGACCTTGTACCAGTGAACTGTACCGTCATGAAACTGTACCTTTTCCTATGCAAACTTCTAATAAAGTCTTCAATCAATCAATCAATCAAAGACATAACAGGCCATCTGCTGGCTTGGACATGGGCCCCCGCTGACCCACTCACCATGACTCAGACAGATCCAAAGCAAGGTGTCATCTACAGTATGACATAACACACATACAGTACATACACATTAAGGCTGGGCTATATTAGGAAAACCTTCGATATTCGATAACGTTGTTGAATACCTCGATATCGATATTACTCACGATATTAGTCAAATCAATTGCATTATATAGTTTTTAATGTTTTTCTGCTTTAGGTCCACTGCCTGCCTAACCTGGTTACAGATGGACTGCTTTTTGCATTTTTGCATTAACAGACACACTATGCATGCTACGTGCACGCATAGTGTGTCTGTTAATTCATTTGACGCATACCGGTACACCAATACCTCATTTCAAGCCGTCTTCGTCGTCTCATCGATATGTATACCTTGGATGTTGATACCTCGATATTGATAGATTTCCGATATATTGCCCAGCCTTAATACACATTCATGAACACAGGCATTATGATTTGTGTCCAGCCACATTTCAGAGCCGATTCTAGAGGCTGTCTACTTTGACATCACTATTCACTCAGTTCAGTCAGTCATTTTGGGTACACCATAGAGTGAACAATAGAGCCTGAAAAATGCCAACGTTTGAGGCCCGATGTCGACTTTGGAGAGCCCCATTAACAATGCTTTGAATGCTTATTTTTTATACAATGTAAAAAAAAACTCACTTAAAATAACCACAGAAATGTTCAAAAGTAGGTGCTGCGTTGCAAGCGTCTATTTTTGATACTTTCACCTGTTTATATCCATAAATCTGTTGATGTTATTATTTCAGGTTCAACACATCATGTTTCTATTTGCATTACAAGCAGGCCACAATCTGTGCACAGCATTATTGTAATTATTTATTCTCTTGCACAAACCTGTTTTCCGTCAACCTCGATATCGGCGATGTAGTTCTCAAACACGGTAGGCACGTAGACCTCTGGGAACTGGTCTTTACTGAAGACGATGAGAAGACAGGTTTTGCCACATGCTCCATCCCCCACGATCACCAGCTTCTTCCGAATGGCTGCCATCTCTGCAGGGAAACACAGAGCGGGACTTTTTACGGAGGTCGGCTATTTTCGGTGCTTGATACCATACTGAACTAAGGATTATCAAGTCAATACTGGAGATGTGGCGTAACAGTATGGATTTCCACACAGAGAGGGCAATTCTTTCAACATAAGATGCTGCATTCAAGTTCAGGAGAGTTTGGACAAGGCAATTCTCTTGAATGCTGCCTTCAGGTATGGCATGGAAAGGGGTATTTGCATTTCTTTCACCATATTAAAACTGCATTCATGGTCTGTAGAGGACAATTTTAACAGATGGATAAAAGAGCAGGGGCTCAAGCCCCCTTTGATGTCTATGTGTGCACGTGCCTGCCGTTGAACCTTTGACTTATATTAGCAGGGAGTAACAGATTAATGCAGTCCCAAAAAGAATCAGAGCTCAACGCAATTTCAGTTTGTAGTTGTACAGGTAACAGGCACCCAGGAGGAGTTGAAAGGACCGCAAGGAATGGTAGAGAGAGACAAGCTCTGGAGCTTTTATCCTTTATGGAGAGACAAGGAGAAAGGCAGAAATGCTGTGACACAAAGGACATCAAGCCATCTTCTATCCAACTACTCTGCCCTATTTGTTTCAAACTCTTGCAGCACATGGAGAGGAAAGGTGTCCGGGAAATTGGAACATGCTGTTGGTTGTTGTAAACTCTGTGGTTTCCTAAAGCAAAACAAACAGTGTTATGCTCTCTATAATGTATGTGCTCTGCTGCTCTCCCAAGTGGCCTCATTTCTACACTGATTAATTAACAACAACATTTATGAAAAGGAAGGAAGGAAGGAAGGAAGGAAGGAACGAAAGAAATTACTAAATGTTTCACATTTATGTAGGTTATCAATAAAGTTGATCAGATTAAAGTGAAAATCCATTATCCCAGAGACTACATGGGGCCTGGTTGTGTACTCTGGACATGGTGTGTGTGTGTGTGTGTGTGTGTGTGTGTGTGTGTGTGTGTGTGTGTGTGTGTGTGTGTGTGTGTGTGTGTGTGTGTGTGTGTGTGTGTGTGTGTGTGTGTGTGTGTGTGTGTGCGTGTGCAAGGGAGAGAGAGAGATGTAATATAATATTATTATATACACGTTACACACTAAACGGAAGCACTTTTGTTGCAACACAAATGCATTCCCAGCGATAATAATCCATGACTAACAGCTAAATTAGTCTGACATGGTGCGTTAAGTTTCTTAGTTTGAAGATGTTTTTTGGCAAGCGACACAGCTGTAAGAGAAAGTATAACGTGACTATTAGTAGCGCCGGGAACTGATAGATGAGGTAGAGAGCTGGTTCGTGGGAGCAGCTGGGCACAGTGTAATTTGGCTCCCCACCTCATCCACTTTCTAGCAGACAGCCTTGACAGCAATACCCTTGACTGGAGTACCCGCTTATCAGAGGAAATTCATCTTCTCTGTGCTGTTGGCAAAACGTTCACATCATTCTGCCACTCCACAGCTAGTACGCAAATAGCAGCTCTGAAACACGTGTTGAACAAGATTGGTCCCATTTCAGATCCACCATGGTTAGGATAGTGTGAGAACACTACACACAGGCTGAGGCTATAGCTAGCCTAGTAAACAGGGGTCTTCAACGTTTTCAGGTTTCAAGGACCCCTTAGTTGAGAGAGAGATGAAGCAGGGACCCCCACAACATGTTCATAAATTCCATATAGTTTCATTGTTTGACAGCACAATCATGAGTGTATTTTGGATTCATGACAATTTGTGTTTTCAGATATGTAACCACTTGAACCGTCAATACTTAATAAACTTGACCTTTCACTCTGTACTTAGTCTGCTCTTTTTCCCTCTACACCAAAGCTCTTTGCTGAAAATAGCCAATCTATCTAGCTTGTAGATCGGCTATTTTTGGCTAAAGTTCTCAGAATATGGACGCTAGGGTTTAAGTAGTTTATATAAAAAAGTAGAAAAAAAAGTTTCTATCACACAAAGATTTGGAGGGCCCCCTGTAGTAACTCTGAGAACCCCCTAGGGGTCCTGGACCCCCTGTTAAAGACCCCTGGGCTATAGGATACTTGCCATTAATATATTTGCAAAGGTATTTGATTGTCTGAGTCCCGTGGGTTCTGGTCCAGTTCTGATGAATAAGTAATACCATTTTTTTCAGAAATATTTGAATCCACAAAACTATCATCATCATGTTGACCCATTTCTATAGCCCTGCTTTGGTTGAACTTTGACCCCTCTATTACGTCATAAGGTACTATTTTTTGTGTCCGGTATCACTGTGCCGCTGGCTGCAGCCTACCCTCACAACAAGGTAGACTGCCGTCTGGTGATCAGCTGTTTCAAACGAGAATGCGGATTTCAATGCGGACCTTACTACTAGCCTTACTGAGGTGGTGACGTCACCGAGAACGCTGAGGAGAAAGTAACGCGAAATCTAATAATATATACATTAATGAAAAAAAAGGAGATTCATGGTAAAATAAATCACACCCAGTTTGAAGTGAGCGGTGGATTTGAGCAGTTCATTTTAAGTTATACCCTGTGTGTGTGTGTGTGTGTGTGTGTGTGTGTGTGCGCGCGCGCGCGTGTGTGTGTGTGTGTGTGTGTGTGTGTGTGTGTGTGTGGGGGGGGGGGGGGGGGGGGAGGGGGGTGAGTGAGTGAGTGAGTGTGTGAGACTGGGCTGCTCAACAGCGCCACTTGGTCACCCATGCCTGCCACTTGTCATCCAGCTCATCTCCATACAAAGTTACATACTAAGTTACATACACACGTAGTCACGCATAGGAGACGGTGTTCCAGTGTTCCACTGCTGAAAAATAAGGAGATTTTGGCATGCTGTGGCGGCTATAGGTGGCTGGCGAATGACGATCTGTAGAGCAGTGGTTTTCAACCCGTGGCCCATTTTTTTTTTTTTTTAAATAAGTCCCCAGATGATTAACTTCATGTGCAACATTGTTTTCTCTCTCACCAGTAAACAAACCAACATAAAGTGTATAGATAGAGGGTATCAGCACATTTCTAAAGAGTCAATTTAAGGACTTTTTAATACCTCTAAAATGAAAAATTAAACATTGGCCAAATTGTCAGATATTAGAGACAGAAATTGTGAAAATAGCAGATCTACATGCTCACAACGCCTCGCAACGCAGTGATAGCCATAAATTATAACTTCCAGTAGAGGGTGCTAATATGCGGAGGGAGACGTAACCTCCGCATATTAGCACCCTCTACTGGAAGTTATAATTTATGGCTAACGCAGTGAGCATGCTGCTATTTTCACAATCGAACCGTTATACAAAATGTAACTCCTCAACACTCGTCAGGGCGAGGGGGTCTCCAGTTAAAATATGGTTATTTTGGGGGTCACGCGGCCTGAAAAGGTTGAGAAGCACTGCTGTGCAAGCTGTTAACTTTTTCTCTGCCATTTTAAACATAGCTGTAGTAAGCAGCTGCCAAATTGTCCTTACCTTTTAACGTGGGCACGCGCACGCATCGTGCACAATCTGTGCGCGACTCATCTAGTAGACGTGTAGACTCGGTGACAAGCTTTCGAATACAAAAAACCCCATTGAAAAAGACATATCTGTTGCCACGCTGTATCTCTGCTTATCAGCCAGTGTTTACATGAAAAAGCATTGAAAAAAGCCAACTGTGCGCTATGGTAACACGTGGACACGTTCGCGCACAAAACGCACAATATGTGCGGGGATCATAATCCAGGCGTGTAGAGACTGGATCAAAGTTTCCAAACGCAAAAATCCGAATGAAAAACGAGCGTTCCATCGCCCAGTAGCTTCCACTTCTGTTACACAGTAAACCAATGGAGGCGGGACTATGGCCCAGGCTCAGACTGGATACGGAAAGCTGGATCCGGTCCAGACCGGAAATGACCGGATACAGTTAGGGGGGCGGGCCTAAAGAGCCAGAATCAGCGAAAATCTGCGCTAATACTTTTAATCCTTTCATAATGATTAAAGCTAATTAAACTTTGCGGGCTCTACGGGCATGGCAGCGCGGTACAGCGGGAAATCTACGGGCTCTACGATCGCGAGGTATGAGTTAAAAAGTGTAAATGGACACGATGACTATAAAGCTGAACAAGCGGGAGACAGAACTGCCCTGGCCCCATAGGCTCATCCTGTGAAACAAAACAACCCACTTCCTGTCCAGTGGAGCCCTTTTGGCTGCAGCTCTGTTTGAACAGGCCTCTGTAGTGCCAGGGTAAGAAGAGGGCTGCCAAAGATCACATGCACACACACACACATGTACTTCCATGCATTATGTGCACATGTGTAATGTTGATCTGCTATTCTGGCGCGCAACACATGGCACGCACAGTATAGTGCGGGGCCTTAAGGGGAGACAATGCTCATTTTGCGCGAAACAGTCTAAAAGCGCCAAATTTTGCACAGATGTAGCCCTGAGCTTGCTCTAATGATTTAGGTAGGGCACCCGAGTCTGCAAACTTCGGGGTCACCACAGCGGCCAAATCAAGTTGGGCTAAAAAAAAACATTCCTTGGGCTATAAATGACCCCACTAAACGATGGTTTAGTGATGAGTCATCACTTTTCACAGTTTTGTGGGTGTTTTGTGGGGCCATTTCTAGTCCAAGGAATGTTTTTTTTTGCAAGACAAATGCTTGCAATGGATTCAGAATCATGACAAACCCCTGGTTAGACCCCTCACATCCTAGAACCGGTTCTGGTTCTTTCTCCCGCCTATGGGATGAACCAGAGGCGAGCTTTTCCACCGAGAACCGGAGTTGGTTCCGAACTGTAAAAGTTGGTTCGGAACTGGAACCACAAAATCCTTGGTTTTTGTGGCTCCAGTGCCAAATTCTTGGCTCTGGTTCAATCTGGTGGAAACGCAAGCCGGTTCGCAAGAACGAACCAAGGTTCCCAAGAAAGTTGAACCGGCACTGGTTCTTGAACCGGTTCTTTGCCGGTGGAAAAGGCCCCTAACCCGATCCAGGAAAATATCAAACATGTTTGAAAAGAGTCGGGATACCCCCGATCGTCCTCCGAGCCACTCGGCTGGGCTCCGAGTGGATCTGTGAGACCTCACGCTAGACGACATTCATGCCCGATAGTCGGGCCCGTTTCAGTCGGAGGCAGCCCGATTGTCGGGAGGGTAATTAAATAGCCCGATTATCGGTTAGTGTATAGGGCCGCCTTAGAGGCGGCTGCTACTCGAAAAAACAGAGCCTACCGGTATCCTTACCTCCCCCTGAACTTAGTTTTTTACAAAGATATCTTCTGCATAGTACTGTGTTCTATCTGTCTGATTCAATGTTATATGAGATTAAAAAAAGGATCTAAATTGAAACAGGCGTATCCTTTTAGTTGACCTTGTACCAGTGAACTGTACTGTCATGAAACTGTACCTTTTCCTATGGAAACGTCTAATAAAGTCTTCAATCAATCAATCAATCAATCAATCAATCAATCAATCAAGAACACTGTAGTAACTGTGATTTGTGCAGTAAGAGAATCACATTCAGACACAGAAGAGAACCATGACCCTCTGTAACATTTGTGTACCCAAAAACATTACATTACTGGTGGGAATAGCCATTAAAATACATAGGGAAACAAAACACCACAACATCCTATCCTCTATTTGTGCAACAACCCCCCGTCCTTATTTCCCTCTCCCTCAGGGGTCTTAGGGGCCGGCAAGAGTTATGCAACAAGCTGAGCGAACAGACTTATTGCAGAAACGAGAGTGACCCTTGCCTAGGGGGGTAGGGCTTAACTACAGTATGGAGACTAAACAAAGCAGTCGTGGAGCACAATTGAAGGTGGTAAGCACAAGTTCAAGGACAAACATCTCTAAAAGAGAAATAGACTGGCATTATTTGTCCTCAGATGGGGAGCAAACAGGTGATTGAAGTCTTGCAAATTGCGGGAAATATTAGTGGAGAATTCCAACTATTTGTTTTCCCAGTAGACTGCCCAGTGATGCACTTCTTGTTTTCTTTTCTCTTTATGCTTTGTGCGGGTCAGACGATGACAACTGTTATTTCCTGGTTTTGGGGTGTTTACGATTGTGTGGATGTATGGACGGATGTAAATTTCCCAATGCTTAGCAACTGACTGGAAAAAGGAACTAAAAACAAGGTTGGGTTTTGTCCTTGTTTTGTCACAGAAAGGAACGACACAAAACACAACTAACATTCATTAGGCCATGTTTCATGGCTGTGATTTTCCAGGGCGTCTCTCTGGAATTTGGGATTTTGAGACCAATAATATTTTCAAGCCTTTTAGTTTTTCACGTCCCTGGTCATTTACCAGTAAAGAGCAAAGCATTAAGATTGGGGGAGCTAAAGGCACACTGGAATTTATTTCACCTTTTGTGCCAGTCTGAGAAATTGGCCAAAGTTCACAAAGTGGCAGAAGTTGGCAGTCAGGTTGTCTTAAATCACCACCATACTCAGGCGTAAAACCCCTAGACCTAGAGGGTCCTCAGGGGGTCCTCAGAGTTACTACAGGGGGGCTGCCAAATCTTTGTGTGATAGGATAATTCTTTAAATTAATAACTTGAACCCTTGCATCCCTATTCCAAGGAGAACTTTAGCCAAAAATAGCAGATCTAAAAGCTCTCAACGAGCTTGTAGATTCGATTGGCTATTTTTTTTTATATAGTGGTAAAAAAAGAGCAGACCAAGTACATAGTGAAAAAATATCTACGATTTAAGACAAGTGGTTAAATGTCTGAAAATACACATTAACATCATGAATACAACATAGACAGATGACAGCGCTGTCAAACAAGTATATGAATCTACCTAAGAAATCGATGAAAATCTGCATCACACATTTATACAATATGTAGAGGAGGTCCCTGCTTCATATCTCTCTCAGCTAAGGGGTCCTTGGCCTGAAAATGTTGAAGACCCCTGAACTATAGATGATGACCATGAACAAACATGCATTCATTGTTCATTTCACAACAGCCCAATAAATGCAGATTACTGTAATGCAGATCATATTCAAAAACAAAGACATCAAATAGGTGCTTAAAATACAAGAGTGCTTGGCACAAAAATAAATCATGTCTACTACAGACATTCACGTTGGCACTAATAAGAAGTTTAAGCATTAAAGTGTTAAAGCAATTGTAGCCTATATGCCTAATTGCCTATACTGTATCACACCGTATTCCATTGATCAGCCACAAAGTGCTCTATGGATGCTCTGGGTGTCAAATGATCATGTGCTCAATTCTGTATTATTATTATTTTTTTAAAGATATTTTGGGGGCTTTTTCTGCCTTTATTGATAGGTGTGCAGTAGGCTGACAGGAAACGGGGAGAGAGATGGGGGTGACACGCAGCAAAGGTCGTCAGGATCGGGACTCGAACCTGTGACGCTGGAATGGCTGGATTACCAGCCTATAGGTGCCACTACCCTGTGGCCCAGGCCTAAGTCTAATTGTCATAATGACAAGACAAGGCCTATATTGATTCTCATCCAATTCCTTTGGGGAAGCCAAAACTTACAAAACATTTAAAGATTGGGACACATGGTGCTGGTCTCTGTCTATAATGCTCAACAAGAGCCTGTCAGCTGGTTCCAGCCCAGTACAACATGACCCTGACAGTGCCTGGAAGAGACACTGTGGCCCAATTTGGAACAATTACCTCATGACTCACTGACTGTCAGGTGCGCCTCTACTCCTGCAGCTAACTTCTCCCCACCTCAGCAACAGCCCTAAACTTAAGTCTTGTTGAAACTTATCAGAATAATTTGACCATAGATATGAAACATAGCTACTGTATTAAGCATAAGAACATCTATTTCCTTTGGCTTGTTTAACTTATTCCACCATTGAACTACCGCTATTATTATACATTCTGCATAATGAGTACTTTATACTTTTGGTACTTTAAGTAGGCCAACATTTTGATGCCAATACTTTACTACTTTTACTCAAGTACATATTGAATTCCAGACTTTTACTTGTAACAGAGTATTTCTATATTGCAGTATTGATACTTTTACTTAAAGGAGAACCACCCATTTTCAATTGAACTATCCAAAATCAATCCTCCAGTTCTACATTGGCAATACAGAAGGGGAGGACTTTTTGTTCTTATTTCCACATAACAACTCAAAGGTATATTAATTAATGACATAGTTCAATACTAAACATGTTTTGTTCTCCCCTTTAAGTAAGAAATGTGCGTACTTTTTCCACCACATAGTACCCAGGAATTAGGAAGAGATGTACTGTAGTAGGGCTACCTCAGTAGTTCTTCACATGACATGGAAACAATTAAACAACTAGCGACAAGAGTCTAGAGCAACACTGTAGCCAAGACTGTCAAATAAAACTAAAGTAGATCTAACCTCTATAATCGGGAACTAATTAGACATTTAATTAGAAACTGACATTCACAACAACTACAGTGTACAATACTTGGATAATGAATACTCACTTTGTAATTACCTTTCGTCAGCCAGCAGAGTTGATGATGTTTATATTATTTTTATTGACCACTTGCTGCTCCTCGCAGTTGCGACACACGCGCCCTCACTGCCACTGCTGGCTGCACTTACTGATCCACACAAACAGTCTGAGCGTCTACTGAATGCTCTGCTGCTCAGTAGACGGTAAGTAGCTAAATCTAGCGACAAATCCCCTAGGTTGGCAACACTGAGTAGACCAGCCAGTAGACTCTACTGGCTGCTGAGGGGATAGCAGTGGGCGTGGTTGACTGGTGCCATTAAAACACTGTTTCTCAAACAGTGGGTTGGGACCATGGTTGGGACCCTATAATAAGCCTGGGTTTCCGAGGCTACCCTATGAACTTGGGGCCCATTTGTGGGTCGCGGACACCTTTTTATAGGTCCCTTTATTTTCCGTTTTCCTAAATTTTGTTTTTTAATTGTTATCAAAATATTTTCAAAAACATTCCCAAAAATATTATTTCATGAAGAAATCTAAGAAAATTCAAAGAAATGACAAATTAGACAAAACAATTTAAGAAGTAGTGAAAATAGCAGATCTATAAGCTCACAATGCTGTGCAAAGCGGCATGTTGTGTGCTTGTAGATCTGCTGTTTTCGCTATTTGGATCCCAGGCAAAAGTCTAATTTTTCTTTTGGGTCATGAGCTAATAAGTTTGGGAAATGGGAACCACTGCACAAAAAAAATCTCCCATATAGACTTTACAAATCCAGGATCCTGGTGAATCATAACCATAAATCATGACCATAAAAATAAATAATTATAATAATAATGGGATATTTTTTAGTGACACCAATAAACCCTCTGCTATGCCAACGTGCCAACAAACTAGCCAATCACGCGTGATGTTTCCTCCGGGCAATGGGACCACTTGTTGTGTTTTTATATAGCCTACTTTATTGTCCCCTTAAGTAAGGCTGTGGTTCTCAAACTGTTTTGGTTGGAGTATACTGATTTCTGAAGCAGAGTAGGTACCCCCTTTCCCTGACTTATATTGCTTATAAAGATTGACATCAAAAGTCCAGTTCCCATGCCAATATGTTCAAAATTAAACAGCATAATGTCAAATAAACATTGTTTTCTATTCAAATAACAGTTGTACTAATCAAAGGTCACATTTTAGTATGTGAACACATGCTGACTCTGTCTGGAAGTGTACACTTTTGTACGGCCTATGGGTTTGCCGCTCTGACAATATTAAGCCCATATACAGTATAACAGGACTGCATATCGGAATGCCCATATATGGAATCCAAGACAGCCCATATCTGTGTGGCTGGTTCTACAGACAGGGATCTCCATGTATGGGCATAAAAGGGATTTTATGTATGATGTCATATGTCATAGGACTTTCACATAACTAAAGTGAGTAAGCCTGTTTGGGCTCTCACAGCATATCTCCATATACAGTACATGGATCTCCATATATGGGTAACAGGGGTCTCCATAAATGGGTAACTGGTCCGATATACATCACTGGCCATATGGCCAAGATGGCCCTTTAGGGCGAGGCCGCTTGTCGCCCTGAGGCGTCTTACTATATGCATACCTCTAGGGTCACCAAATCATTTTGGGGGGTACCCAGATGATTAACTTCATGTGCAACATTGTTTTCTCACTCAACAGTAAACAAACTAACATAACATTTGAGTGTAGAGAGGGTATCTGCACATTTCTAAAGTGACAATCTAAGGACTTTCTATTAGCTCTAAAATGACAAATTAAATATTCATCAAATTGTCAAATATTAGAGGCAGAAATTGTGAAAATAGCCGATCTACATGCTCACGTTGTGAGCATGTAGATCTGCTATTTTCACAATAGAACCGTGTTGTACAAAATGTAATGCCTCAATTCTGCTTGTAGGGTGAGTTAAAATATGATTATTGTGGGGGTCTCGGCCTGAAAAGGTTGAGAATCACATACCCCCATTTGAGAAACACACTGCCTTAAGGAAATGTGTCCTCTCTCCTCTGCAAAGTCTGCATTTAACCAATCCTAAGCTAGTGGTTCTCAAACCTTTTCATGTAAATGTCTTTTACCACGAACCGGCCATAATAAAAGATTTGTGCATTTGTGTTGTAAAATAGCAGATGTACAAGATCACAATACACTGCAATGCTGTTTGCTTTGTATGCGTACATGAGAAGTAAACAATGAATAACAACATTGATTATCATGGCCTAATTAATTGATTTGGAAAAACATTTTCAAATGAATCCTTATTTGGAGTGAATAACGATTACGAATAGCCAGTTCAGATTCCTGGGGCAAGCAGCATTCTTGTTAGCCTTGTAAACCAGCCTCCTCCGGAAATCTACATTTCATTTGAAATATAGATTTCCGGAGGAGGCTGGTTTACGAGGCTACATTCTTATATCATCCTTTTGTCTTTTTCCTTTTTTTTTTACTGTTATTTCGCTTTCTTCACAGCATGACTATTTCAATTCAAGACAAAATATCCTCTAAAGGAAGGATTTCCACAAACCTCTGAAACCTATGAAAGCATTGCTCAACATTTAAGCCTATACAACACAGTGAACCTCTATGTTTGTCAGTTTATTCCTATGGCATAAGGAATAAACTGGTCAAAGATACATGGTTGTGCTGTGCACCTATTGGAGTTTTCTTTTAGCTGAAAGGATTAATTTGAGAAATTTCTCGTACTTGGTCATGAAAAGTTGGAAAGTAAACATAAATAAAACACGTATTCATAGACACAATAACAGGGTGCTTGGGTAGGCTATTAATTGGTTCAAATATGGGGAAAAAGGTTATTTATAATTTGATACACATTACTCTCTATCTCTCATTTTGGTAGCTCACATATCTATGTCACTGCCTCACTTTAAATAAATAGTTATGAACAGAAGCATAAAAAGTTTACTTTTCCATTTATAACCAATTTCTTACAAGAATGTAAGGAAATGAGGTATACACTATATACCATTTTCTTTGTCACTTTAACCAGAATGAGAGCTTAGTGCATCTTCAAGAAGGAAAACAAAACTAAAAACAGGTCCCCCTCATTTCTCATCTCGAGAACAATAAGGCATATTTGTGAACTTCATCACATTCTACCAAACCGAGACATTAACTGTTTACAAATCACTTCTACCGCAGAGGGCTAAAGAATATAAAAATATGGACTAACCTTTATGACGCATCTGTCATAAGTTAAACCAAAAATCACATTCACGTTCTACAGTCACTGTGGGGAGAAAGCAAGACTAGTTTCAATTTCCCCCTACTGGAATTTTTCAAAAGTAATTTTTTTTTAGATTTTAAAGTGAGTTATATGAGAGTGGTCAATAGAAAATAAAAATATGAATCTCAGTTACCAAACAACTGATAAGCTACCAATGAGCACGTATGACAGTCTTAAAGTGCCTCAGGTGCCTCACACCTGTCTCATCCACTGCAGAACCCAACTATTTAACTATTACAAAATAGCAAGTCTTTGACCCGATTCTATAAATGTCTTCTAAATCCTTCTTCTAAATCAATGGTTCTTAACTTTTTCATGTCAAGGGCCCCACAAAATTACATGTATTTGGCCACGGACCCCCATCTCAAAATATGTTGTTCCAGGGACCACCCAGAAGCAAATATTTGAGTTACAATTTCAGTTAAAGCATTAAATAATTCTAGGCCTAAATGGTTTAACATTGAGGGTACAGATCCACTGACTAAGTCCCATTCTATTTGGGTCAGATGTTGACTAGGTCCACGTGTCGCTTCAACGTACCTCCACACTTGAAAAGGAATCAATCTTAATATGCACAAAATTGGGTCTTATGGTCCATTCTTTCCAGCCTTCAGTTGTCCATAGTCAACATTTCAGTGCCACTGTGGCATTAAGAAACCCTCACATTCTTTGCTATTAATTCCCCAATTCAATGACAACATAATGGGGCAGGCCATTTTTCTTCTTGGAATGGAACATGTATTTCCACTCAATGCTGAGACAAGCTTGTCAGTTTTGAAGGTTCAAATAATAATAGCAAAAACATCTACAAGGACTTAGGACTTAATTAATTCTCATTGGCAACAGTCATGGGAAGCAGATTTGAATGTAAAGAGGGAGAATTGTCATATAATGTCAATGAACATATTTTCTTTACATGGCAATCAGAATGAAGCCACAGGGAGGATTGAGCTGGGGGTCAGGCTGAACTTGAGAAAGGGGCCAGGAAGGATGGGGTCTGGTCAAGTGTTTGATGTTTCTGCAACCCGTTGAGAATGCCTTTGTCTTCCCCTTCTGCCACTATATGGTCCTGTGGATAGAGAGCTTGAAGGGACCTATAGGGTTGGTGATGGGGGTCAGGGGTGTAAAGATCCAGTCTTGTATTTGGCGGTGGACAAAACATGTCATGTCTCTGACTCGTGTTCTGCCTGCAGTGGGATCACAAACACGGTGATGTCATCACCAGAGCCCAGTCTATCATTGGGTAGTCGCCAGCCCCTCTCTTTCAGCACTCCTCGTGACCTCATCAGTAGATCCTGGGCTGCCAGTGTGTACCTTTGTATCGAACGCATGGGGGAAACACACACACACACACACACACACACACACACACACACACACACACACACACACACACACACACACACACACACACACACACACACACACACACACACAGTTTAGTTTCCAGTGACCCCCCAGAAGCAAAATTTGGCTTACAAAAATACATATATTCAAAGACTTGCACACATTTTCAGACTCGCAGTGAGCTTGTAGATCTGCTATTTTTCAATAGCAAAGGTATGAAATAATTCCAGGTCTTAATGGGTTATGTCAATAAAGTATTGTAAATATAGCCTACTGTATGGACACAGATGAAAGCATCTTCATGCACGCCTCAAAACACCACACAAATATTAATACATAAATATTATGACTCATACAAAAAGTATATGAAATGAAAACATGGACCATGGACCATAAATTGATTGATTACAAAGCTTGCAGTTATGCTAATGGTTTAATGGTTTGTAAAGGTTGCCACCTAGTGGATATATTGTGTACAGTCCACTGTAGGATGTCATTTTCCAAATGCATTCCGGATATTATATGATTATTTTGATGGCTTTTTTGCAGCAAAAGAAAATAGTTAATCGCCATACTCTATACCTCATGGGATCAGATGGGTCACAACAGGACAGGAAGTTGGACACCGCGTTCGCTGCGTCCCTGTCTGTCGTCACGTCCCACAATCCATCTGTGCCCATGATCAGGACATCGTCAGGGCCATGTTTGTGTTCAGCCAGGTTATAAACCAGCACCTGTAATGGGAGGCATGTTATGATTGCAAACAGAACCAAATCAATAAAACAGATTGAGCACAATGATTCCGAAATGAAAACATTGATTTGTGCAGCTTAAAAAATATATCCCTAGCCACAAGATACCGCTCCTACATCTGGCTTTGTCTGTATGTATGTATGTATGTATGTATGTATGTATGTAGGTAGGTAGGTAGGTAGGTAGGTAGGTAGGTAGGTAGGTATGTATGTATGTATGTATGTGGGTGGGTGACGTGACGTAACGTTTTCGCTGTCCTCGGTGTCAAACATGTATAAATAAAAAATATATTTGTCAAAAACCTTCTGAATATTGTGCAGGACATTAAGCTTTATGTGAACTTACTCAAGATTAAAACATTTCATTCCTCATTTCTTCAGAATCTTCAACCAAACATGGCAAAACTCATATGGTGTGACTGTCCTGACCTTGTTTCTCAAAGTGGGAACTTGAATAAAACTAAGAAAAAGAATTGCTAAAAATCATTTGAAAATGAATTTAGGCTAAAAAAAATGTCTATTTTGAGCCTATATCTTTTCAAAGTCAAAGCATAATGTTTTCAGTCATTTCTGATCAAAAACATTTTGTCCCCCAACCCAAAATCATTTGGTGTGACACTAGTTTGGAAAAATTAAACAGGCAATTATTTGGACACCTATTGGCTAGAGAGGTCCTTCTTCTGTAAGGCTATTCAGCACTCCCAGCACAACTGCAAGACAGGTGTCTGAGGTGAGTTATGATTTTAACATTTTCATGAAATGCCATCTTGTTGAAACGTTGACAAACTCACCATTCTGGATGTCTTTTGGTGTGACACCTTTTCTTTAAAAAAAGCTTAAGTTATTTGAAGTTTTGGTCATATTTCCATGTAGATCTAGGCTGCTTTGTTATAGCTAGCATGCTGTTAGCATGCTAATGTGTACATAGTAGCCTCAAGGTAAACCTAAATGGAGAAAACAGTAATATGGTGTGACACTTAATCATATGGTGTGACATGTCTGCTTGTCACACCATATGACTTGACTGTCACACCATATGATTTATACTGTATTTAACTACAGATATAACAACAAATAACAAAGTTCCATGTTTCTTTTGTACATTTAAACATTTGTTTTAAACATTTTTACATAAAATGTAATGTAGCTTCATTCAGTGATACTTCAAATTCATCAGACAGAGCAGAAACCCCTTCACAGAAACCTTAACATATTGTTTCAATCTAAACAATATTTTCTCTTTGTCTTAAACTATACATTGCATTTTCTTTTGTCAGCTGGAAAATGACAAGTGCTGAGAGAACGAGAAAGTACAGGGAGAAACTAAACAATGACCCAGCAAGGAGAGAGGAGCCAAAGGGGCGAGACTGCATTTTCTACGAAGAGCAGGAGGTTGTCTGTGGCATAGCAGAACCGCAACAAGGCAGCCGGTTTGCTACCCTCACCAAATACGACTGGCTGATGTACAATACAGTCTAAATGTATAATCTAATCTGATCTAATACTTTTGTACTTTCACTCACTGGACTGGACAGTGGACAGTGTTAAGGTAGGACCCGAGACAAAACTAGCGAAAATAGCTGATCTACAAGCTCTCAACACGTTGTGCTGCGAGAGCTTGTAGATCAGCTATTTTCGGAGTTGCGCAACCCAGCACTCTTTAGCTAGTGGAGATGTGGTGTAATGCCATGATTCCTAATTACATTTGTTCAACACAAAATGCTGTGTTCAAGTTCAGGAGACTTCGGAAAAAAGCAATTTACCTGAATGCTGAGTTCTGTTTCCACTAATTGGTGTTAATAAAATGTTGCCTTCAATGCCTTGGCTCCAAGTGTGGCTATGCGCCTTATTGTCCCTTTAGGATCCTTCTGCCGTGGGCCGGCAGAAGACTTAGGTGTGCGTAGCATTCCTGTGCACATCCTCATCATCCATCTACTACTACAATTCTTTCTTATCCCATGTTAAAGCCCTACAATAATATCCTGTTCAGAAATATTAAGGCCATGTTATCCTGGGTAATTGTTTAATCAATCAGTAGTTCAGTTCAGTACTCACTAATAGGTAGGTTAAAACACAGTTTGCTTTGACACATGAAGATATGATCATACGGTGTGACACTAAATCATTTGGTGTGACATTCCAAATAGTGAGAAATCATACCTTTATTAATGATTAAACCAAAAAAATGTTTATGGATTACATAGAGAATATTATCAGGAAGAGTCACAAATATTTGTGTAATTTTAGAGAAAGTTTTGACAGAATACATTTAAAATATGTTGTAAGATCATGAACATGGGCCTCACACAGAGTGTCGATTATGAAAAAAATATACAGATATAATTAATTTTCAAAAAACTATAGTGGATCACTGGTTAGTTATGATAAAGGACTTTGATAAAGTGAGTAACTTAAGAAAGATGTACTCCATTTTCATTTTATGAACAATTATTTTCATGTCACACCATATGACGATTTTAGGCACAAGTACAACAAACTGCTGAATAAAGTCTGATTCCAATAAAATATCTAAAAACAAAATGTATTTCCATAAGGTTGATAGTGAGTAGAACAAAAGTAAATAACTTTTATGCCTGCAATTTAAAGTTTTTTTAAAAACACATTTTTTGGGGCGTCACGTCACTGACCCACGTATGTATGTATGTATGTATGTATGTATGTATGTATGTATGTATGTCCCACACTTGGCTCATTGGCCAAGCTTCGCAGGACGCTTAATGAAATAAAACTGACGTCACACTGGGTGTGATTTATTATTTTTGTTAGAGTAGCCAATTTATTTATTTCTCACAATTTAGTCATTCCAATTAATTCCTCGCCACACATTTCTGTTTGCCACTGCTATTGTATCCTACTGGCTCCGGGAAGATGTAGCACCTACGCCCTACTCCTCCCGTTCAACATTCCCCACTGACAGCCCCCCCCCCCCCAGCCCATAGGAGTACATGGCATGCAGTGACAAATATCACCCTCCCTGCACACTAATTTACGTTCTGTAGGGTGGAAACGGGATAGAGCGCTCGTTTTCGGTGGAGATGACGGAGGCGCGCCGTCTTAGCATTCACCAGCGTCGGCAGGTTAGCTACTCACCAGCGTCGGCAGGTTAGCTACTCACCAGCATCGGCAGGTTAGCATTTCACCAGGTTAGCATTCACCTGCGTTAGTTTTACTGAGGTCCAAGTGACCACAATGGAGCGCTCCCTACCTCCGGTTCAGCCAATCACAAGCTTCAAAAATGGGTTCGGGCGTGGTTATCCCGTTTCCACCCTACAGAACATAAACTCGCTCCCTGCACGACTTACCTTCTCCGAACATAATATATTTACGTATAGAAGACGCTCGGGCCAACGGGCACGTATAGCTCTATCACAACTACACTAAACGTTGTCCTGTGTGTCACTTATGGTGGTTCAATGAGCTGGCCTCGCGCTCACCTCAGGGCAACAGGAGAGGAAGGGCTTGATGTAGATGTTGGAATTGTACACCTTGAGTTCATGATCGCCCAGCCCACGAGTTACACCAATTGTGGCCATGACACGTGCCTACACACACACACACACACACACACACACACACACACACACACACACACACACACACACACACACACACACACACACACAAAAACAGGGGCGAAAACATAATCTCTGACCCCGACCTTCTTGGACAGGCAGAGATAATTACAATTTTGCTGAATAATTATTATATTGTATATTTTGGGGAAAGAATATGTAAGAAAATAGATACAGGAAGTTTCATCATGTCTGTCCACAAAAATCGAGAATTAACTGGAACAGTAAACTTCCTCTTTAAAAGGGTTCTTGCGTGCCGTACTGTAGGAGAGATCTAACACAGAAGAACTCTTTGTTACTATGACGAATGTCACAAGTTGCAGTAACATATGACTGAAACAAAGCCATCTGACATGGTCTGGTCACATTATTGGAAGACTTGAACTGCTGGAATCACATCCTCCTCCAACGTCACGCATGTTGTGTTCAATTATAGCCCTTTCATGACACGTGAGCATTTTCAAAACACTATTTCCCACAAAAGCTGTGTGTTCTTTTACTATTATAATTGAGTTGTGTTGATGAGTTTAAGGTGGAAAAAACGAACAACATCTACACCGTTTATTAATTATATTGTAGGTTTTCTTTTTGAAGCGCCAGTCTATGTTGAGTTTGCCTTGTGTATTAGCCATGTATTTGATTTATGTTTAAGTGTATATTCCAATAGTCACTGTTCTGTGTATAGTTAAGTCAGAGGCTGACCACAGGTTATTTTATTTCATGATACATTCAATAGATACATTGAGTATGGTTCTTTTTACCGTTTCAGGCATTTTAGAGTTTCCTTAGCCTGACACTCAGCCTGAATTGACATTTCGTTTCACTTCATTATAACACAAATTTAAGGGGTGTGGCTAGCGATTCAGGGTCTGGAACTAGGCTAGAGTTTCCTAGCTCTCCCTCAAAAAGAAAGAAAAGTACTACAATAGCGCCCTGACTTTAAAGCTATACTGTGTAAGTTGCTAAACTTGTGGTCAGTAGCGGTATTGCTTTTTTCGTCCGTTTTTCACCCGAAGTCGTCGCGGACCACCGCCGCGGACCACCGGATCGGCGCCGCAAACCACCGCGACCGATACAAATCCGTGGAGGAGTAGAACGCATGGTAGAACGTAATTTTCTGGCCAGGATTTGGGGATTAAGAGGTTAAGAATCCTTCACCATGGTAAACACTGTAGCTGAGCGAGGCTACTTCCTGAAGACCATAGCAGATAAGCTGTGATTGGCCGCCGGTAGTGTATCATGTGTGTATGATCCGCGATGTGATTGGCCAACGTATACAGATGATGCAGATGACGCTATTTTTCCGCGAAAACCGGACCCCGGCAAGGATCATAGAAAACATATAAAGAGAAGGCTTTAGAAGCTGAAAATAACGGAGTGGGTGTTCTAAAACTTTAGCGATTTAACAGTTAGGACAATTTTAAGATTTGTTTTATAAAAAAGGTTACATGGTATAACTTTAAAATGAGCCCTTTCAAAATACTGCGTGACACAGATCAAAAAGATTCAAGTTGGTTTGAGAAAATGTTTTTAAAAAAGCACTGTGGACAACTGAGCCAAAACACAGCGCTGACATAACAAACTGCTATAATCATATTCCAATGTTTCTGAAAAGTTGTATCTCCTTCCACATCCCTTGGCAAGATGTTTAGACGACAATCAGGCAACTTTAAATTCATCCCTGCCATTAGTTCCTAATGGAAGGAGAGCGCATTACAGGACACAACATTGGCAGAGCCATGTATCCCTTTGAAATGATTACTAAGATTATTAAAACCCAGATTTGGACAGCAGATGTATTTCCCTCCTTCATTTTAGAGTGCACTGATATCAGAACCTGGACCATTTCCCTTAATGGTTGTAATTATGTGAGCAGAGGCCAGAGGAGCTGTTGTGATGAAGTAATGGCTGTATTCTTTTACATTAGAACACCCTCAGTAGTGTCTGCTTGGTTCTCTGTGGGTTTCTCTTCTTACACAATTCAGGTTCAGGCTCATTCCATTTAGTCATTCAGGGGCAAGACTACAGTAAGTCAAGGCACAGGACGAGTTCTTAGAAGACACTATTTGTGTCCCAGGCATTGTTCCCCATTCTGCAAAAGAAAGTGGTACACTCCTCTTACCACTGCATGTCTCCAGCACATGTCTTTTGTTCTCTCTCTCGCTCTGTCTTCCTATATCTTTCCTCTCTCCCAGCTTTGACATTAAAATGAACAATCTGCCATTTGTCTGTAATTGAAACTGAAGATGTTATGTTATGCCAGCATGGGGTACACATTGCTGCACAACTGTGTCTTCAAGTTAGTTTGATAGGTGGCAGTTTGATTTATATACATTACGTATGTTTTGCGACATACACTAAGCCACTAGGAAGTCCCCAGCTAAATGATTCAGTTAGGAACCAAATGGACCATAATGGGTCTATAACTTTGAGTTTACAGATGGAAGCTAATGGACTCTTAAGGTCTTTGCACACTGCTGCGTTTTTCGTTGCGAAATGCGTTTTTCAGGGCAAGGAGAGAGAGAGAGATAGAGAGAGCAAGGGACCGAGTGGTGCGCGAAACGAGCGGCAGTGTGCAAACGTGACTGACATAACGTGAGGTTGATTTTTTTTATTCGCTCGCTCCGAAATTCACTCTGATATTCGGCCCGAAAAACGCAGGAGTGTGCAAAGACCTTTCCATTTGTACTTTCTCAGAGTTAAATTAACAGATGATTGTACAGTGTATATTGGGGGTGCCAGAGATTTAAAGCGTCTAAAATGGGGGTCCATGAACTAATGCATATCAAAGGTGTCTAAAGCACTGCTTTAGACCACTGTTCCGCACTGGTGCCTTCAGTGAATAGCACTGTACTAAAGCACATACAGTTGATGCTGTTAAAACATGAAGCCATGCATTAAGGCAAAGCCATTACCCTCATAATGAAAACACTTAATCCCTTCAGCAACTTTCCTCTGGGACATGATAGTATCCTCCTTGAACTCTGTGTGCATCTTGCTCTATGTCTGACTATATTTCTGTCTGTCTGTCTTTCCCAAAGGAAAATAATCAGGATAAAAATGAGAATTGAGCATGAAATATGTATCATTGGTGCCCAAGTAAGAGGAGCTGTTATTTGCCTATAAACAAATCAATTACTAGGATTGTAGCCAATAACCTGCCCCTTCGAAATGGTGTATGGCCTTCCACTCCCCTCTACCTCAAACTTACTCTCTCCCCTTCCAATGTTGTAATATAGCTTTTCATTATTATTTGTAACCATTTAGTTATTTGGGGGTTCATTTACTCAAGTATAACCAACACTTTTGTTTATGAAAAGGTCAGAAATGACAGGAAAATGCATACATGTCAAATCAGATAACTCGGAAGCCTTTATTGTGTGCATAATCGCAATGCAGATGGTTCATGCATACTTGCATGTGTAAAAACCCTGCTCATGGGTCCATTGTGTTGTGCACCTCTCTGACTGTAATTGTGTTTGCAAACATCACCCATCATGATATCTTCACCGGTTCCTCCTGTTCTCTCTCCCTCCATCAGGGTGATCAATGCAGGGAAGAGCATGCTGAATGAGGACCAGGCCGCCTGTGAGAAGCTATTTGTGAAGAAGCCAAGTGGTAAACATCGCAACTCCACCTTGGTGGAAGACAGTGGGGTAAGAGATGGACAGGACCCAGTAGTGAAGGTCAATTTAAAGTCTTTACCTTGAATCAGCTGGTTAGTTTTGGGCTCATCTTTTTGCCAGACCCAGGGGGTCGGCCTACATAAGGCTTTGTCGGTCTGTCGGTCTGTCGGTCGGTCGGTCGGTCGGTCGGTCCCTCTTTTCCTCAGTGTCCCTCTTTTCCTCAGTGTGCCTGTGTTTGCCTCTGACTGCTCATCTGCCCCTCCCTTCCCTTGCTCGGCTGATTGCCTTGAGTGCCGTCACCTGTACGGGACCAGCTGAGTTGAGTTGGCTGACGAGCTGCTGAGACTATAAATTCCTGTGTGTTCATGTGTTAGTTCAGTGCTGCAAAACATTTGCCCCACAGCCATACTAGTGAAAACAGCCCATCTACAAGCTCACAAACATTTCCAGCTGCTCAGCCTATAAAATCCTGTGTGTTCATGTGTTAGTTCAGTGCCATACTAGTCAAAACAGCCGATCTACAAGCTCACTACGCTTTGTTGCTGAGACTATAAAATCCTGTGTGTTCATGTGTTAGTTCAGTGCCATACTAGTGAAAACAGCCGATCTACAAGCTCACTACGCTTTGTTGCTGAGACTATAAAATCCTGTGTGTTCATGTGTTAGTTCAGTGCCATACTAGTTTTCATTGCGGGTCTGGCACAACCAGGTGACCTGGTCTAGTTTTCAAATGCAGTAGCCTCCCTCTACAATCACTGCATAAAGTGCCTAACCCTAACCCTTTTTGAGCAGCACTCGGTCACCATTTTCCAGTGACTGAAATGCAACTCTTTGATCATAAGCCTTCTTGTTCCCCTGGTGCCTTTTATCTGAAGCTGCAGATGAAAGTTTGTAGGCTTCTTTAAGGTCCTCTTTTAGCTTAGCAACATAGCAGTGTACTGGACTTTTATCCTCAATGCCATACGGAGAGGTCCCCGAAGCACAGGTCAGCAGGCAGTCTGGCCTCTCTGCCAAACATCAGCCTGTATGCTGAATATCCTGTGGCATCACACGCACACTGTTGTAAGCATGGACCCGATTAGCTCTGTGGCAGAGTGGAGGAGATCTACAGTACAGGCGTGGGTCTTCAAAGACTCCCTGATTAGACAGACCACAGGTGACAAGAGAACCCTTTCAGGTCTCCTCTTACTGAACTTACTGTCTTGAAGAAGCTGTGCGACCACCTGCTAACGGGTGCATACAGAAGTCACCACAAAGCTGGAAAATGACGTGGTATGGAAATGACTTTGTATGGTAACTCCTTGCCAAAATACACCATACAGCAACCAGTCCCACACTTGTAACCTAATCTAATGATTGCTTTCTCAACAGCCTTTCAAAGACTCAAGAAAACCACGGGTGTTACATTCCTGTAGCTTTCTCAAAAATGTCTCTCACTCCTTCTCTCCATGTAAGGCGCGCTACAGACAGTTGCGAGAGCTATCGTGTCGGTATCGTCTGAGAATGAGGGGAGGGGGGTTCCAATTCATTGTCAATGGAGGCCACATGTTTTTTTTGTCTCTTGCAAATCTCTTGGCCAAAAGACAGCTTCGGTTGAGCAAGAGACACGGCAACGACATGAAACCACGTGACTTAGATAGAAAATGCATTGGACTCCCACCTCTTCCCCTCATTCTCAAACGATACGGAGAACATGTCTCACGCGTATGTCTGATTGCGGCCCAAGACTCCTCTCTCTATCTTGATTACTCATGCCCTGCACCTGTGTCTAATCTCTCTCTCCCTCTCTCAGTCTCTCTCTCTCACACACACACACACACATACACACACCGTATATACACTGATGTGTGAGCAGTTTTCATATAGATTCCATATAGTTTCATTGTTTGACAGCACAATCATCAGTGTGTTTTGTCAATACTTAATAAACTTGACCTTTCACTCTGTACTTAGTTCTGCTCTTTTTCCTCTCTACACCATACCACTTTGCCGTAAAATAGCCATTCTACAACAAGCGTGAAGTGTTGTGAGCTTATAGATCTGCTATTTTCGGTGAAAGTTCTCAGAATATGGACGCAAGGGTTCATGTGGTTACTGTAATATAAAAAAGAAGAAGATTTGGAGGACCCCCTGTAGTAACTCTGAGGACCCCCTAGGGGGTTGAAGACCCTTGATCTAGTCAGTATGTCTCTCAAAATATGGCTTCAGATTCACCCTTTGTCACAAGGTAGATCATGACGAGACCCTCTAGTCTAGTCAGAAAGAACAAAGGCAACAGGCTAGGCTATCTCCGTCTCCCTCTCCCAGTGAGGAGAGATATTATCGCAACGATGGCCAAACTACAATAAGGACCATTGTCCAATCCGGTATGCTGTCTGCTGCAAATTATTGTCATTGTCAAAGGTGTCCTTGCTGTTGCTCACACATTTTCTCAACGGCTCTCCTACCACTGCAGATTTGATTTGATTTCCCTCGATTTAATTTGATTAGGATTCAAACAGCTTCTCATGATTTGTAGGATTTTATTGAAGGGAAAGCCCCAGCATCTTGAGATGCAGCATCTCATTTTCATGACAACGTGAGACAAAAGATCCAGAGGATTGCAACAAAAAGCGTTACTTAAACACGTATTTCCCTGGTAAAACACAGACATGCCCCTGTTTTCCCCTAAATGAATTACATCATCTCACGTTGCTCCTCCCCCTCTCTAGTACAGAGGGGTAAACAGATGTCTCATGCCTATTGCCTAGTCATCTGTTAGCTAGTTTGTGGGACCAGCGTGGCTTGTAAATAGCCCTGCAGTGCAAACACATTGTTGGCAAGGGGGATGTTGTGTTCCCGTTGCTTGTGCGGAGCTTGTTAGTAGGCGGCACAGGGGGTTCACATAGCTTTAATTTAAAGTAACATAATCCTCTTTCCTTGTCATGCTGTTATTGTACTGTGTATCATTCTATCCTTACTGTATATGTCACTTCAAACAAAAAAAGCTTTTGCTGAACTGAACTGAATGCCTTTTTTTTGCACTCCTATGCGAACTTAATCTAGCTTTAGTGCCCTAGAGGTGTAGTAAGACCCAGAGTGGAGGATACGTGGCGCTTACTTGGCATTAAAACGTATCATAATGTCACCAACTATCCAGCTGCCTGAGCTTGTAAGCCCTCATAAATCTGTGCCTCCTCCTGACTCACAACCATAATCTCTTTGGTTTCGGTCCATCCTCACAGCAGTTTGGCATGGTGGCCTGGCAGTAGAGAATAGGGATGGGACAATAAGCGATATTATCGTTTATCGTGATAAAAAACACTCATAATAATCGTATTGTGGAGATTTAATTTATCGTGATATCGTCCTCCGCCATGCACTGGGATCAATTTAGGCAGGAACATTCACGTCAAGATGATTTAACCATTTATTGCATAATTGGAATACACGTCAAGCAGATTTAACCATTTATTGCATAAATGGAATACTGTTAATCTTGGCGTTTGAAGGGCTCTGCGTTTGGAGATGTTAACTGAATTTTGTGCAAGCTTTTCTGAGCATGCTAAGCAAAACCAGGGAACGCAAAGCAATACCCCCCATAGGGATATAATAGCAGAATAATAGCAATACATTGATATGTAACTTAGTCAAAATCACAGTATTGAGCTTAACATTGACATGAAACGTAGTCAAAATCACAGTATTTGAGCTTAGCAACATTGACATGTAACTTAATCAGACAATCACACATATTTGAGCTTAGCCAGACTGAACATGCAAAGGTGGAGGCTGGG
Organism: Nannobrachium achirus; assembly: GCF_963921795.1. NCBI lineage: Eukaryota > Metazoa > Chordata > Actinopteri > Myctophiformes > Myctophidae > Nannobrachium > Nannobrachium achirus. The sequence continues at coordinate 46,773,057 of NC_137815.1, forward strand.
GTGGAGGAGGCAGCAAGCAGCAAATGATTCCGAAGCTTCGGAAAACCAAGGATAGGTAGAGAAAGCAAGTTGTATTTAAAGGAGCCTTCCCTACTGATTGAGAGCTTTGATTGGAGTATGGCAGTTCGTGACCTGCAGATATGTTAATGAGGTATGAGAACAGAGCTGACTACAGCTGGGCAGCGGCTTGACTCCCACGTCATGCATAAACTAACGCTGAAGCTTCAATTCACCTTTTATTTGCAGAGCTGCATAACCGGTACCACTTAAACCCTCTATAATTGGTCAAATGTAATAATATACGTACTTGATACAGTCTTTTTTTTTCACCCTCTATCAAATGTCGTTGCGACACGTTGTGAGCTTGTAGATCTGCTATTTTTTGGCAAATGTTCCGCCCAAGGATAATGGATTTTGATCATCGCGATAATATCGTAAATCGCAATATCTTTTCTCACAGTAATCGTGATATGATATTTTCATATCGTCCCATCGCTAGTAGAGAAATGGAGGTATACAGTACTGTATCCTGAAGGATTACTGCAACAGTTTTTTTTTATTTTAATAGGAAAAAAGATGATCAATCCCCTTCACATTTGTATTTATACAGAACATCATTGACCGGGATCCCTCGGGGCTCTATACCTGGTCCACTCCTTTTCCCCCTCTACACCAAATCTCAATGTACAAGCTTACAACAAATCACATTTTGTTGCAAGGCGTTGCAAGCTTATAGATGTGGTATTTTAAACCATAGACTGTAAAATATATGGACAAAGCGAAGCCATTGGTTTCTATGCAGCGCAAATGGCGCATTTTGGGTCCTTGGCATGGGTGTCGCCATCATAGATTGTAAAAGCACCAGAGGATGCTATTGACTGCCAACGGTCACGTGCAACCGCAGAGATACATGGGAGAATGTGGTCGGAGCCTCCCGAAATATAGCACACAAAGAAGAACACAGCCAGCTGGTATCAGTTTAGTTGGCCACGCCCCCGCAACTTTATCATCAATTTTAACATAAATGGGACCTTATTTTCACGAAACGCATATCATCGTGATTGAAAGGCAATTTTTAACTAGTGATAGGAACCATAAAGTATTTATGAAAATGTTAATTAAGGTTAGAAAACAAAAGGGGAAAATGAATGGGGTCCAATGGAGAACAATTCCTTTTGCGATCGGCCGGGGGGGAAAACAGCGCAACTAGCGGCCAATCATAGGAAGTTTTAGTTCCGTATAGACCAATTATTTGTTTACAAACATTGAGACTGAATGCACAGCTGACTGTATCATGTAATCAATTCCCAACAGATCCCCAAACCTGTTGTTTTGGGGAGCACTGGTTATTCAACCTCCTCTTGTGTGCTAGTGAGGTGCTCCCATGGGAGCGCCCTTATCGAGACATATATACTTCATTGCGCAACGGTATTCCGCGTCAAGAGTAGCTGATATACAAACTCACATCGCGTCACCAATGCAACCCTTCTGAGCTTGGAGGTCTGCGGCTCTGCGCGCGACACCGTCGCAGGACGGAGCATAAATTAGGCTTCATGGACTGCAGCTGGGCGAGCAGTAGACGCTCTGGTGATCCAGTGGATCGGGTGGGTGATCAAGAGGAGCGCTCCCTCTGTTCTGATGACGGTGAATAGAGGTGGGGTTTGAAGGACAACTGTTTTGAATCGCTATTATTGTTTACAATCAACAGAAACTAAGGATTATATATTTCAAGAGTGAGAATTTACAGTAAAAATCCTAAGCATTCTTCCTCCACACTGGGAGAAAAACGGCATCTGAAAGTTTGATGGAATGCATTTTTAAACACGAGTGCCATCCATTGCATCCTATGAACGGTGGGGTTCATTTGGTGCCGACCGGCGTGCGCATACTGGTTTATATCAATGTGACGTGGACCATTAAGGCATCTATTGGAATCATTTTAAATCGGCGGAACTATGCCTCTGTTTTAAACAAATGTTCACCTATATTTAGATGTGGGAAACCTAAACCTACTGTAGACACTAGACAGACCATCAACAGCTTTTGAACCAAATATTTATGAAGGGAAAGTGAACTGAACACTGATGCCCACTGACAGCAGAGCTCACTGGCATGGTTGACCAGTCTAAGGTGGCGTTCAGACGACGCCGTTTACACGAGAAATACGCAAAATGAAATGTCAGATATGCCTTCCGTTCAGACTGCAACGGTATTTTCGGGGGTTGGAAACGCAAGATAGTAAATCCGATTTTTCGCGTTTCCATCTAAAGGGCGAGTTACAGGTATATTTCCCACTGTTTGCCTTTAGCTTTTGCTATATTTTTTATACAAAATGTAAGTACAGACATTATTCAAAACAAATAAAATGTGCACCAAATATGTTGTAACTGTTGTGATCATTACATTTGTGTTAACATCATGGTGATTCTGGTGTGCCTAGGTGTCAAACTATTTTCTTAGATGGCTAAAGTACATGTCATAGGATGAATAATGCCTCAAGTGTCACAGATAATGCACTGGGCCAATGTTAAGCATTCTGACTTGGTTATTTTATATTGTGAGTTATTATAGTTTGCTGTGATTTTGATTATCATTTATTGATTTCTGTGTGTTATATTTTGACGTGTACTGTGCGCTATGACAGCGATGGACAATGAACTTTTATGCCACAGTATATTCTTTACCTGCCAGGTGTGACAACAGAGCCGTGTGCAGAGACTCAGACACGGGACAGAAAGCAAGGCATTCATTCGCCAGTGAAAACTCACGCCCAAATAAAAGCAACGTCAGTTCCTACCTCTGGCTCTCTCTCACCACCCAGACAGACTCCTGCTGCCGCTGCCGTCGGTCACACGCTGTGGCCGCTTCTCTTCTCCCTACGTGTTGTAGGCAAGAACTTCTATTCTCCACGCTGTACCAGTGGACCAGACCAAACTTCACTCCTCACCGAGCCGTGGGTCTGACCGTCTCCTCCAGTTCCCATCGCCGATGATATCTGCAGTGTTCAACGCTCTCTATTGTCCAGATAAAGGAAAGTAACTATTTTCCATCTCTGGCGTGTTTAAAAGGCTCTTTATGAGCACTATTGTGGAGAGTGATTCGAGTCCTGTTGTGTGTCCGAGGTGTTGCTGGGCCAGACGAGTGACGTGACGACGGCAGACGGGCAGAGCAGCAGTGGCTGAGATTTATTGATGGGCCTTCATTACTCCTTCTAAAGGAAAGTGATCACGCCAGCGTGCGTGTGTTTGTACAGTTCAAAAGTGCCGGTTGCTTAAAGGGCTGTCACTCATTGTACCGTTCTCCTCCTCCTCCCTACAGCGGAGCGGCTGCGTGCAGGACGCCGGCGAGCGGCGACGCGGAGGTCCCGCACTGGACTTTGCGGATCGGACTGAACTATATTGTGCGCCTCGTCACTGCCGTGGCGAGACGCAAAACACGGACAGGAATCACCACCGGACCGGACTGAACTGTCGGTATTCTTAACCTTGCCTTGCCCCTTTCCTCCCACCGTTTTATACTAATGTTGCTTGTTGTTTTATTGTTGTTGCATTGATGAATTGAATAGGTTGCTTACATTTTATTGTTTTCAAAAGGGTACCCTTTATTTCATATGAGTTGTTGTATTGGTTATGAATTAGATATTGTAATAAAAAGGAATATATTTTATACAGTCGTTGTCTGTCATTCACTCTGTATTGGTGCAAAGAGGTGTCCGAACAGAGTCGTAACAACTCTCCCCTAAAAACCTGTTACATACATATTCTACAACACAAATGTGTTGCGCTTTGCATTTACGTACACTCCACATATAAATCAGTTGTACCGCACAGACCAACCTGGGAATTTGTCAATGCCCTTGTTATGAAGCACATATAGAAATGCAACAGAATTGTTATCCTTTGTCATGTTTAATCTGTATAGGTTATGCATTTCCTGTGTTAAGCAATGTCTGTGATCAACTGTGTCAATGAGAAATACACGTTATTCTGCCATTGTTCTTCATGTGCATTGTGGAGTTATTGTGTCTACATACATTGAGTTATTATGTCAATTACGTCCTCCTGTATTGTCCTAGTTCAGTGACTCACTGTATGAACAAATCCATCAGTCCATGCAGCCATAATAGATCAGAATAATGTTGCTGCAAATTACACTTATGTTTCAATGATTATGCAGTGCATACTGTTGAGGCTCTATGAAGCTTTACATCATTTTTGAAACTCCCTCAAAAGGAACTCAAATGTCCCTAAGAAAGGAAGAAACAAAGATTCTAGGGCCTTTAGCAACAACGGTAGGTTCCGTACGGAACCATTGTTTATTTAGATATGGAAGGATGACCTCCCACTTGGGTAATGACGCCCCCTGGCGATCATTCAGAGAAACTACTTCAGCTCCCGTACTAACGTAGGTAGGAAGGGCCTGTCACTCAAACCGGAGTGACCCGCCTCCAGGCTATATAAGCCCCCGGAGGCGGAAGTAACATCCTCTTAATACCACTCTCTGCCACATTCAGTGAAACAGAGGGGCATTACGTGGGAGGTCATCCTTCCATATCTAAGTAAACAATGGTTCCGTACGGAACCTACCGTTTACTGTCAATATTCCAGGATGACCTCCCACTTGGGATTCTTAAACTCCCCTCTAAGCCACAACCTACTCTCATACCCCCACACACCCCTCATACGGGTGAACACAGCCCAAACGGGCGTGACCCATCACCCAGAAGGTCCCAGGCCCACCGGACCTGGGTGTGAAGGCATGAGAAAATAAGGAGAGACCCTGATAGACCGAAGTCCGCCTCATTCAACTAAATGAAAAGGACAAGTCCGCCTTATAAGTAAGACACACTATATAAGGAAAACACAGGGTCCCCCCCAAAATACCCCAGGTGGCTACATGCCCACCTGTGGGAGGGGAAGATCCGACTCCTCTATGACGTAGAGGAGGCAACTGCACCCAGAACCGAATGCGCTAGCGAAGAGGATTCGATATCCAGGTGATAGTAGGCTGCAAAGGTAGAAGGCGAAGACCAATTCGCCGAAACACAAATCTCCTGAACGGAGACTCCCTTTGCCAGTGCCCACGAAGTAGCCACACCTCTAGTGCTATGGGCTTTAAGTGCCGCCGGCACTTCCACACCCGCACTAGAGTAAGCCAGCCTAATAGCATCCACAATCCACCTCGAAAGAGTGGGTCTAGACACCGGCTTTCTGACAAGAACATTGCCCATTTCCACGAAGAGCTGAGAAGAAGCTCTAGAACCAGCAGTCCTGTCACAGTAGGCCTTCAATGCCCTGACAGGACAAAGGCAATTCAGCCGTTCATCCTCCACCGAGACAAACGGAGGAGGATGAAAAGCCAGAAGAACAACAGGCTCCTTAGGAACCACCATGTTCTTAGGAACAAACTTAAGATGAGGCTTGAGCAACACCTTGAGATCATTGTTCATAAACTGCATGCACTCCGCAGACACCGAGAGAGCTTGCAGGTCACCAACTCTTTTAGCCGTGGCCAAAGCCAGCAAAAGAGCCGTCTTGAAACTCAAAAGTTTCAAAGGCATCCCTACAAGCGGCTCAAAGGGAGCCCGACATAGGCCCCCTAGAACCACCTGCAGATCCCAAACTGGGAACAAAGACCTAGTCACCGGCCTCAAACGTTCAACTCCTTGCATGAACTTGATGACCTCCGGGACTTTAGAAGGTGCCCTGCCCGCCAGCCCCAGGTGACAGGCATTAATAGCCGCCAAATACCCCCTAAGGGTAGAAAATGTAAGACCACTTCTCAAGCGGTCCTGCATAAATTCCAGAATTTCCTGGGCTGACGCCACATGGGCCACCCCCGGTGGAACACGCGACTCACACCAGTCCTCAAAGGCATTCCACCTTCCATCATAAGACGCCCTCGTAGAAGGCGCCTTAGCACTCTGAATGGTAGCAACCACTTCAGAAGAAAAACCAGCTGCCAGCAGGTTTAACCTTTCACGTGCCAAACCCACAGGTCTAGGACCTGCAGGTCTTGGTGGAAGATCTCCCCCCTGGCCTGACTCAACAGATCCCTGCACTGAGGCAGCTGCCAACCCGGTTCGCAAAGGAGAGGGGCGATCGCCGATCTCCACGTGCCCTTGTAGGGAGCCACCAGGAGCATCTCCAGACCGAACCTCCTGACTCTCTCCAGAGTGGGTCGGATTAAGTCGAAGGGGGGAAACGCGTACAGTAGACCTCTCGGCCACGTGTGCGCTAAGGCGTCCAACCCCAAGGGAGGACTGCCCTTCACCGCGAAGAACAACGGACACTTCGTATTCTCCGCTGACGCAAACAGGTCCGCCACTGGCTGACCGAACTTGCGAAAAATCTGGCTCGCCACCCTGGGGTGGAGAGACCAATCCTCGTAGCGAGAACCTCCCCTGGACAGGAGATCTGCTCCGCTGTTGAGGAGACCTGGGACGTGTAAGGCCCTGATCGACTTGAGGCGCGACAAGCACCAAACCGTCAATTCTCGAGCCAGACGGTCCAGTGGCAACGACAACAGGCCCCCCTGTTTGTTGACATAAAACATGGCCGTCGTATTGTCTGTCCTGACCAGGACGTGACAATGCAAAATCCAAGGCTCGAAATGCTTGAGCGCCAGGAGTATAGCCATCAACTCCAAATAGTTGATGTGACGACCCCTCATCTCCAGAGGCCAAAGCCCCTGCGCTGTGCGCCCCTCGAAAGTGGCTCCCCATCCACTAAGACTGGCGTCTGTCGTGATCGACTTGCGGGAAACCACCTCGCCAATCGAGACTCCGCTGGTGAGGAACCCCTCCACCAGCCACGGAGACAGGGCGATCGCGCAGGAAGGGGAAACCGTAACCTTCTTGTACTTCAAGGAGGGCGGGATCCCGAGGGATAACATCCATCTTTGAAAAGGTCTCATATGAAACCTGCCCAAACGCAACAGATGTACTGCGGAAGCCATCATTCCCGTCAGTACCATGCAACTCCTGTAAGTGACCTCCTGGCCCACTTGAAAAGGAGTCGAGACATTCCCGAAACCTGTCCACCCTCTTCTCTGAGAGACGGGCCGACATGTCGGATGAGTCCAGAAGGACCCCAATGAATGTAAGACGACTTGCTGGAGTCAGCATGCTCTTGCCGTGGTTGACTATGAAACCTAAGGCCTTCAGGTGAGCCAAAACCACTTGTGTGTGACGCGCCACTTCGTGGGCGGAGCTCGCTGAAATCATCCAATCGTCGATGTACGTCGCCAACCTGACGCCCTGCTGTCTCAGCGGGGCGATGGCTGCTTCGGTCACTTTCACGAAAACCCTCGGGCTCAGTGACAGACCGAAAGGGAGTACTGTATACTCGTACAGGCGACCCTCGAAGGCGAACCGTAGGAATTTCCTGTGTGGGGGATAAATCTGGACGTGCTGATAAGCATCCTTCAGATCCACTGAACAGTGGAAATCCCCTTGCCTGACCGACCGTAACATGGTGGGTACAGTTAGCATCCTGAAAACGTATTTCTTCAGGTACACGTTTAGTGCCTTTAGGTCCAGGATGGGACGTAGCCCCCCCCCCTTTTTTGGGCACCAGGAAATAACGGCTCCAAAATCCCATGCGGGATTGGGTCCTGTCCAGCTCCACTATAGCACCCTTGCTTAGCAAGGAGCTGATCTCTTCTCTCAAAAGATTTGCTTTTAAACCACGCGCCCTGGTATGAATAACCCTGCTCGAAAGCGGGGGTATGTCTGCGAACTGTAACCTGTAACCCCTGGTTAACGTTCGAAATACCCAATGGCTCGGGTTGCATAACTTCCACTGGCACGCGCAGCGTGCTAGCGTGTTTTGAGAGAGAGAAACCCCACCACTGTGCTTCCGTGACGGCGGAGCTATTTGGCGACTGGACCGGAAGCGGGAGACCTGCGTATCCGTATCCGGAACGACCGGATGCGGAGCGCAAGGGTTCAATAGGCCGCATGGCGGAAACACCTTCTGGTTGTACCGCTTGACTAGCGGAGCTATTTTGCGGCGGGACCGGAAGCGGGGAGCGAGCGAATCCGTATCCGGTGTCACCGGAAGCGTTCGCACTTCGCTCGATAGAGAGACAGGAAGAACCAAGCGATTCGACTGATAAACAGACTCGCCCACAACTAAAGCATTCTCCCCTGACAGGAGAGGAACTTTTACGTTTAATACCTGCTCTAAGGCCTTTATGCTTGTCCCTTGACCCGGGCTCATAGTAGGCCGACAGAATTTGTGACTCAAAGTTAAATTCATAGCATCGCTCACGCGAGGGAAAGCCCACTCGCGCGCATGAGGAACCACATAATTGTTTGACGTTAACATTACTGGTTGCTGATAAAAACCTGTGATTGATTAAGGAGTCCTGACGGGACTCCATCATTCTTACAGGAGGCATGCATAAAGGAGTCATATTGTCGACGCGAGGGATATTCCACTCGCGCGCATGAGGAACCACATAATTGTTTGACATTAACATTACTGGTTGCTGATAAAAACCTGTGATTGATTAACGAGTCCTGACAGGACTTCATCAATACTACAGGAGGCATGCATTTATCTTAGCCCCTGTCCTAAGGCCTTTATATTTGTCCCTTGACGAGGGCTCATTAGTAGGCCGGCAGAATTTTGTGACTCATTGTTAATTCATTGCATTGACCACGCGATGGATATTCTCCTCGCGTGTAAGGGGAACCATCTAAATGTTTGACATAACATTACTGGTTGCTGATAAAAACCTGTGATTGACTACAGAGTCCTGACAGGACTACATCAATTTTACAGGAGGCATGCAAGATGGAGTCGTCTGTGCAATAGAGTTGGACAGAAACAGACTTGTTCTTTCAACAGATTTATCTGGGACACAAGAGGCATATTCATTGACATTCTCATTTTTATTTCCCCGACGCGGGGAAAAATAAACGTCCTCGTTTGGGGGGAGGGGAACCGGGTGACACCACGGACCCCTGCCCCAACACAATCCCCCTCTACAATGTCCGCAACTAAAGCATTCTCCCCTGACAGGGGAGGAACTTTTACGTTTAATACCTGCGCTATGGCCTTCATGCTTGTCCCGTGACGAGGGCTCATAGTAGGCCGACAGAATTGGTGACTCATCGTTAAATTCATTGCATTGTTCACGCGAGGGATATTCCCCTCGCGTGTAAGAGGAACCATATAAATGTTTGACATTAACAATACTGGTTGCTGATAAAACCCGTGATTGATTAAAAAGTCCTGACAGGACTTTCAACACTTTTACAGGAGTCATGCAAGATGGAGTCATCTGTGCTAGTGCAATAGAGTTGGACAGAAACAGACTTTGTTCTTTCAACAGATCTATCTGGGACACAGGAGGCATATACATCGACATTCTCATTTTCATTTCCCCGACGCGGGGTACAGAAAATAAACGTCGTGCCCACCACTCTATACTGGGGTCTGACAGAACCCAGAAAAGATTGTGCTTGTGTAACTTCCATGAGGATTGTAGCGCTTTAGTGAATCCAACATCTCCGTTGCAGAAAACCAACGTCCTCTGCCATCGCTCCACCCGCTCCACCCGCCTGACTGGCGGGTGGAGGGGCAGTTGAAGTGCTGGCGCCGCAGGGGCCTTACCTTTCACTGTAAAGACAGGGCGAGAGCCATCCTCCTCCGCCATGTCCTCCTCCTTCTCGTCCTCAGAGTATCCTGAGTACGAACCCTAGCTCTGACTGGAGCTCAGGTCCGATTCGCGCCTGAAGGATCGGACTGCTTTGTTAAAGTTCACGTCGAAGGGGACGTCCCCGACGGTCACATCACAACGCTACTCTTTAGGCACCGCGCCCGTAGGAGAAATGGTCACCGGAGGGATATTGTTAGACTTCTTAGTCACCTTCCTCGCGGTAACTCCGCCAGACCCGCCAGCTCCAGTGACAGTGGAGCTAGCTGCGGTCGGCTGCACGGCAGGCGGTGTCTCACGTCGCTTGGCGCCATCTTGACCAAGGCGCGCTGCTGAACAAGCGGTGCCCCGGACGGCAGCGCCGCACCTTGACTATCGGTGCGGGCCGCCTGGGGCGGACAGCCTGGGCTGTAGGATCCAGAGCGTTAAGCCCTCCTGGTGGAGCGCAGGCTCCGAGGCCTGCCCTAGCCAGGTGGAACCGATGTACCATAGCGAAGCAGTGTAGTTAACGTTAACAAGGAAGCTGTCGAGCAACGAGCTAACGGCTAAAGCTAGGCCAAACTTGGTTCAGGCAGAAACATACATTCCCTCGGCAGAAAGGCAAGAGGGACCATAGCGAAACATGTAGCTAACGTTAACAAGGAAGCTGTCGAGCAACGAGCTAACGGCTAATGCTAGGCCACGCTTGGTTCAGGCAGAGGCCTTAACAAGCTAACAGCAGAACAAACATACATTCCCTCGGCAGAAAGCAAGAGGGTTCATAGCGAAGCAGTGTAGCTAACGTTAACAAAGGAAGCTGACGAGCTAACAAGCTAACGGCTAAAGCTAGGCCACGCTTGGTTCGGGCAGAAGCCTGAACAAGCGGTAAACTTCTTTGTTATAGAAAAGAAAACCGTCGGTTTAGGACGGGACAAGAATAATTATTCTTAAGTACGGGTATAATTCAACACTCGCCGGTGGGCGACTCCAATGCCACCGCTTTAGGCTAATGCGCGAAGAATAAAATACAAAGGCTGAGTTTCAACTTATCTGAATGTGATATCGCAGAGAGTGAAAAGAGGATGTTACTTCCGCCTCCGGGGGCTTATATAGCCTGGAGGCGGGTCACTCCGGTTTGAGTGACAGGCCCTTCCTACCTACGTTAGTACAGGAGCTGAAGTAGTTTCTCTGAATGATCGCCAGGGGGCGTCATTACCCAAGTGGGAGGTCATCCTGGAATATTGACAGTAAACTGTATGTTACCACCACAGTGGATAGAGATAGGCCTACAGTAGATAGATAGATAGATAGGTTGGTTCAACTTTTTTCACTCGTCAATGGTAACCAAAGAAGTCCAATAATGCAAATGACTTGTCTCAAAAATAGTTTATTAACAATGTGTTCATTTAAATCAAACATTCTACAACATAGGCTATTCTGTTTACAAAGCATTATTACAATGGGCATATAGTATAAACCTAGACTGGAACCTTTATCATTTGAAATACTTGAAAGTTACACAACACAGAACCGAAGCGGTTCCCAAAGAAGACGTGAATATACAGTGTGTGTGGGTAATGTAGCAATCTAGAATGTAGAGACCCACAGTTTATTCATGCAATGCAAATTAACACCTTAAAGGGTCAGACCACCCATTTTCAATATTGAACTATGTCATTAATATACCTTAGAGGAGTTGTGTGGACATTAAAAAAAAAGTTCCCCCTCTTCTGTGTTGCCTAGAACTGGAGGATTGATTTTGGGGCTTGTATTGCAAATCACAACTTGATGACATCACACATTGTACTTTACAATACAAACCCCAAAATCAATCCTCCAGTTCTAGGCAACTCCTCTAAGGTATATTAATTACATAGTTCAATATTGAAAATGGGTGGTCTTCCCCTTTAAGGACATGTTTTGATTTAGTGCTACATTCTTTGCATTCACATGTTGAATGATACGTATGTTCAACACTGGACCCTCTGCTGCTTTTAAGGAAATGCTCTCAAGATGCTGTGCTTTTGAGCTGCAAGCTTACAGGCTCTGTCACTACTGGTAATTGATTGTCCTCCTTTAATTTGCCTAGAAATCATTGGCTTTTCAACTTGGCAGGATTCTTGAACATCATGTCACAGGACATTACTATTGCCCTCATAGTGTGCTCATTGTTGACTGATGCACATAATCTACAGTTAAAACACACCATGAAAACGTTATCATGTAATCCACAGGAACATCTACTGTATACTCCCCCATCTAAATCTGTTCACCATATCTGTTTGGCCAGTAGAGGGCACCAGACTGTCTATTATACAATCTGTCTGTAGCCAGCAGCTCTGCCTCCTTTGCTGGTATAATTAAATACAAGGAGGCTGCCTGCATGCATCAACACTTACAATGCAACACTTATATTATTGTCAACAAATGTCACAACATCTACCCTCTTACGGACTAACCAGACACAGTAAATACACATAGTCGACGTAGACATGTGGGTGGAAGAGCAAACGGGCACAGAAGAGGAATGCATGAGGAGTCTGAGCGAAAGAGGACAGTCACTGGGCCTTCCAAGCATTGTATTATAAGCCAATATATTTTCAAGTCATATTCACAAGGAGGGTATTCTGATAGGATGCATAACAGCAAGAAATAGGATCAATATAGCTCTGCCATGTCTCAAAATACTTTTTAAAACAAAGTGGTACATTATCTAAAGTGCCATTGACATGATGACACCTAAAGAAAATGGTGTTGAGTGAAATAGATCATGAAAAACTGTAATTAGCTAATACCGAAATGCAGTTTAATAGCTCAAATATATTCTTATAATATCAACAGCTCACTTCTGAGCTTTTGACATTAAGACAAAAGCTCCATCTAAGAAAATTAGTTTGAGGTGTTCCAGCACAAGTTTTCAATAGTTAGTTGGTTCCCAAAAACAATTCAATATCCTGTGACGCAAACAACCCTAAACAAACATGTGACCAAATTAATGAAAACTATTTCTAGTTCAGTCATGTTTTAGGGGGGATAATATAACACTGTGTGCATGTAACAATGAAACCACCTGCTTTTCTTTCTTTCTTTTCTTTTTGCTTTGTCAAGTCTGACTTGTTCCAGTATTACAGGAATTCAAGTGGAATTGATCTCTGTGAAACATGTCAGAAATATCAGTCTGAACCACATCACCAGTTTGGCATGTACAGTAGCAACTATTCTGCTCTGTGCCAAAGGCACATGGGTTGCCAGGAGAGAAAACACTGTGAGAAAAGCAAACTCCTCGTAAAAAAAGATTGTCTTCTAGTTCTCGCAGAGGGGTCTAGGTGCCAAGAATGTTGCCTGACTGGAAACTACATCTACATCCTCAGCTGGACAGGACAGGGTTTCTTTGACTGGGCTGGCACATTGTCATTGTAGCCCAGGAGGGTGAAGTAAACAAGGGACGCTTCATCAAACCTCTGCCCTTCAAGTAATTACCGCTTCAGCTGTGTCCCTGTTGGTCCGAACGGATACAGGTCAGGTGGGGACTAGGAACATGTGGGCACCTCGAAGTAAAATTGGCTATTTTGTGCAAAATGTTAAAAAAATTAAATATTTGAAAATGGTCTTAAGAAATTTAAAGTATACATGATGTGAGCATGCACGGTACATCATTATCGGACTTAATTGTATCCTTCAACTTCTTGTTTATGCCCCAAAATGATAGCCTGGGTACCAGCCTGCTTCCGTGGATTGGAAGCGAAGTGACAAAACCAATCAATGGAACGTAGCGTAGCAGGCTGGTACCCAGGCTGGTACCCAGGCTGGTACCCAACATGACTGGATATGCTCACGTTGTGAGCATGTATGAGCTATTGTTGAAAGTGGTTAAGGACAGTTGTGGTGTGTTATTATGTCCAATAATCAGATGGGAGGGGGCATTTGTCAAGAAACCTTTTGCTGTGAGCAACAAGGTGTGAATGGCAGAGGAAGCCTTAGTTACTCGAGTTTCACATCAACACTGTGTAAAATGAGCTGCAGCAGCTTACAACAGCAGCTCAATCGTTCTGACTGGCTCTTACAGTCAAACTAACATCTTCAGGAAAACCTCTACCTCTTATGATGATGACGATGACAACAAATAGCACTGATACAAGAAAAAGGGTCAGGTTGGACACGATCTTCAAAAACAGTCCATAGAAGCCAGGGTAATGCTGCTTGTCCAAGGTCATGGTGAACAACATTGCTGACAAATGTGTACATTTATCATCGGAGTATAACAATACAACAAGTCTATTTTTAGCCCTCCTCGAGTTTTAGATAGGCTACGTCCTACTTTAAAACTGTTAACTTTTTTATTTTATTTTTTTATCCACCATTCTCATTTGTTAATCAATGATAGTGAGCGTAACAAAAGGGAGGTCCACACAAAGCTTATTTTAGCAAAACGGACACAAATTTCAAAAGGGCAACAAACCATGACTTTCACATTACTGCTATATATTTGTGGAGGGATAGATCCATTCACAGCCATAATACTGAGCGGTCGTCCTCTATATATTGCCGAAGGTATGCTTAAACATTTACTCCAGTGATGTTTCTGTAGGCTATGTTAACATTCAACAATGAACTGAAATGCTTGCACATCAACAGCATGAGTGTTTTCATTTAAATATGAGGTGTGATTTAGGCCTTTGCTTTCAGTAAGTCCATACAGTATCTTGTCAAAATGACAGATCACCACCCACCAGGAAGCTACATGCTTGCTAGATCAGCAACGTGTGACTCAGCTTCCAAAAGTTTAGCCTTTTTAGGAACTTCCCCAGACTTCCACCGGGCCAAATGTACTGCCAAATCTGCCTTAATAAAGCCTTCTGGCTCAGCCACCATGGGGTTCTTGTGTTTATAGGCTCCATGATTTATGTCGAAAAGTCTGCTCAACAAAACTACACCAGTAATGCTGTAGCCTTAAATAAGTACAAAACTAAGCAGACCACTCTCCACGCTTAACTACAAGGGATGATTGAATGACACAAATGAGCTTACCACATAACAATAACTAACTCAGCCCTGGTCTACATATGTGGGACAAGCTGACTCGCCTAACAATTGATAATGTAGACAATTGAATCTTGTGTGTTGTCCCCATGAAAGGCACACAAGAAGAACAAACCAGCTAAGAAAACAAAAACCCAGAAACCTCTCATAATCAGGAGCCACTGCACCTATCTAGGGAAAATGGCAAATGATACAGCCAGATAACCAAAATAACAAAGCTACCTAGTTACAATCATCCCCTCACGAAGAGCACTTACTCTGTTACCCAACCAGGGCAACTTCACTATAGAAAATGAACATACTGTGGGCCTCTCAATAGAGCAGAACTCAGACGGGTAGTCCAAGCTAATGTGACACATTTCAGTCAAACACAGATCTTTTAAAGGCTGAAGCACACCTCAAAGGTTAGTGACAGGTGCATAGGACAACCAGGAAGGTCCAAATGTTCAGAATGGGATCTATGATATCAAATCAAAGAAAGAGGTTGCTCACACACTGACTGGAACTTACAAAAATGGTGCTCTTTATTAAATCGACGTTTCGGACGTTAGACCTTCATCAGGACTAGCCTGGCATGGCCAGACAAATATCACTGCGTAGATTTTAGACTGGAATCTCTGTGTGGAACCTGCATTTCCAGAGTCTGTATTAAAAAATGCCTGTCTGTATTAAAACCCACCCTACATTTGCATACCGGGCCCTGATTGGTCCCTCACTACTTCGGAGGGAGTGAAATCCAATCACAACTGAGCAGGGTTTTTTGCAATGGCACGCCAGCAGAGCACGCCTTGATATTTATATCAGGTCGCACGTGTTGATGGTGACATCAACAAGAATGCTAGTCCCTCATTGGCTGTTGATGGTGATGTCACCAGGAATGCTGATCCCTGATTGGCAACGAGCGTAAACACAAACAGATACGCGACAGATACGCAACCGAACGCAGTACTTGCACACTCTGCAGGCGAAAGTAATAACTAGCCAAAGAAGGTCCAAAAAACAGACGGGTCCCCATTTGTTAAAACACTTTCTGTGCCCAAGACGTGTTAACATGTTTTCGGCGCTAGATACCTTCCTCGGCTATTCTAGGAGATCCTGGGCCATACTGGATTACTCAAAAGTATTTTTACTCAGGGGAACGTTGTCTGAGTTTTTTGTTTTGTTTGGAAGCTGTGCTTCCTAAAAACTCTACCCATGTTTCTCTATGGAGATGGAGAAACATGGGTAGATCTGCTCACAGCATATTGTACTCTGTCGGGCCCACTTTCCTCACAGAGGATCGCGCACACATACACATTTTCATGTTACTAAAAGAGTTGTGCGCCTGCACGCGTGACAGAGAATACTCGCTGATATTTCAAAAGTAGGGGCAAAAACAACCATTTTGGGGCATTGAAAGTGTTAAGACCACACACAGTGAGCATAGCAAAAGGGAAGTCCACAGACTCCACACAGTCAAGGCAAAAACAAATGGAAGGAAAAAAACATGTCAGTAGATCAGTAACTGTAATAAAAACTCTTTGAGTGTTGCTTGTGCAAAAACCCACAAACAGCAAAACAAAGAACAGAGATATCAGGAAACCTCAGTGAGGTCTCAGGTAAAGAGAGTGAGACCCCAAACTGGCCTCTTACATACGTACATATGGCGGTCAGGTTGGGTGGAGATCAGCCAGAGGGACATGAAGAAGCATTGATCAGGCCCAAAGGCTGTTAAAACGTAAAATGTGAGATACAGTACGAAGATGCCATTGGTAAAAGCTCAGTCTTTCTCGTGTAGTTTTCTTTTTTCCTTGCCATTAGTCAGCTGCTATCGAGGAGACTGGCTTGACCATTGGCTAGCCTCTCACAACAGCAGGCAGCCCTTCCTCTTTTGCCTTCGGACCTGCAGTGCTGCCCTGGTGGCCATCTCAAACACGTCCCGGACACCGTCTTTGGTTTTGGCGGAGCACTCCAAGTAGCCAAAGGCACCGATCCGATTGGCCATGTCTCTGCCCTCCTCTGGCCTAACAGGCTCCTGAACAAATGCCATGAAATAAGACAGAGTTAAACATGACTCAATATGATATTGTCATAAAACCAGATTTTTTATATAGAATGTATTTGTTGTCATGATTACAGTGTCCTAAAATTAATACATAAAATCTACCATCTACACAAGATGAATACACAGAGGCTTGAAAATAACTACTACTACAGTAATATAATTTTCTTATCTGCAAAAAAAGCATGAACATGTTAAATGAACAATGACAGCCTGAACATGTAAATCCTGAACAGTTGAAATGTTGACTTTAGGCTACTCTTTGTCACACATTTCCTGGTGTGCAGAGAAAGAAAGAGCTGACAGCGGGCTCTGAGAGGGTCCGAGGGCTTTGTAAACATATTCCTACTAGCTGAACCTGGAGACAAACAGAATAGGGTACAGAGGCATGTTCTGCTATTCTATGAAGAGAGATAGACCAACAACGTGACATTCTCTGACTGAATGGGCAGTTACAGGTGGGTTATGTTAAGGTTAGGAATAAGGTTAGGTTTAGGCATACTTTTACTGAGTTTAGGGTTAGGTTGAGGCATGCTGTTGCAAAAATGCTTAACCTCAGTAAAATATCCCTAAAACAAACCTTATTGCTAACCCTAAAATGATGCTCTTTTACTGAGTTCTTATAGCAATTATAGTGATTCTCAAAGCAGTTGTCCCCCAAACCCCACCTCCAATGGCCGAAGTAGCGATCCCTACGATCATTTACCAAGGTCAGCAGCACCTCACCAACACTGGTGTGTGCCCTCCCCCCGTTTGTTTAAAAGTGTTCCTTTAAAAGGGTAAAGGAGGGCAGGCAGGCCTATTTTCTTAAAAAAAAAAGAAAAAAAAACGTCTATATCGTCGTTGTCGGGTGGAAACCTTGTATGTCCAAAACCGTTTGTTTAGTATTTATGATTCTTAAAATGATTTAAACTAGTGAAAACAGCCGATCTACAAGCACACAAGTGTGCTTGTAGATCTACAAGTGTGCTTGTAGATCAGCTGTTTTCACTACCTTTGTGCTATGGCCTTGTATGATGAAGCAGTGCTTTACTTTGCGAGAAAAATGTACACATTTGAAACTTGGAGGTACAAGGTTTCTGCCCGACAGTGACGATATAACCAATATAATATTGATATGTTGCCCAGCCCCTAGTTTGGGTACCTGCTTCATCTTGGCCAGTTCTCTCCTTGTGTGCTCGTCGTTCCTCAGGTCCTTCTTGTTACCCACCAGGATGGCTGGAACGGTGGGACAGAAGTGTCTCACCTCGGGCGTCCACTTCTCAGGGATGTTTTCTGAGAGATGAAGATGCAATACAACCATATGAGCTGGACAGGTGTGTGCGTGTATCTATTTTGCATTCAGCATGAGGCAAGACCCAAATTCAGAGTGAACATTTTTAACTCAAATCTTTGCTTCTGGAACAAATTATTTTGAGATGGGGGTCCGTGGCCAAATACATATAATTTTGGGGGTCCTTGACAAGACAAAGTTTGGGAACCTCTAGCCTAGGAAACCCAGGCTTTTATTTTGGCGATCGGAGAACCACTGACATACGTTTTTCAGAAAACTGTTAGGATTTAGAAGACATTAGTAGAATCGTTCTATATCAGCGGTTCTCAAACTTTGTCATGTCAAGGACCCTCAAAATGGTATGTATTTGGCCGCAGACCCCCATCTCAAAATATTCTATTCTTGGGACCCCCAGAAGCTAAGATTTGAGTTAAAATGTTCACTCTGAATTTGGGTCTTGCCTCATGCTAGATGCAGAATTGATACATGCGGACAGGTTCAATTTAAAATCATCAGCAAAAGGTATCTAGGATAGTCACTTGTCCCTTACCTAAACTGTCTGGACTGTCAATGGAGAAACACATGAGAATAACATCTGTGTCTCGGTAGTAGAGAGGCCTCAGCCTGTGATAGCCCTCCTGGCCTGTGGTATCCCACAGTGCCAACTCCACCTGGAACAAATCCAACCAATACAGGGGATAAATGTAACCCAAGTGATTAGGAAGGAACAGCCATAAAGCATATTATTCATCACCCTCTGCAAAATGGTGGATATTACATACTTTATGTATATAAGATATTTACTCCTATTCTTATTGTAACTAAGCTGTACATTTATGATATGACAGCGATGTGAAATTGAAGTTGAATATCTATTGTTCCTAATAACTTGCAATGATGCAAATGCTACATTATTGCTGTTATGCAACTGATTTGTAAATGTTTCCTGTGCACCTGCCAAAAGACCACAGCAAAAAGAAAGAAAGAATATGGGCACTTGTGCACACTGGACGAAGAGTACAATTGCCCATTGTTTCCATTACATAAACAAATAATCACCAGCTCTCAGCTCAGTTGATTATAGCGACACAGTTTATTCCCTCACAGTGAGTGCCGAGACTCATTCCTGTTAGGAACATGACTATTATTGTGCCTAAATTACCGTTATGCTCCAAATAACTGGGTTGAAGTGTTCTCTTTTACAGTGGACATCATTTTTGGAACATCGGTGCTAGAACTTTTTCTATATTTCCTTTAAGGGCAATTAAATAAGCACCAGAATACTGAAACATATCTATAGGCTACTGTATAGACAGCAAGGGTGAACAGTACTAACATCACTACAAACTTTGCTGTGTTGCACCTTTGATATAAGATATGTTTGAAAATGTTATATGCAAATGGAATCAAAATATTGCTTCCCAAACACACATTTGCTGGGTCCATAAAGCTAGTGGAGATGTGTGTCGGTCTTAATTTGCTTAGTTAAGTAACTTGTTTGCAATAATCCTTGTAGCAAAGGATTACATTAAATCTAACGAGAGCCCCCTTGCCCTCCCTGAACCACCTGCAGCTCTGAACATACAGACACATCTAATAGCAGAAATCTGGAAACGAGCTGGAGTACTGGCCTTATATAATCAATTCCTAGTTGATTAATTTATTCTGTTAGCAAAATGGGTATATTAAGAGAGCATCACACCAGATACCTCCTGTTCCTAGGGAAGTGCAAACTGCAGCATTGTAGCCACGGGTAGTTAAAGTACCATACTGGTGGTCTGTAATGTTTCGCCGTTTGACTCATGGTATACTTCACATTACTGCCCACATTCCCAAGGCAAAGCAAGTTTATTTGTATAGAACATTAAGAGACAATAAGACACACAGATCATTAAGATAAAAGTTAATTTGAATACATTATTTAAAGTTAAAGTAAAAATAAAACAGAAGGACACGAGAATAACATTACAGTGAAGAGGAAATCATTAAAAACTAATCTCGGTAAAAGGCAGCAGCAAACAGAAAGCCCTTTAGCTTTGTTCCAGAGTTTGTTCCAGATACGTGGTGCATAAAAACTGAATGTTCCTTCTACAGATTTTGTTCTGGGTTCTGAAAGCAGATGACCTGAGAAGTCTGGATGATTCATGGTGTATCAAAAGACCATCCATTTATTTGGGCCTTAAACCATTAATGCTTTTGCTTTATAAACCAAATATTGAAATAAATTATTTCACAGACTGGAAGCCAATGTAAAGTTCTGAGAACTGGAATGATATGATCCACTTTCTTGGACTCAAGCAGCAGCATTCAGAATCAACTGCTGCTGTCTTTTTAGGGAGACCTGCACCATTACAGTAGTCAATGAATGCAATGACAATTTTTTCCAATTCAAATACATTTTTCGTTTGTTTACTTGAAGAAAAAGTGGCCACCCTGAGACTGGGAGGTCGGGTGCCTACTGCTTGGCACTCAGCATCAAGGGTTGATTGGGGGTAAGTCCCTGCAACATACCGTACTAGCATCATGTCCAGGGGGTGTACTTGTACATCAAGCTGCCTCACGCTATACAGAAACAGGAGATAGGCTCCTGCCCTATGGGCCTCATGGCTCGGCAAGGCTTACTTATGGGCGACATTGGCTCAGGGGTAGAGAAACCATCGTTAGAACACAGAGGGTTCCCGAAGGGTTCCCAGTTCGAATCCAGGCTCCCCCAGAGTTAGTGTCGAAGAGTCCTTGAGCAAGACTCTGAACCCAGTTGCTCCTGGTGAGCAGGTTGGTGCCTTGCATGGTTTCCTCCGCCATCGGTGTATGAATGTGTGTGTGAATGGGTGAATGTAAATGCACATCACCCAATCTATGTAAAGCTCCTTGGATAAAGGCGCTATACAAATTTACCATTTACTTACTTGAAGAAAATCTTGGCACGTTTGTTTAATGCACTTACTCAGTGCTTATATTGGACCATTGATATGGGTATGTACTGTACATTTGGAGGCTTAGATGTGTAATTAAAAAATCTATGGCTTAATCAATGATTTATGAATGAATTTCAAACATCTTGACTTTTTAACACCAAAATAAATATTAGCCACAGAAGCAGATGGGATTAAGGTGGTTTATCACTGAAATCAAACTATGGCAATTATTCCACATTTCAGCATGCTTTGTAAAATGTTCAACAACAGTAAGGTAGAGTATACCCTGAGTCATAGTCAATGGGCTAAACAGGCCAGACCACCGTTATGGTCCTTTAAAGTGACTCTGTACAGACACTGTACAGACATCATGCTATTCCCACAGAGCAGAGGTATTAGTCAACGGTCCCAAAAATAGAGGGCTACAGAGGCAGTGTGGTGGAGGCAAGGCAGCTCTCCTCTTTTGGCATGAGCAATGAGAGCAGTTGCATTCCCTCTGGACTTACAGTAAACTGCAGACGCTTGGAAGGAAAAGAGCAACAGAAAGAGAAAGAAAACCAAAACAAAACTTAAGATAACAAAACTATTTTTAGAAGCTGCCCAACCTAATGAAGGGGAGAGATGGAGAACGCCTTTTCTCCCAGTGAAGGGAAAAAAGCATTTAAATTATTGTATCACAGATGTAATCCAGCTGCATCTTATGATGGGTGGGTAATTCCGAGGGGGTCTACAGTCTCACCAGTGAAGGCTGTAGGAAAAGGGGGCCTGCGAAGGGAGCTCTCTTATTGCCCACGGCCACCACAATCATCCCCCCCATCTAAACCAAGGCCCAAGCATAGATCTCTAAGTTTGTATTTCCTGTCCAGAACGCAATGGCTGACCCCTTCTTTTCCCCATCTCCCCCCTCCCCCCAGCACCCTTCTGACTCCTCCAGTGCAGGAAATGAGAGGCGGTTATCAGGCGGGAGCGGGACAGCCTTGGGGAGGTGAGGGGGAGTTATTGTCAATAGACATCCCTGTTCTGCCGTCTGAACAGGAAGCCAGAGAGCAGAGTCATTTCCTGTTTTTGCCCAAGTGCTGGTGATCCTGCAGCGGTGGTCAGTGCCAGAGAACAAAGCCCTTTGACATAACAGGCCATCTGCTGGCTTGGACATGGGCCCCCGCTGACCCACTCACCATGACTCAGACAGAACCAAAGCAAGGTGTCATCTACAGTGTGACATAACACACATACAGTACATACACATTAAGGCTGGGCGATATTAAGAAAACCTTCGATATTCGATAACGTTGTTGAATACCTCGATATCGATATTACTAATGATATTAGTAAATCAATTGCATTATATAGTTTTTTATGTTTTGCTGCTTTAGGTCCACTGCCTGCCTAACCCAGATAATGAATAGCATATCCATGCATGCACACTGCACAGTACAGATAGAAGGGTTTGGTAGGTTTTACTGAAATAACCACACCTGGTTACAGATGGACTGCTTTTTGCATGTGCTACGTGCACGCATAGTGTGTCTGTTAATTCATTTGACGCATACCGGTACACCAATACCTCATTTCAAGCCGTCTTCGTCGTCTCGTCGATATGTATACCTTGCATGTTGATACCTCGATATTGATAGATTTCCGATATATTGCCCAGCCTTAATACACATTCATGAACACAGGCATTATGATTTGTGTATTGTGTCCAGCCACTTTTCAGAGACGATTCTAGAGGCTGTCAGTGTCACTACTTTGACATCACTATTCATTGTATTCAATTCACTCAGTCATTTTGGGTACACCATAGAGTGAACAATAGAGCCTGTAAGATGCCAAAATTTGAGGCCCGATGTCGACTTTGGAGAGCCCCATTAACAATGCTTTGAATGCCCACTTAATAACCACTTAAAATAACCACAGAAATGTTCAAAAGTAGGTGCTGCGTTGCAAGCGTCTATTTTTGATACTTTCACCTGTTTATATCCATAAATCTGTTGATACCGATGTTGTGAAAAATGGTTATTATTTCAGGTTCAACACATCATGTTTCTATTTGCATTACAAGCATTGTGCTTGTAATGCACAGCATTATTGTAATTATTTATTCTCTTGCACAAACCTGTTTTCCGTCAACCTCGATATCGGCAATGTAGTCAATGTCAAACACGGTAGGCACGAAGACCTCTGGGAACAGGTCTTTACTGAAGACGATGAGAAGACAGGTTTTGCCACATGCTCCATCCCCCACGATCACCAGCTTCTTCCGAATGGCTGCCATCTCTGCAGGGAAACACAGAGCGGGACTTTTTACATGACCGTTGAACAGGGACGTGCAGAGAATGTTAGAGAGGCAGGGGCTGACATTTCTAAGGGCCCTTTGGTGAAAATATCGAAAATAGCAGACCTCCAAGCTCGGAGGTCGGCTATTTTCGGTGCTTGATACGGGCACGTACCTTTTAGGCGAAGCCCGAACTGGCGAAGTGGGGAAATGTCCGATACCGTAGCGATCTGGCGAACGTCTTCTGGACAGGGCGTTTATCGTGCCCTGTCCAGAAGGGTTAAATATAACGATTGCATTCACCACGGCTTCGTAACTCGCGCGGCGCTCCGCCGGCCGCGCGGCCCTGGCCGCCCAAGGTCCGCTGGCCTTCGCGCCGCTTGCAGTGTCGTGGACAATCGATTCGCCAGATCGCTACGGTAGGAGACAAATCCCCACTTCGCCAGTTCGGGCTTCGCCAGAACAGGACTTTCCCGCTTGATACCACACTGAACTAAGGATTATCAAGTCAATACTGGAGATGTGGCGTAACAGTATGGATTTCCACACAGAGAGGGCAATTCTTTCAACATAAGATGCTGCATTCAAGTTCAGGAGAGTTTGGACAAGGCAATTCTCTTGAATGCTGCCTTCAGGTATGGCATGGAAAGGGGGTATTTGCATTTCTTTCACCATATTAAAACGGCATTCATGGTCTGGAGAGGACACTTTTTGGGGCTCAAGCCCCCTTTGATGTCTATGTGTGCCCGTGCCTGCCGTTGAACCTTTGACTTATATTAGCAGAAGAACAGATTAATGCAGTCCCAAAAGAATCAGAGCACAACGCAATTTCAGTTTGTAGTTGTACTGGTAACAAGCACCCAGGAGGAGTTGAAAGGACCGCAAGGAATGGTAGAGAGAGACAAGCTCTGGACTGGAGCTTTTATCCTTTATGGAGAGACAAGGAGAAAGGCAGAAATGCTGTGGCACAAAGGACATCAAGCCATCTTCCATCCAACTACCCTGCCCTATTTGTTTCAAACTCTTGCAGCATATGGAGAGGAAAGGTGTCTGGGAAATTGGAACATGCTGTTGATTGTTGTAAACTCTGTGGTTTCCTAAAGCAAAACAAACAGTGTTATGCTCTCTATAATGTATGTGCACTGCTGCTCTCCCAAGTGGCCTCATTTCTACACTGATTAATTAACAACAACATTTATGAAAAGGAAGGAAGGAAGGAAGGAAGGAAGGAAGGAAGGAAGGAAGGAAGGAAGGAAGGAAGGAAATGACTAAATGTTTCACATTTATTTTATTTTATATTTCTATTGATTTTTTCCCATTTTAAAATACAGGACATACAGGGATAACAAAACACAAAAAACAAAAAACAGAGAGACAAAACGAGGTAAAACTAAACAATTCAGTACATAACAAAACAAAACAAATCCTAACAAATACCCACCCACCCACTGACCCTGGGGGAGAGATTGAATATATAGTGTATATGATATTAAAATAAAAAGGAAAGGAAAAAAAAGGGGAAAATAAGCATCTGTATCTATTTCCGCATCCGCATGTACGGATTGCACGCATACGCACACACACACACGCACACATGCGTATACACATATGTTCATACATATATACATACACGCGTACATGCATACACACGCGCATAGACACATTGTTCTAACACTTATGTGTTTCACATTTATGTAGGTTATCAATAAAGTTGATCAGATTAAAGTGAAAATCCATTATCCCAGAGACTACATGGGGCCTGGTTGTGTACTCTGGACATGGTGTGTGTGTGTGTGTGTGTGTGTGTGTGTGTGTGTGTGTGTGTGTGTGTGTGTGTGTGTGTGTGTGTGTGTGTGTGTGTGTGTGTGTGTGTGTGTGTGTGTGCGTGCGTGCGTGCTCACGCGCGCGCGGCACGCGTGTACGTGCGTGTGTGCAAGGGAGAGAGAGAGATGTAATATAATATTATTATATACACGTTACACACTAAACGGAAGCACTTTTGTTGCAACACGAATGCATTCCCAGCGATAATAATCCATGACTAACAGCTAAATTAGTCTGACATGGTGCGTTAAGTTTCTTAGTTTGAAGATGTTTTTTGGCAAGCGACACACAGCTGTAAGAGAAAGTATAACGTGACTATTAGCAGCGCCGGGAACTGATGGATGAGGTAGAGAGCTGGTTCGTGGGAGCAGCTGGGTACAGTGTAATTTGGCTCCCCACCTCATCCACTTTCTAGCAGACAGCCTTGACAGCAATACCCTTGACTGGAGTACCCGCTTATCAGAGGAAATTCATCTTCTCTGTGCTGCTGGCAAAACGTTCACATCATTCTGCCACTCCACAGCTAGTACGCAAATAGCAGCTCTGAAACACGTGTTGAACAAGATTGGTCCCATTTCAGATCCACCATGGTTAGGATAGTGTGAGAACACTACACACAGGCTATAGCTAGCCTAGTAAACAGGGGTCTTCAACATTTTCAGGTTTCAAGGACCCCTTAGTTGAGAGAGAGATGAAGCAGGGACCCCCACAACATGTTCATATCCATATAGTTTCATTGTTTGACAGCACAATCATGAGTGGATTTTGGATTCATGTCAATTTGTGTTTTCAGATATGTAACCACTTGAACCGTCAATACTTAATAAACTTGACATTTCACTCTGTACTTAGTCTGCTCTTTTCCCCCTCTACACCAAAGCTCTTTGCCGAAAATAGCCAATCTAGCTTGTAGATCGGCTATTTTTGGCTTAAGTAGTTTAAGTAGTTTATATAAAAAAGGAGAAAAAAAAGTTTCTATCACACAAAGATTTGGAGGACCCCCTGTAGTAACTCTGAGAACACCCTAGGGAGAACCCCCTATAGGGGTCCTGGACCCCCCTGTTCTGCGGGTGGGGGGGGGGGGGGGGGGGGGGGGGGTGAGTGAGTGAGTGTGAGTGAGTGTGTGAGACTGGGCTGCTCAACAGCGCCACTTGGTCATCCATGCCTGCCACTTGTCATCCAGCTCATCTCCATACAAAGTTACAAACAAAGTTACATACTAAGTTACATACACACGTAGTCACACATAGGAGACGGTGTTCCAGTGTTCTACTGCTGAAAAATAAGGAGATTTTGGCATGCTGTGGCGGCTATAGGTGGCTGGCGAATGACAATCTGTAGAGCAGTGGTTGTCAACCCCCAAATTATTTTGGGGGAAGTCCTCAGATGATTAACTTAATGTGCAACAGTGTTTTCTCTCTCACCAGTAAACAAACCAACATAAAGTTTAAGTGTATAGATAGAGGGTAACTATCAGCACATATCTAAAGTGTCAATTTAAGGACTTTTTAATACCTCTAAAATGACAAATTAAACATTGGCCAAATTGTCAGATATTAGAGACAGAAATTGTGAAAATAGCAGATCTACATGCTCACAACGCCTCGCAATGCTGTGAGCATGCTGCTATTTTCACAATCAAACAAAATGTATTCCTCAACTCTTAGTGCTCGTCAGGGCGAGGGGGTCTCCAGTTAAAATATGGTTCTTTTGGGGGTCACGCGGCCTGAAAAGGTTGAGAAGCACTGCTGTGGAGCAGCTTTGCAAGCTGTTAAAAAGTGTAAATGGACACGATGACTATAAAGCTGAACAAGCGGGAGACAGAACTGCCCTGGCCCCAGAGGCTCATCCTGTGAAACAAAACAACCCACTTCCTGTCCAGTGGAGCCTGGGAGGTACTTTTGGCTGCAGTTCTGTTTGAACAGGCCTCTGTAGTGCCAGGGTAAGAAGAGGGCTGCCAAAGATCACATGCACACACACATGTACTTCCATGCATTATGTGCACATGTGTAATGTTGATCTGCTATTTTGGCGCGCAACACATGGCACGCACAGTATAGTGCGGGGCCTTAAGGGATGACAATGCTCAGTTTGCACGAAACAGTCTAAAAGCGCCACATTTTGCACAGATGTAGCCCTGGGCTTGCTCTAATGACTTATAGGGCGCCCGAGTCTGCAACCTTCGGGGTCACCACAGCGGCCAAATCAAGTTGGGCTAAAAAAACATTCCTTGGGCTATAAATGACCCCACTAAACGATGGTTTAGTGATGAGTCATCACTTTTCACAGTTTTGTGGGTGTTTTGTGGGGCCATTTCTAGTCCAAGGAATGTTTTTTTTTTTTTGCTAAACAAATGCTTGCAATGGATTCAGAATCATGACAAACCCCTGGTTAGACCCCTCACATCCTACTTAAAGCAGATTCTTTTCTGGGTATTTTCCTCCTGTATAGAAAGTCGATGGGAGCCCAACTTGAATTGGCTGCTGTGGCGACCCCGAAGGCCATCAGATCTATAATAGACAATGTCAATTCACTATGAATATCAAAGGCCCTAAAAACAAGGCACCAAACAGCCCAAAACAAACTAATTAGGATTTGCTTAACCTTCCATCTCGGGCTCACCTTACCGCTAAATCACTTTCTAAGTGTGGGGCAGCTCATGGCTGACTGAGTACAGCATCTTCCAATGGGCCTGGTGTATAAGATACACTACACCACTAAGATACCCATGTACTTGACAAAATACTTCCAAAACGTCAAGGATGTTCACAATTACAACACCAGAGGCAGCACCACAGATCATGTCCAACCCAGATTTGGCACGAAAATGCGTTCTCCTGCTATGCCGCTAAAATGTGGAACGCCCTACTGAAGGCCTTAAAGGGATGTAAATCTCTACATTCCTTTAAAACAGCACTGAAAAGCCTCTAAGGGGCCTTTTCCACCGGCAAAGAACCGGTTCTGGTTCTTTCTCCCGCCTATGGGATGAACCAGAGGCAAGCTTTTCCACCGAGAACCGGAGTTGGTTCCGAACCGTAAAAGTTGGTTCGGAACTGGAACCACAAAATCCTTGGTTTTTGTGGCTCCAGAGCCAAATACTTGGCTCTGGTTCAATCTGGTGGAAACGCAAGCCGGTTCGCAAGAACGAACCAAGGTTCCCAAGAAAGTTGAACCGGCACTGGTTCTGGAACCGGTTCTTTGCCGGTGGAAAAGGCCCCTTAGAGACAGCTGCTACTCGAAAAAACTGAGCCTACCGGTATCCTTACCTCCCCCTGAACTTTGTTTTTTACAAAGATATCTTCTGCATAGTACTGTGTTCTATCTGTCTGTCATTCAATGTTATTTGAGATTTAAAAAAGGATCTAAATTGAAACAGGCGTATCCTTTTAGTTGACCTTGTACCAGTGAACTGTACTGTCATGAAACTGTACCTTTTCCGATGGAAACGTCTAATAAAGTCTTCAATCAATCAATCAATCAATCAATCAATCAATCAATCAATCAATCAATCAATCAATCAACCAATCAATCAATCAGTCAAGAACATGTAACTGTGATTTGTGCAGTAAGAGAATCACATTCAGACACAGAAGAGAACCATGACCCTCTGTAACATTTGTGTACCCAAAAACATTACTTTACTGGTGGGAATAGCCATTAAAATACATAGGGAAACAAAAACACCACTACATCCTATCCCCCCCCCCCCCCCCTCGTCCTTATTTCCCTCTCCCTCATGGGTCTTAGGGGCCGGCAAGAGTTATGCAACAAGCTGAGCGAACAGACTTATTGCAGAAACGAGAGTGACCCTTGCCTAGGGGGGTAGGGCTTAACTACAGTATGGAGACTAAACAAAGCAGTCGTGGAGCACAATTGAAGGTGGTAAGCACAAGTTCAAGGACAAACATCTCTAAAAGAGAAATAGACTGGCATTATTTGTCCTCAGATGGGGAGCAAACAGACGATTGAAGTCTTGCAAATTGCGGGAAATATTAGTGGAGAATTCCAACTATTGTTTTGTTTTCCCAGTAGACTGCCCAGTGATGCACTTCTTGTTTTCTTTTCTCTTTATGCTTTGTGCGGGTCAGACGATGACAACTGTTATTTCCTGGTTTTGGGGTGTTTACGATTGTGTGGATGTATGGACGGATGTAAATTTCCCAATGCTTAGCAACTGACTGGAACAAGGAACTAAAAACAAGGTTGTGTTTTGTCCTTAACTAACATTCACTAGGCCATGTTTCATGGCTGTGATTTTCCAGGGCGTCTCTCTGGAATTTGGGATTTTGAGACCAATAATATTTTCAAGCCTTTTAGTTTTTCACGTCCCTGGTCATTTACCAGTAAAGAGCAAAGCATTAAGATTGGGGGAGCTAAAGGCACATTGGAATTTATTTCACCTTTTGTGCCAGTCTGAGAAATTGTCCAAAGTTCACAAAGTGGCAGAAGTTGGCAGTCAGGTTGTCTTAAATCACCACCATTCTCAGGCGTAAAACTCCTAGAGGGTCCTCAGGGGGTCCTCAGAGTTATTACAGGGGGGCTGCCAAATCTTTGTGTGATAGGATAATTCTTTAAATTAATAACTTGAACCCTCGCATCCCTATTCCAAGGAAAACTTTAGCCACAAATAGCAGATCTAAAAGCTCTCAACGAGCTTGTAGATCGGCTATTTTCGGCAAATAGGTTGGTAGCCTATAGAGGTAAAAAAAGAGCAGACCAAGTACATAGTGAAAAAATATTGACGATTTAAGACAAGTGGTTAAATGTCTGAAAATACACATTAACATGATAGACAGATGACAGCGCTGTCAAACAAGTATATGAATCTACCTATGAAATCGATGAACATACAATATGTAGAGGGGGTCCCTGCTTCATATCTCTCACAGCTAAGGGGTCCTTGGCCTGAAAATGTTGAAGACCCCTGAACTGTAGATGATGACCATGAACAAACATGCATTCATTGTTCATTTCACAACAGCCCAATAAATGCAGATTACTGTATTACTGTAATGCAGCCTTTAACCACATGAACCCTAGTATTCCCCCTATTCAGACAAAATAGCAGATCATATTAAAAAACAAAGACTTTAAGTTAGGTGCTTAAAATACAAGAGTGCTTGGCACAAAAATAAATCATGTCTACTACAGACATTCACGTTGGCACTATAAGAAGTTTAAGCATTAAAGTGTTAAAGCAATTGTAGCCTATATGCCTAATTGCCTATACTGTATCACACCGTATTCCATTGATCAGCCACAAAGTGCTCTATGGATGCTCTGGGTGTCAAATGATCATGTGCTCAATTCTGTATTATTATTATTATTATTATCTATTTTTAGATATTTTTGGGGGCTTTTTCTGCCTTTATTGATAGGTGTACAGTAGGCTGACAGGAAACGGGGAGAGAGATGGGGGTGACACGCAGCAAAGGTCATCAGGATCGGGACTCGAACCTGTGACGCTGGAATGGTAGGTACCACTACCCTGTGGCCCAGGCCTAAGTCTAATTGTCATGGGGCTGTTAAGTATGACATCATTTTGTAGGCAGAGGAGAATTTCTGCCCCCAGTTTCCGTGAATCTTTTTACTATTTTTACTATTTACACATTTTTCTTCTCATTGTTGTTGAAAGGAAAGTGTTAGAATTATACTTTAGTCGTTATTTTTGTCTCGGATCTGTTGAAATAGCGAGGGTCAGAAAATGCTCTGGGGGCATAGTTCTCCTCTGCCTACAAAATGATGTCACGGCTTAAAAGCCCCATAATGACAAGACAAGGCCTATATTGATTCTCATCCAATTCCTTTGGGGAAGCCAAAACTTACAAAACATTTAAAGATGGGGACACTGGTGCTGGTCTCTGTCTATAATGCTCAACAAGAGCCTGCATGTCAGCTGCAGCCCAGTACAACATGACCCTGACAGTGCCTGGAAGAGACACTGTGGCCCAATTTGGAACAACCTTGTAGCAACTCATAATGTAATAAAGGCTCATAATGTAATAAGGGCTCATAATGTAATAAAAAAAAATGTAATAAAAACTCATAATGTAATAATCAGCTCATAATGTAATAAAAAAACGAGCGCATAACGTAATAACAGATTATTCAATAATGTAATAATGTAATAATGTGTTACATTAAGAACCTCTACATAGGAGGCTCATAATGTAATAAAACTTCATAATGTAATAATGTATTTTTTATTACATTATGAGCTGATTATTACATTATGAGCTTTTATTACATTTTAATTATTACATTATGAGCTAGTTGTTTATTACATTATGAGCTGATTATTACATTATGAGTTTTTATTACATTTTGTATTACATTATGAGCTGTTATTACATTATTGGTTGTGGGTAACACACCTTGCCAACTTTGTTGATGAAGAATGGAGCAACTATCTGCTAAGCATGCAGCAAATGAATACATATAGGGATAATTTAAAGGGAATTCACCATGAATTTTCATTTTTCCAATTTTTATGTATTTCTTTTGTGTCCCACCAGCAGGTTCTATCCTCACAAAGTCCTATTTCTGACCATTGTGTCTTTCTCAGTTTATGGGCAGATCTATGTAAGCAGGTTTCATAACAGGCTGTCTGATTTTAGGTCCGATTGTGTGCTGAGTGGGGGTTGGGGAGGGGTGGGCAGGCCTGAGAAGGAGGCAGGAGGTACTGGGAGAGGGTTTGGGGAGGGGTGGGCAGGCCTGCTGAGCAGGAGGTGGGGACTGGGGAGGAGTGTGGGGCCAAAACTGGCTCAATAGTGCAGTCCTCCCACTCAGGACAAGGTGGTACTGCCAGGGCCGGACTTACCATAGGGCAAGGGTGGGCACGCGCCCGGGGGCCTCAGGGGAGGGGGGCCTTTTTTTTTTTTTTCAAAAAATGTTTTTTTTTCCAGAAAATGTAGTAGGCATGATCGCAATCGCGAAATTCCATGTTTAACCCCCATACCAAGCCCATCTTTCAAAAAAGGCAGCCATGTTTGTTTACATTTCAAGAAAACATAATGGCTGCTAGCTCATGAATGCCTGAACGGAATTCTATTCAGATTTTTTTGTTTGAAAGCTGTGAACAGTGTGCACACACGTGGTGCATGATCTAGGCATGGGCGTGCATGATCCGTGCACTATGAATTACATGGAAGTCTATGGAGAGGGAGGCGGTGTGGAACTTGGAAGCCATTTTGAAAAGACCCTGAATGAGTTAATTTAATGATGACATTTTAAAGTATTGCAATCCAAATAAAGTGATATTTGTGTTTAGTTACAGTACATTTTGTTTTATTATGGTAATAACATTGAGAGCTTCTGCTCTGCTGGCCGCACTGCATGTAGCTGCTCTGAAAGCTTAGTGCAGTCTAAAGACCGCCCACTCTATGTATCCGGTACTTTCCACACACATAGGCTACACACATGCACGCAAACTCCAATTCTGTATCCGCTTTAGACCCTTCCAATGAGGCAATGCACAGTCAGATTATGCACGGGCCGTTCCGGAGGTGAGGTCACGGTGTGGTCAGGTAGACCGGAGGTGGAATTTTTGCGCGCGCACAAGGGCCTCTTTATTTCCCCTTGCCCAGGGGCCTCATGTCATATAAATCCGGGCCTGGGTACTGCAGCTGAAAATGCTCTGAAAGCCAGGCAGAAATGGCTCTGTATTCAGGATCGAGTATAGTGAGGGGATTTAAGGGAGCAAATGCTAATTTCGTGCAATTTTGACTTAAAGCGCGAAATTTTGCACAGATGTAGCCCAGGGCTTGCTCTAATGATTTAGCTAGGGCGCCCGAGTCTGCGACCTTCGGGGTCGCCACAGCGGCCAAATTAAGTTGGGCTCCCATTGACTTTCTATACAGGAGGAAAATACCCAGAATTACTTTTTTTTTCTGGGTATTTAAGGAGGATCTGAGGGGTCTAACTAGGGGTTTGTCATCATGCTGAATCCATTGCAGGCATTTGTTTTGCACAAAAAACATTATGTGGGCTAGAAATGGCCTCAGAAAACAATACACGTATGGGTGCGTTTTCATGTTAGTCGGAGGCCTTAGGGTTTTTTTTTTTCTCGTGCTAATCAGTCTAAAAGTTCAAAATTTTGCACAGATGTAGCTCAGGGCATGCTCTAATGATTTAGCTAGGGCGCCGAGTCTGCAACAATCGGGGTCGCCACAGCGGCCAAATCAAGTTGGGCTCCCATCGACTTTAGTGATGAAAAGTGATGAGTCATCACTTTTCAGAGTTTTGTTGGTGCTGTGGTGACCCCGAAGGTCGCCGACTCGGGCGCCCTAGCTAAATCATTAGAGCAAGCCCTGGGCTACATCTGTGCAAAACTTTGCACTTTTAGACTGATTAGCACGAGAAAAAAAACCCTAAAGCCTCCGACTAACATGAATACTCACCCATACGTGTATTGTTTTCTGAGGCCATTTCTAGCCTACTGAATGTTTTTTGTGCAAAACAAATGCCTGCAATGGATTCAGCATGATGACAAACCCCTAGTTAGACCCCTCAGATCCTACTTAAATACCCAGAAAAAAAAAGTAATTCTGGGTATTTTCCTCCTGTATATAGAAATGGGAGCCCAACTTGAATTGGCCGCTGTGGCGACCCCGAAGGTCGCAGACTCGGGCGCCCTAGCTAAATCATTAGAGCAAGCCCTGGGCTAGATCTGTGCAAAATTTCGCGCTTTAAGTCAAAATTGCACGAAATTAGCATTTGCTCCCTTAAATCCCCCCACTAGTAGTAATTTAGCCTCAAACCTTTTGAAAAATGTTTTTTTTTGTTATTATTATTATTATTATTTTTTTAGGACACAAACAATGTTATATTATTTTTAAATTATTACATTATTTTTAAATGCATGGTGTAGAACCATTAACTGTACAAAGAGCATCCACAATGTTCAACGTACAGTTTGTGATTGTATCGACACTGAGTGTTGATGCAACATCGATAATATCCCCATGTGGTCAGTATGACGACAGTCTGCTATTGCTAGTTTTGGGCCACTTTGCCGAAGGTCATGGGGACCATTATGTAAGCCTTGATGGACCAGTCACACACTTGATTCAAAGAGCCAGGAAGCAGAGGAGAGAGCATCACTTCGATCTGGCCCTCACTCTCGCCCTAAGTCTGGCCCTCACTCTGGCCCTGACCCGGTACATCACTCTGGCCCTGACCCAGTACCTCACCTTGGCTCTGACCCGGTCCCTCACTCTGGCCCTGACCCGTACCTCACTCTGGTCCTAAATCTGAACAGATCGAAGTGGTGCGCTCTCCTCTGCTTCCTGGACTCTTTGAATCAAGTGTGTGTTATCGATGTTGCATCAACACCCAGTGTCGATACAATCACAAACTGTACGTTGAACATTGTGGGTATTCGTTGTGCAGTTAAATGATCCCCATATTTATTCATTTGCTGCATGTTTAGCAGATAGTTGCTCCATTCTTCATCAACAAAGTTGGCAGGGTGTGTAGCAACCAATAATGTAATCATGTAACAGCTCATAATGTAATAACAGCTCATAATGTAATAAGAAATGTAATAAAAACTCATAATGTAATAATCAGCTCATAATGTAATAAAAAACGAGCTCATAATGTAATAATTAAAATGTAATAAAAGCTCATAATGTAATAATCAGCTCATAATGTAATAAAAATACGTTATTACATTATGAAGTTTTATTACATTATGAGCCTCCTATGTGGAGGTTCTTTATGTAACACATTATTACATTATTACATTATTGAAAAATCTGTTATTACGTTATGTGCTCGTTTTTTTATTACATTATGAGCTGATTATTACATTATGAGTTTTTATTACATTTGTTTTATTACATTATGAGCCCTTATTACATTATGAGCCGTTATTACATTATGAGTTGCTACAAACCTCATGACTCACTGACTGTCAGGTTATAAGCAGTGCACCTCTACTCCTGCAGCTAACTTCTCCCCACCTCAGCAACAGCCCTACACTTAAGTCTTGTTGAAACTTATCAGAATAATTTTACCATAGATATGAAACATAGCTACTGTATTAAGCAGAAGAACATCTATTTCCTTTGGCTTGTTTAACTTATTCCACCATTGAACTACCGCTATTATTATACATTCTGCATAATGAGTACTTTTTACTTTTGGTACTTTAAGTAGGCCAACATTTTGATGCCAATACTTTAGTACTTTTACTCAAGTACATATTGAATTCCAGACTTTTACTTGTAACAGAGTATTTCTATATTTATTGATACTTTTACTTAAAGGGGAGAACCACCCATTTTCAATTGAACTATCCAAAATCAATCCTCCAGTTCTATATTGGCAATACAGAAGGGGGAGGACTTTCTTATTTCTTATTTCCACATAACAACTCAAAGGCATATTAATTAATGACATAGTTCAATACAAAAATGGGTGGTTCTCCCCTTTAAGTAAGAAATGTGAGTACTTTTTCCACCACATGGTACTCAGGAATTAGGAAGAGATGTCGCAGACTGTAGTAAGGCTACCTCAGTAGTTCTTCACATGACATGGAAACAATTAAACAACTAGCGACAAGAGTCATATATCTATAGGCTATAGAAATCATGTGAACTAGAGCAACACTGCAGCCAAGACTGTCTAAACTAAAGTAACCTCTACAAATAATTAGACATTTAATTAGAAACTGACATTCACCACAACTACGGCGTACAATACTTGGATAATGAATACTCACTTTGTAATTACCTTTCGCCAGCCAGCAGAGTTGATGATGTTTATATTATTTTTATTGACCACTTGCTGCTCCTCGCAGTTGCGACACACGCGCCCTCACTGGCTGCCACTGGCTGCTGGCTGCACTTACTGATCCACACAAACAGAGAGCGTCTACTCCTGCATGCTCTGCTGCTGAGTAGACCAGCCAGTAGACTCTACTGGCTGCTGAGGGGATAGCAGTGGGCGTGGTTGACTGGTGCCATTAAAACACTGTTTCCCAAACAGTGGGTTGGGACCATGGTTGGGACCCTATAATAAGCCTGGGTTTCCGAGGCTACGCAATGAACTTGGGGCCCATTTGTGGGTCGTGGACACCTTTTTATAGGTCCCTTTATTTTTCGTTTTCCTAAATTCTGTTTTTTAATTGTTATCAAAATATTTTCAAAAACATTCCCAAAAATATTATTTCATGAAGAAATCTAAGAAAATTCAAAGAAATGACAAATGACATTTTTTTAAGAAGTAGTGAAAATAGCAGATCTATAAGCTCACAATGCTGTGCAAAGCGGCATGTTGTGTGCTTGTAGATCTGCTGTTTTCGCTATTTGGATCCCAGGCAAAAGTCTAATTTTTCTTTTGGGTCATGAGCTAATAAGTTTGGGAAATGGGAACCACTGCACAAAAAAAATCTCCCATATAGACTTTACAAATCCAGGATCCTGGTGAATCATAACCATAAATCATGACCATAAAAATAAATAATTATAATAATAATGGGATATTTTTTAGTGACACCAATAAACCCTCTGCTATGCCAACGTGCCAACAAACTAGCCAATCACGCGTGATGTTTCCTCCGGGCAATGGGACCACTTGTTGTGTTTTTATATAGCCTACTTTATTGTCCCCTTAAGTAAGGCAGTGGTTCTCAAACTGTCTTGGTTGGAGTACCCCCTTATACTGATTTCTGAAGCAGAGTAGGTACCCCCTTTCCCTGACTTATATTGCTTATAAAGATTGACATCAAAAGTCCAGTTCCCATGCCAATATGTTCAAAATTAAACAGCATAATGTCAAATAAACATTGTTTTCTATTCAAATAACAGTTGTACTAATCAAAGGTCACAGTTTAGTATGTGAACACATGCTGACTCTGTCTGGAAGTGTACACTTTTGTACGGCCTATGGGTTTGCCGCTCTGACAATATTAAGCCCATATACAGTATAACAGGACTGCATATCGGAATGCCCATATATGGAATCCAAGACAGCCCATATCTGTGTGGCTGGTTCTACAGACAGGGATCTCCATGTATGGGCATAAAAGGGATTGTATGTATGATGTCAGATGTCATAGGACTTTCACATAACTAAAGTGAGTAAGCCTGTTTGGGCTCTCACAGCATATCTCCATATACAGTACATGGATCTCCATATATGGGTAACAGGGGTCTCCATATATGGGTAACTGGTCCGATATACATCACTGGCCAGATGGCCAAGATGTCCCTTTAGGGCGAGGCCGCTTGTCGCCCTGAGGCGTCTTACTATATGCATACCTCTAGGGCAGTGGTTCTCAACCTGTGGGTCGGGACCCCCAGGGGGGTCACCAAATCATTTTGGGGGATACCCAGATGATTAACTTCATGTGCAACATTGTTTTCTCACTCAACAGTAAACAAACTAACATAACGTTTGAGTGTAGAGAGGGTATCTGCACATTTCTAAAGTGACAATCTAAGGACTTTCTATTAGCTCTAAAATGACGAATTAAATATTCGTCAAATTGTCAAATATTAGAGGCAGAAATTGTGAAAATAGCCGATCTACATGCTCACGTTGTGAGCATGTAGATCTGCTATTTTCACAATAGAACCGTGTTGTACAAAATGTAATGCCTCAATTCTGCTTGTAGGGTGAGTTAAAATATGATTATTGTGGGGGTCTCGGCCTGAAAAGGTTGAGAATCACATACCCCCATTTGAGAAACACACTGCCTTAAGGAAATGTGTCCTCTCTCCTCTGCAAAGTCTGCATTTAACCAATCCTAAGCTAGTGGTTCTCAAACCTTTTCATGTCAATGTCTTTGACCACGAACTGGCCATAATAAAAGATTTGTGCATTTGTGTTGTAAAATAGCAGATGTACAAGATCACAATACACTGCAATGCTGTTAGCTTTGTATGCGTACATGAGAAGTAAACAATGAATAACAACATTGATTATCATGGCCTAATTAATTGATTTGGAAAAACATTTTCAAATGAATCCTTATTTGGAGTGAATAACGATTACGAATAGCCAGTTCAGATTCCTGGGGCAAGCAGCATTCTTATTAGCCTTGTAAACCAGCCTCCTCCGGAAATCTAAATTTCATTTGAAATGTAGATTTCCGGAGAAGGCTGGTTTACGAGGCTACATTCTTATATCATCCTTTTGTCTTTTTCCTTTTTTTTTTTACTGTTATTTCGCTTTCTTCACAGCATGACTATTTCAATTCAAGACAAAATATCCTCTAAAGGAAGGAACCTCTATGTTTGTCAGTTTATTCCTATGGCATAAGGAATAAACTGGTCAAAGATATATGGTTGTGCTGTGCACCTATTGGAGTTTTCTTTTAGCTGAAAGGATTAATTTGAGAAATTTCTCGTACTTGGTCATGAAAAGTTGGCAAGTAAACATAAATTAAACACTTACTGTATTCAAAGACACAATAACAGGGTGCTTGGGTAGTCTATTAATTGGTTCAAATATGGGGAAAAAATTATATTTATAATTTGATACACATTACTCTCTATCTCTCATTTTGGTATAGCTCACATATCTATGTCACTGCCTCACTTTAAATAAATAGTTATGAACAGAAGCATAAAAAGTTTACTTTTCCATTTATAACCAATTTCTTACAAGAATGTAAGGAAATGAGGTATACACTATATACCATTTTCTTTGTCACTTTTACCAGAATGAGAGCTTAGTGCATCTTCAAGAAGGAAAACAAAACTAAAAACAGGTCCCCCTCATTTCTCATCTCGAGAACAATAAGGCATATTTGTGAACTTCATCACATTCTACCAAACCGAGACATTAACTGTTTACAAATCTACCGCAGAGGGCTAAAGAATATAAAAATATGGACTAACCTTTATGACGCATCTGTCATAAGTTAAACCAAAAATCACATTCACGTTCTACAGTCACTGTGGGGAGAAAGCAAGACTAGTTTCAATTTCCCCCTACTGGAATTTTTCAAAAGTAAAAAATAAAGTAGATTTTAAAGTGAGTTATATGAGAGTGGTCGATAGAAAATAAAAATATGAATCTCAGTTACCAAACAACTGATAAGCTACCAATGAGCACGTATGACGTCTTAAAGTGCCTCAGGTGTCTCACACCTGTCTCATCCACTGCAGAACCCAACTATTTAACTATTACAAAATAGCAAGTCTTTGACCCGATTCTATAAATGTCTTCTAAATCCTTCTTCTAAATCAATGGTTCTTAACTTTTTCATGTCAAGGGCCCCCAAAATTACATGTATTTGGCCACGGACCCCCATCCCAAAATATGTTGTTCCAGGGACCACCCAGAAGCAAATATTTGAGTTACAATTTCAGTTAAAGCATTAAATACTTCTAGGCCTAAATGGTTTAACATTGGGGGTACAGATCCACTGACTAAATCCCATTCTATTTGGGTCAGATGTTGACTAGGTCCACGTGTCGCTTCAATGTACCTCCACACTTGAAAAGGAATCAATCTTAATATGCACAAAATTGGGTCTTATGGTCCATTCTTTCCAGCCTTCAGTTGTCTGTAGTCAACATTCCAGTGCCACTGTGGCATTAAGAAACCCTCACATTCTTTGCTATTAATTCAATGACAACATAATGGGGCAGGCCATTTTTCTTCTGGGAATGGAACATGTATTTCCACTCAATGCTGAGACAAGCTTGTCAGTTTTGAAGGTTAAAATAATAATACAAAAAAAACATCTACAAGGACTTAACTAATTCTCATTGGCAACAGTCATGGGAAGCAGGTTTGGATGAGGGAGAATTGTCATATAATGTCAATGAACATATTTTCTTTACATGGCAATCAGAATGAAGCCACGCAGGGAGGATTGAGCTGGGGTCAGGCTGAACTTGAGAAAGGGGCCAGGAAGGATGGGGTCTGGTCAAGTGTTTGATGTTTCTGCAACCCGTTGAGAATGCTTTTGTCTTCCCCTTCTGCCACCATGATCCTGTGGATAGAGAGCTTGAAGGGACCTATAGGGTTGGTGATGAGGGTCAGGGGTGTAAAGATCCAGTCTTTTATTTGGCGGTGGACAAAACATGTCATGTCTCTGACTCGTGTTCTGCCTGCAGTGGGATCACAAACACGGTGATGTCATCACCAGAGCCCAGTCTATCATTGGGTAGTCGCCAGCCCCTCTCTTTCAGCACTCCTCGTGACCTCATCAGTAGATCCTGGGCTGCCAGTGTGTACCTTTGTATCGAACGCATGGGGGAAACACACACACACACACACACACACACACACACACACACACACACACACACACACACACACACACACACACACACACACACACACACACACACACACGCATTATTACTTTAACCATTATTTGAACTATCAAAAAATCTTGACAATTTGTGCAAGTCTTTGAATATTTTTGACACAATTCTTTAAATGTCTTCTAAATCCTTCTAGGTTCTATCATCAGTGGTGCTCAAACTTTTAATAATTAGTTTCCAGCGACCCCCCAGAAACAATGCTCTTCATGCACGCCTCAAATCACCACACAAATATTAATACATAAATATTATGACTCATACAAAAAGTACATGAAATGAAAACATGGACCATGGACCATAAATTGATTGATTACAAAGCTTGCAGTTATGCTAATGGTTTAATGGTTTGTAAAGGTTGCCACCTAGTGGATATATTGTGTACAGTCCACTGTAGGATGTCATTTTCCAAATGCATTCCGGATATTATATGATTATTTTTGATGGCTTTTTTGCAGCAAAAGAAAAGAGTTAATCGCCATACTCTATACCTCATGGGATCAGATGGGTCACAACAGGACAGGAAGTTGGACACCGCATTCGCTGCGTCCTTGTCTGTCGTCACGTCCCACAATCCATCTGTGCCCATGATCAGGACATCGTCAGGGCCATGTTTGTGTTCAGCCAGGTTATAAACCAGAACCTGTAATGGGAGGCATGTTATGATTGCAAACAGAACCAAATCAATAAAACAGATTGAGCACAATGATTCCGAATGATAACATTGATTTGTGCAGCTTAAAAAATATATCCCTGGCCACAAGATGCCTGTCCCTTGCAATTTATTTTTCCTTTTTGTTTTTGAGCAGTACTAACCGCTCCTACATCTGGCTTTGTCTGTATGTATGTATGTATGTATGTATGTATGTATGTCCCACACTTGGCTCATTGGCCAAGCTTCGCGGGATGCTTAATGAAATAAAAGGCACCGCTGACGTCACACTGGGTGTGATTTATTATTTTTGTTAGAGTAGCCAATTTATTTATTTCTCACAATTTAGTCATTCCAATTAATTCCTCTCCACACATTTCTGTTTGCCACAGCTATTGTATCCTACTGGCTCTCCTGGAACCCCCTCCGGGAAGATGTAGCACCTACGCCCTACTCCTCCCGTTCAACATTCCCCGCTGACAGAAAATGGGTTCGGGCGTGGTTATCCCGTTTCCACCCTACAGAACATAAACTCGCTCCCTGCACGACTTACCTTCTCCGAACATAATATATTTACGTATAGAAGACGCTCTGGCCAACGGGCACGTATAGCTCTATCACAACTACACTAAACGTTGTCCTGTGTGTCACTTATGGTGGTTCAATGAGCTGGCCTCGCGCTCACCTCAGGGCAACAGGAGAGGAAGGGCTTGATGTAGATGTTGGAATTGTACACCTTGAGTTCATGATCGCCCAGCCCACGAGTTACACCAATTGTGGCCATGACACGTGCCTACACACACACACACACACACACACACACACACACACACACACACACACACACACACACACACACACACACACACACACATACACTAATATAAATGAGCGCTCCATTGTGTACTTAAATTATATGGAAATCCACTTATGAGGGATTACGTGGGGAACGCTCCTGTCACACAGCAATGACTAAATCCTTCAATATCCAGCAATATGATCACACAATAATGTACTTTAAGAGCCAGCCTATGATGAATATTATTATACGGTACATCCAAAGGCTGTTATGTTATGATCATAGCATATTTAACTTGACTTTGTTGGAGGATGACAATAGTTGAAAATATCTCGATAGACCTTTTATCGATGCAAACGCATTTGATGTTCCTCACCTTTTTGCCCTCTCCATATATCAGCGGGAATTTTAGATCATCTTCGACGATTGTCTTGTAAGCCCTACAACCAACAGATCTCACATTTAAGATACAGAAAACATGATTTGGGGTAATCTACTCAGCCGCTAAAGCCCAGAATGTGATGATTGTGATGATTTAGCAGATTTACCAGCCAGTCATAGTATGATCTCTGAAGAGCATCTTCTTGCCCAGCTCACTGTGCTGAATCCTGCGAGG
Organism: Nannobrachium achirus; assembly: GCF_963921795.1. Taxonomy (NCBI): domain Eukaryota; kingdom Metazoa; phylum Chordata; class Actinopteri; order Myctophiformes; family Myctophidae; genus Nannobrachium; species Nannobrachium achirus. The sequence continues at coordinate 46,815,424 of NC_137815.1, forward strand.
GAACTCGATGTGTGTGAACTCATTCCCCAGAAGCTCTGGCCTAAGGAAGCCCTAGGGGGACACACAAGAGTTTGAGCAGCAGAATGCACCAAAAGGCTATAATACTACTAGTATCAAAATGCAACATCATATCAATGTCAATGATTAACATGATCCAAAAATGTAGTACCACCTTTAACAACCAAGGAGTAAGTATTGCTTTTGAAAATAATTTAGGGTATTTTCACAATTATAGGAAATGTTAGTAAAGAAATAATTTCCCGGAGGAACATTTTGATTTATGGTCTTTTATGTGGTGTAGCAGGTTTTATCTTGTTGACCTAAACTTTACAGATGAAAAACATGGCTATGAAGTGTTAGTGTTTAACAACAAATATACTTCTTGTACTGTTTTAGCTGCAGTAACATCATCTTCATCCACCCACCCTATGAGTCAATGACTCAGAACTACAAAAAAACAGGCAATCAGAGGATTTCCTGCCTCTTATCCAGTGTGCTGCACTATGTAGCTACACATTTTCTTTTGGTAAAAACAAAATGCTTGTCTGAGATTTAAGGCCAGTCCATAATCCTCTCTCCGAAACCGAACTTTTCATCAGAGAGTTCCGACTTTCCGACGTGCAGTTTCCAAACTCTAATTTGGGGTAAGAAGTTCTGAGTGACGTCATTTTGTAGTTGAACCAGACCTTTCCGATGAAAAGTTCGGTTTCGGACAGGCCTTTATCCTCTTCCAGTTCATTGTTTATGCAAGTCATAAAACATACTAGGGAAGAAATGCTGTGAATCTAAAATGGTAAAATAGCTGTAACAAAGGTGATATGAAATTAATGAATGAAGGTTGTTTGTGCGAAAAGACAAGTAATACCAGGTACTGCAACCGCTGTCTCTCTGACTCAGGTGTGAACTCATTAGACATGGGGATAATTTCATCATTTCGTACGATTATGGCCCTAGAAAGAGAGAGAGAGAGAGAGAGAGAGATTATGAGAGATAGAAAGTGAGAGTTAATTGTAAATAATTGTACTACCATATAAGCACATTTTGCTGCAGTATACAGAGTGAACTACAGGTGGGGTAAGATGCTGCTCTTAACATTGGCTTCTGTGACCAATCACATCAATGGCTCTATGTACTGTATGTCAGTGGTGGAAGGAAACTAAGTACATTTAATACAAATTTTGAGGCACTTTTGACTGTTGATATAGTGCATCATAAAGTATTATGTGTGTTTATGAGTGTAGTTATGAAGCATTATGAATGCATTATAATGCATTATGGATGCCCTCATAATGCATTATAAATGTGGGCTTCATAGAAAGAGTGTTACCGTACTTTTTACTCCACTATAATTATATAACAAAATATACATTAACTGATCAGTTTTTTATAGGTTTGCAGAAGGCAGATGTTTGACATCTCCTTTCTTGCCAGCTCTCTTACCTGCCATCTCCAGCATTAGCTACATAGAGCTTCCCCATCATATCGATGGCAGCTAGGGCACAGCACCCACCAGAGATGGTGTAGGAAGCCTTTTCCTTTTCAATCAGCTCGTCCTGAAAGTAAACAGGAGAACAAACGACATCAAAAGGCCTTCATGGCGCACCCACAGCGGCCTCAGAACCCACTCTCCCGCTCTGAAGAGCTTCATCCATATTCATGTTCAAAACAAAAATACAACACAGCAGAGTGGAATAAGGACAGAAAAACAGGTGGGTTTGGGGGAACACGTGAATACAGGTTGATTAACTGGGGATGTTACGGCTACCGATAAATGCAATTTTCTCCTCCCTTGATTTATGGTCCTCTGACCTGATGCAAACAAACTCCTAATTAATTGAACTGAAATGAAGCACTATTTCTTAACAGTGAAAACGTGTTTCAACATAGGTGCACAGCAAAATGTAGAATGTTAATTCTAAAGTCTGAAGACAGTAACATTTTGCCATTTGTAACTCATAAGGGCACTGGCACTAAGCACCGGTTTTCCGCAGCAGGAAGTTGTTTGCATCTCCTTCAACTTGCTGAAGCTGTCATTTAAATAATGTACTATGGTGCATTGGTGCAGCCGCAACACATTTGCACTCTGCACCATGCTGTAGATGGTTTAAATAGGGCCCTGAGTTAAATTAACACTGTGGATTTTACAGTGTCAGTCTCTCGCCCTCACTCACCATCTGTTTGAAGGCGTTCTCGATGACCCCCATGACCAGGCTCTCCAGGCTCACCGCCTTCTCCATGTGAAAGCGCACCGCAGAGTCGCTGACGGCATCCACGTCTTCCGGCTCCTGCACAGAGCCCTTCTTCGTCTCCACCTGGTACGGACTGCCGTTCTTGGCTAGGCAGATAGGCAGGGGAGAGGAGGGGTTCTCCAGCAGGTGGGCGATCTCCCCCAAGCGGTCTCTTATGATCCTATGAAGAAGTTTGGACGCCATGATGGCGGCACCGGACCCAGCGTGGCCGTCGAACACACCCCAGTAGTGAAGGGGAATCCCTGTGCCATCCTAGGAGGATACGATAAGAGGTGTATCATTAATAAAACACTTCTGGGATAATTGTAATGTCTACCACAGGCAGTTTGTGTTCAATATTATGTCTGGGGTGTACTGTGCAACAAAAGCCAGAGTGGATGTTAAAATGACCCCAGAAGTGTTTTAAAGAGAAATACTCTTTTTACGCTTTAAATTTCAGTTATTGGGTTGATCGAGAGCAGCTACAGAAGACTTGAACATGGCTGACATATGGTTGGAGAAGTACTGTAGGCTCGTGACTTGAGGGCTGCTGGTTCTAATAATCCCTGGAATTTATGAATGACAACTCCTCATCTGCAAGTCAGTTAAACCTGGTAGTGGTGACAACTGCTGATAGGCCACGTTTAGACGACGGTCTGTAGAGAGAGCGGCGAGGTCCCCGTTTTTTCCCCAGTGTTGATAGGAAGACACACCAGGGACTGAAACGATGTAGTGTGCACCGCATGTCGCTAGGTGGCAGACAGTGACACACTATCTGGCAGTGTGTGACATCATGTCCGGCTCTACTTCCTGTCACAGCATTTGTTTACATTCTCCAAGTAGTAACGGCTGCAGCCTGCGGGAAGGCGTCTGCGAGACCTGGGTCTGCAAACAGGTCTGCAGGAAGGCGTCTGCGAGACCTGGGTCTGCAAACAGGTCTGCAGACCCAGGTCAACCTCTCTACTGCTCCCAGTGGCAGCCTTAGCTCCAGGCGGAGCCGCTCGATTGTCCACGACACTGCAAGCGGCGCGAAGGCCAGCGGACCTTGGTCCTGCTCTTCGCGCCCGAGCGCCGCAGGCGCGAGTGCCCGCGAAGCCGTGGTGAATGCAATCGTTATATTTATAAGCCCACGATAAACGCCCTGTCCAAGTGACTACAATGTCTGCACAGAGTCACCGAATCACTAGGGGGCAGTAAAGTCAAGTAGTATGGGGCCTTCAGACCCGCATCTGCAGACTTCCCGCAGGCTGCAGCCGTTAGCTTCTCACATTATCGCGTACAGGCTCCACTGCTGTCGGCTTTGCAGCGTCAGTCATGACATCAAACATTTTGCGGTTTACCTGTAACTCGCCCTTTAGATGGAAACGCAAAAAATCGGATTTACTATCTTGCGTTTCCAACCCCTGACAATACCGTTGTCGTCTGAACGGAAGGCTTATCTGACATTTCATTTTGCGGATTTCTCGTGTAAAAGGCGTCATCTGAACGCCACCTTAGACTGGTCAACCATGCCAGTGAGCTCTGCTGTCAGTGGGAATCAGTGTTCAGTTCACTTTCCCTTCATAAAGATAAGGTTCAAAAGCCGCTGATGGTCTGTCTAGTAGTGTCTACGGTAGGTTTAGGTTTCCCACATCTAAATATAGGTGAACATTTGTTTAAAATACCACATCCATAAGCTTGCAACGCCTTGCAACAGAATGTGATTTGTTGTGAGCTTGTACATCGAGATTTGGTGTAGAGGGGGAAAAGGAGTGGACCAGGCATAGAGCCCTGAGGGATCCCGGTCAATGATGTTCTGTATAAATACAAATGTGAAGGGGATTGATCATCTTTTTTCCTATTAAAATAAAAATAAAAACTGTTGCAGTAATCCTTCAGGATACAGTACTGTATACCTCCGTTTCTCTACTAGGGATGGGACGATATGAAAATGTCATATCACGATTATTGTGAGAAAAGATATCGCGATTTACAATATTATCGCGATAAACAAAATCCATTATCCTGGGGCGGAACATTTGCCAAAAAATAGCTGATCTACTAGCTCCCAACGTGTCGCAACGCGACGCGTTGTGAGCTTGTAGATCGGCTATTTTTTTGGCAAAGACATTTGATAGAGAGTGAAAAAAAGACTGTATCAAGTACGTACATTATTACATTTGACCAATTATAGAGGGTTTAAGTGGTACCGGATATGCAGCTCTGCAAATAAAAGGTGAAACGAAGCTTCAGCGTTAGTTTATGCAGGACATGGGAGTCAAGCCGCTGCCCAGCTGTAGTCAGATGTCAGTCAGCTCTGTTCTCAAACCTCATTAACATATCTGCAGGTCATTATGTCACATGACTGCCATACTCCAGTCAAAGCTCTTAATCAGTAGGGAAGGCTCCTTTAAATACAACTTGCTTTCTCTACCTATCCTTGGTTTTCCGAAGCTTCGGAATCATTCGCTGCTTGCTGCCTCCTCCACCCCAGCCTCCACCTTAGCACGTTCAGTCTGGCTAAGCTCAAATACTTGTGATTGTCTGATTAAGTTACATGTCAATGTTGTTAAGCTCAAATACTGTGATTTTGACTAAGTTTCATGTCAATGTTAAGCTCAATACTGTGATTTTACATGTCAATGTTAAGCTCAAATAATGTGATTTTGACTAAGTTACATATCAATGTATTGCTATTATTCTAATATTATATCCCTATGGGGGGTATTGCTTTGCGTTCCCTGGTTTTGCTTAGCATGCTCAGAAAAGCTTGCACAAAATTCAGGGAACATCTCCAAACGCGGAGCCCTTCAAACGCCAACATTAACTGTATTCCATTTATGCAATAAATGGTTAAATCTGCTTGACGTGTATTCCAATTATGCAATAAATGGTTAAATCTGCTTGACGTGTATTCCAATTATGCAATAAATGGTTAAATCTTCTTGACGTGAATGTTCCTGCCTAAATTGATCCCAGTGCATGGCGGAGGACGATATCACGATAAATTAAATCTCCACGATACGATTATTGTGAGTGTTTTTTATCACAATAAAGGATAATATCGCTTATTGTCCCATCCCTATTCTCTACTGCCAGGCCACCATGCCAAACTGCTGTGAGGATGGACCGAAACCAAAGAGATTATGGTTGTGAGTCAGGAGGAGGCACAGATTTATGAGGGCTTACAAGCTCAGGCAGCTGGATAGTTGGTGACATTATGATACGTTTTAATGCCAAGTAAGCGCCACGTATCCTCCACTCTGGGTCTTACTACACCTCTAGGGCACTAAAGCTAGATTAAGTTTGCATAGGAGTGTAAAAAAAAAGGCATTCAGTTCAGTTCAGCAAAAGCTTTTTTTGTTTGAAGTGACATATACAGTAAGGATAGAATGATACTCAGTACAATAACAGCATGACAAGGAAAGAGGATTATGTTACTTTAAATTAAAGCTATGTGAACCCCCTGTGCCGCCTACTAACAAGCTCCACACAAGCAATGGGAACAGTTTTGTTTTCTTGTGGTACTTCTCTGCCATGGTGCAATGAGCCACAACATCCCCCTTGCCAACAATGTGTTTGCACTGCAGGGCTATTTACAAGCCACGCTGGTCCCACAAACTAGCTAACAGATGACTAGGCAATAGGCATGAGACATCTGTTTACCCCTCTGTACTAGAGAGGGGGAGGAGCAACGTGAGATGATGTAATTCATTTAGGGGAAAACAGGGGCATGTCTGTGTTTTGTACTGTGCGCGCGCGTGTGTGTGTGTGTGTGTGTGTGTGTGTGTGTGTGTGTGTGTGTGTGTGTGTGTGTGTGTGTGTGTGTGTGTGTGTGTGACCACGTGCGTGACCATTCAACTGTGTACATTTGTTTAGGAAGATTAAAAAACTCTATCTCAGAAAGTCAGAGGCAAAGGTTCTTTGACCAAATATGTGTATGTACTGTAGTACTTGAAACCACGAGCATAATGTATGGAGTCATCTGCTCTATAGTAATAGGTGACAGGATAAGACAAAACACCTACACACATTATTGCAATATGTATGATAGAGGCCTACTGTATGTTAATACAATATACCGCTTTTTTGTTTGTTTCATACCAGGGAAATACGTGTTTAAGTAACGCTTTTTGTTGCAATCCTCGGATCTTTTGTCTCATGTTGTCATGAAAATTAGATGCTGCATCTCAAGATGCTGGGGCTTTCCCTTCAATAAAATCTTACAAATCATGAGAAGCTGTTTGAATCCTAATCAAATTAAATCGAGGGAAATCAAATAAAATCTGCAGTGGTTGGAGAGCCGTTGAGAAAATGTGTGAGCAACAGCAAGGACACCTTTGACAATGACAATAATTTGCAGCAGACAGCATACCGGATTGGACAATGGTCCTTATTGTAGTTTGGCCATCGTTGCGATAATATCTCTCCTCACTGGGAGAGGGAGACGGAGATAGCCTAGCCTGCTGCCTTTGTTCTTTCTGACTAGACTAGAGGGTCTCGTCATGATCTACCTTGTGACAAGGGGTGAAGCTGAAGCCATATTTTGAGATACTGACTAGATCAAGGGTCTTCAACCCCCTAGGGGGTCCTCAGAGTTACTACAGGGGGTCCTCCATATCTTCTCATTTTTTAAATTAACCACATGAACCCTTGCGTCCATATTCTGAGAACTTTCACCGAAAATAGCAGATCTACAAGCTCACAACGCTTCACGCTTGTTGTAGAATGGCTATTTTACGGCAAAGAGGTGTGGTGTAGAGAGGAAAAAGAGCAGAACTAAGTACAGAGTGAAAGGTCAAGTTTATTAAGTATTGACAAAACACACTGATGATTGTGCTGTCAAACAATGAAACTATATGGAATCTATATGAAAAGGTTGTGTCTGTCCCTGCTTTATCTCTCTCTTAACTAAGGGGTCCTTGGCCTGAAAACGTTGAAGACCCCTGGCCTGGACTAGATAGGAGATATGATCATGAAGACTAAATAAAGGTTTGGGGGATATCTTCCTGTGTGACCTGACATACTGTATCTTTGGAGATCATCTTTCTTGCTAAGTATCAGGGCAGTAAGCGATACCTACTGTACCTAGTATACAGTATACCTTTTATTTGTCTGTAAATGTTTTATATACTTACCTGAAAGACCTGTGTGTGTGTGTGTGTGTGTGTGTGTGTGTGTGTGTGTGTGTGTGTGTGTGTGTGTGTGAGAGAGAGAGTGAGAGAGAGAGTGAGAGAGGGAGAGAGAGATTAGACACAGATGCAGGGCATGAGTAATTAAGAGAGAGAGAGGAGTCTTGCATGGAGAGAAGGAGTGAGAGACAATAGCGACTTTAAGCTAGATGATTTTCAGGACGGCAACGCCAGGCGGACTACGGCTGCTATGACGTAATCGCTGTAGCGTTCAAAATGGTTAAGCAAAGCCTCGGCGGCGACGGGTTCCCACCCCTTTCACTGAACGCAGTAGACGGAGTAGGCGCTATGTGGGAAGGGACCTTCTGCCGTAGTAGAGACGGCTGCGGCGACGGCAGGTTTATCTATCGAGCGCGGATCATTTCCGGTTACCGTTGTCATCTGCCGTTGCCGTATCGTTGCTTACAGGAATGTAACACCTGTTGTTTTCTTGAAAGAGTCTTTAAAAGGCTGTTGAGAAAGCAATCGATTAGGTTACAAGTGTGGGACTGGTTGCTGTATGGTGTATTTTGGCAAGGAGTTACCATACAAAGTCATTTCCGGTCACACAGCTTCTTCAAGACAGTAAGTTCAGTAAGAGGAGACCTGAAAGGGTTCTTCTTGTCACCTGTGGTCTGTCTAATCAGGGAGTCTTTGAAGACCCGACGCCTGTATACCATACAGGCTGATGTTTGGCAGAGAGGCCAGACTGCCTGCTGACCTGTGCTTCGGGGACCTCTCCGTATGGCATTGAGGATAAAAGTCCAGTACACTGCTATGTTGCTAAGCTAAAAGAGGACCTTAAAGAAGCCTACAAACTTTCATCTGCAGCTGCAGATAAAAGGCACCAGGGGAACAAGAAGGCTTATGATCAAAGAGTTGCATTTCAGTCACTGGAAAATGGTGACCGAGTGCTGCTCAAAAAGGGTTAGGGTTAGGCACTTTATGCAGTGATTGTAGAGGGAGGCTACTGCATTTGAAAAAAAGATGAGCCCAAAACTAACCAGCTGATTCAAGGTAAAGACTTTAAATTGACCTTCACTACTGGGTCCTGTCCATCTCTTACCCCACTGTCTTCCACCAAGGTGGAGTTGCGATGTTTGCCACTTGGCTTCTTCACAAATAGCTTCTCACAGGCGGCCTGGTCCTCATTCAGCATGCTCTTCCCTGCATTGATCACCCTGATGGAGGGAGAGAGAACAGGAGGAACCGATGAAGATCATGATGGGTGATGTTTGCAAACACAATTACAGTCAGAGAGGTGCACAACACAATGGACCCATGAGCAGGGTTTTTACACATGCAAGTATGCATGAACCATCTGCATTGCGATTATGCACACAATAAAGGCTTCTGAGTTATCTGATTTGACAGAAATGTATGCATTTTCCTGTCATTTCTGACCTTTTCATAAACGAAAGTGTCGGTTATACTTGAGTAAATGAAACCCCAAATAACTAAATGGTTAATGAAAAGCTATATTACAACATTGGAAGGGGAGAGAGGTAGAGGGGAGTGGAAGGCCATACACCATTTCGAAGGGGCAGGTTATTGGCTACAATCCTAGTAATTGATTTGTTTATAGGCAAATAACAGCTCCTCTTACTTGGGCACCAATGATACATATTTCATGCTCAATTCTCATTTTTATCCTGATTATTTTCCTTTGGGAAAGACAGACAGACATATAGTCAGACATAGAGCAAGATGCACACATAGAGTTCAAGGAGGATGCTATCATGTCCCAGAGGAAAGTTGCTGAAGGGATTAAGTGTTTTCATTATGAGCTGCTTCCAGTGGAGGGTAATGGCTTTACCGTAATGTATGGCTTCATGTTTTAACAGCATCAACTGTATGTGCTTTAGTACAGTGCTATTCACTGAAGGCACCAGTGCGGAACAGTGGTCTAAAGCAGTGATGCTTTAGACACCTTTGATATGCATTAGTTCATGGACCCCCATCTATACGCTTTAAATCTCTGGGACCCCCAATATACACTGTACAATAATCTGTTAATTTAACTCTGAGAAAGTACAAATGGACCTGTAAGAGTCCATTAGCTTCCATCTGTAAACTCAAAGTTATAGACCCAGTATGGTTCATTTGGTTCCTAACTGAATCATTTAGCTGGGGACTTCCTAGTGGCTTAGTGTATGTCGCAAAACATATACGTAATGTATATAAATCAAACTGCCACCTATCAAACTAACTTGAAAGCACAGTTGTGCAACAATGTGTACCCCATGCTGGCATATAACATAACATCTTCAGTTTCAATTACAGACAAATGGCGGATTGTTCATTTTAATTTCAAAGCTGGGAGAGAGGAAAGATATAGGAAGACAGAGAGAGAGAGAGAGAGAGAGAGAGAGAGAGAGAGAGAGAGAGAGAGAGAGAGAGAGAGAACAAAAGACATGTGCTGGAGACATGCAGTGGTAAGAGGAGTGTACCACTTTCTTTTGCAGAATGGGGAACAATGCCTGGGACACAAATAGTGTCTTCTAAGAACTCGTCCTGTGCCTTGACTTACTGTAGTCTTGCCCCTGAATGACTAAATGGAATGAGCCTGAACCTGAATTGTGTAAGAAGAGAAACCCACAGAGAACCAAGCAGACACTACTGAGGGTATTCTAATGTAAAAAAATACAGCCATTACTTCATCACAACAGCTCCTCTGGCCTCTGCTCACATAATTACAACCATTAAGGGAAATGGTCCAGGTTCTGATATCAGTGCACTCTAAAATGAAGGAGGTAAATACATCTGCTGTCCAAATCTGGGTTTTAATAATCTTAGTAATCAATTCAAAGGGATGCATGGCTCTGCCAATGTTGTGTCCTGTAATGCGCTCTCCTTCCATTAGGAACTAATGGCAGAGAAGAATTTAAAGTTGCCTGATTGTCGTCTAAACATCTTGCCAAGGGATGTGGAAGGAGATACAACTTTTCAGAAACATTGGAATATGATTACAGCAGTTTGTTATGTCAGCGCTGTGTTTTGGCTCAGTTGTCCACAGTGCTTTTTTAAAAACATTTTCTCAAACCAACTTGAATCTTTTTGATCTGTGTCACGCAGTATTTTGAAAGGGCTCACTTTAAAGTCAGGGCGCTATTGTAGTACTTTTCTTTCTTTTTGGGGGAGAGCTAGGAAACTCTAGCCTAGTTCCAGACCCTGAATCGCTAGCCACACCCCTTTAAATTTTTGAAGCGGTGAAAACCGCTTCCAATGAATGGCTTTGTGTGTATCACGCCCATATATGGTCATTTCAGTCCAGAATGAACAGGCTTTTTCAAAAACAGAATGTCCGTTTAATTACCATATATGGTGATGTCAGTCACCATATATGGTACAGGGTTTTTCAAAAACACAATGTATGTTACCTCATGTCCATATATGGTCACTCCAGGCCAGAATGAACAGGTTTTTTCTGTCCCGTACGTGCAAAATATCAGTCCAGAATGAATAGGCTTTTTCAAAAAGCAAAATGTGTGTCCCGTGTCCATATATGGTCATTTCAGTTCAGAATGAATAGGCTTTATCTGTCCTGTACGTCCAGAATATGTGTGCAGTGTCCCTCCCGGTCAGATGAATGGATACTTTGAGGATTGGTCAAGCTTCACATGATAATTTGGCCTTCAGGGTTTATCTATCAGTTGTACGACACCACCAGAAGGATGTCGGGTAAATGTAGTAGGCCACAAAGACTGATCAGGGATAAAGATCAGGAAAACTGTACACCAGCTGAGAAATAGACATAGAGAGACTACTTGGAAGTTATTGAGACACCATGGAGTGCCCACTAAACTAGTGAACATAATTAAAAACAGTTATTATACTATAATGAACGATAAAGAGGAGCATTAAGGCAGACAAGAGGACATACATTGACAACCTAGCAATATGCCACCATTCTGTAGTAGACAGAAGCCACTGTGACTAAATCAGAGGAAGCAACAAGACACGGAAACATGAAACAGATGTACAACACCACCAGAAAGATGTCGGGAAAATATAGTAGGTCACAAAGACTGGTCAGGGATAAAGAAAGAAACAGTATTAAAACAAAGGATGGCCAAATACACAGATAGGTAGAACACTTAAAGGAGATGCTACCTAGAAAACCCCTAAAATATCCATATGCTGTTTTTGCTTCCTCTGCTACTAAGATTCACCGCTTCACTTCAAACCGAGGTTTGATTTTTGTTATAATGAAGTGAAACGAAATGTCAATTCAGGCTGAATTGACAATTGCGTGTCAGGCTAAGGAAACTCTAAAATGCCTGAAACGGTAAAAAGAACCATACTCAATGTATCTATTGAATGTATCATGAAATAAAATAACCTGTGGTCAGCCTCTGACTTAACTATACACAGAACAGTGACTATTGGAATACACTTAAACATAAATCAAATACATGGCTCTTACACAAGGCAAACTCAACATAGACTGGCGCTTCAAAAAGAAAACCTACAATATAATTAATAAACGGTGTAGATGTTGTTAGTTTTTTCCACCTTAAACTCTTCAACACAACTCAATTATAATAGTAAAATAAACACAGCTTTTGTGGGACATAGTTTTTTGAAAATGCTCACGTGTCATGAAAGGGCTATAATTGAACACAACATGCGTGACGTTGGAGGAGGATGTGATTCCAGCAGTTCAAGTCTTCCAATAATGTGACCAGACCGTGTCAGATGGCTTTGTTTCAGTCATATGTTACTGCAACTTGTGACATTCGTCATAGTAACAAAGAGTTCTTCTGTGTTAGATCTCTCCTACAGTACGGCACGCAAGAACCCTTTTAAAGAGGAAGTTTACTGTTCCAGTTAATTCTCGATTTTTGTGGACAGACATGATGAAACTTCCTGTATCTATTTTCTTACATATTCTTTCCCCAAAATATACAAAATAATTATTATTCAGCAAAATTGTAATTATCTCTGCCTGTCCAAGAAGGTCGGGGTCAGAGATTATGTTTTTGCCCCTGTTTGTGTGTGTGTGTGTGTGTGTGTGTGTGTGTGTGTGTGTGTGTGTGTGTGTGTGTGTGTGTGTGTGTGTGTGTGTGTGTGTGTGTGTGTGTGTGTGTGTGTGTGTCAGTGTACTACCGGTATATGTGTCAGTCCGGTGCTAATCTCACTAACCGCTGGTCCAATGAGATCTTTGTCTCACAGATTTGTTCTTCAAATCCACCTCATGGTGACACTAAAGAGTACCGATACATGTTCAATTCTTGAATTGTCATATGACAAATACAAAAGAAAAAAAAAGATCTGCATGTATCTTCCCTTGTATCTTGTCATACTCGTAAACACCTTCGGCTCAACACAGTCAAGACCAAGGAGCTGCTGGACTGGTAACAAGTCCGTCCGCCCAAATTTATGTCTGACGACCTCACGCCGACTACTCGGTGGGGCGGTTTTTGTATACTTGTATTTGTTTTACTGAGGATAACATGAGAAATAAGTTTAGACATAGTTTTTCTGAAGTTAAGATTATGAATAGGGTTAGGTTTTGGCACCGTTTTACTGAGATTAAGGTTATAGGAATATGGTTAGGTTTAACCGTTTTAACGAGTTTACGTTTCGGAATACCACGCAGAGACCGTGTACCGTTCCACCGGATAGACGCCCGAGGTGAAAAGGACTACCGCAAAAGGGACACAGTTGGTGCTAGAGCGGACGATGTAGAGGAGGTGGCGGAGGAGAGAACGATATTTGGGCGATTGAGCAGCAGGGGTTAGGGCAGATCCATCCTTTCCTGGCAAAATAATAGACTTGGTCTGTGCTTTGTGCCGGTCCATATGAATAACTCCATTCTGAGGACAATACTTACTGATACTGAATGCAATGCATGGATACTGCGTTCTGGTTATTAGAATGTACAGTGTGTATGACATTAATGTATTCTTCATTTTACACTTCACCCTGCAGATACTTTACTGCTGTATCGATAATGTTTTTTTCCCCACCAATTCTTTACAGTGCAGCTGTATCTGTTGATACCGTTTTGATTTTGTGATCGTATCGATATGGTTTATTCCTCACAGACCAGCAGGGAAATGTCCTTCAAATGTAATCCCAAACTGCTCAACTGAATAGACTATGATTGTATTGGATGTGAATGTGAACGTGTGAGAGTGAAGCATAGCAGGATGTTGCTGAAAAGAGCATTTGTGCTCATCAAACTAAAGTGAATCAGAGGTTGAATGATGCAAGGTCAGGTAAGCGCTGACAGATGGACAACTGCTGTAGGCCTAATTCACAAAGCCTTTGTAATCTGTAACATGGCAAACATGAAAGAATTTGTCTTGTCTGTGTCTTGTTCTAAATTATCTTACAGGAAGCAGATTTTTCAGATTATTTTCATATGATATTTCATATTTTGTTCCTTTGCTGAACAGTACCAGGATAAAAAATTACAAGAAAGAGAAGCGTTAATGAGAAATGATGCCATGATATGCAAGTCACGACATGTTGTTAGATGAGCTGTGTGAGGCACTAGAACACAACGCAACATAGGTTTCACAGTGATTTGGTTTCACAAAAGCAGAATTGCTGCAATGGAATGATGCAAATCACGTGGAGAGACCTGACAACATCACTACCTAATGGAATTAGACAATGAAAATGTCTGTTTTCGACCACAATGCAATGCAGGCACTGCAGTCTTTCTGAATGAAGTTGGATAAAGGCATCATTTGACTATCTTGACTATAGAAATGTACCAGACGATCGTATACGCACAGTTCCATGTGAAACAACATTTGTTTTATGCTTTAATTTAGATGGAGTGTAGAGAGACGGGAAAGCACGGGCTGAGAGAGGAGAGACACGTGAGACAAGACAGGGGTTGGACTGAAACTCAGGTCCTGGCGCTCACAAGGAGCATTATGATCTGTGCACTAACTGGCTGAGCCACCTGGGAGTTGGGACCCAAGAGGTCAGGGATATTTTTAATTACATTATCCAATTTGAATCGGGACATACTTCCCATGTAACGGGCTATATAAATAGCTTGGGAGAGCCTATGTCTTTAAAAGGAGCCTCTGCGGGGCGCCTGCTGGCCTACTGGTCCAGGCGCATACCACTTAGGCATTGTTACATAGGCATGGATGCCTGGCGGTGTCGCCAGTTCGATTCCCAATCTGGACCTTTGCTGCATGTTCCTGTCAGTCTACTGTCCTATCCAATAAAAGCCCCAAAACACACACACACACACACACCATGAAAGGTACCTAATGTACCAGCTAATTTCGGTGTCTTTTTTTACAATACAATATCGATTGGTCATCGATTGGATTGAAACGGCCAAGACGGAGATGGAGGTGCACAAGTTCAGAGAAAAAGTGCTGAAACCGCCAATCCGAAGTTTGGAATAACGTTAATTTGTAGTTATATTACCTCCCTTTCTGAAGAAATGTTTTGACGTCAGAAGAAGTATGTATTGTGTTTAAGGATCCATTTAGTTACATTTGTACCAAGTAACAAATGGATACATTTTACTGCATCATCTGCATGTGTACTTGGGTAGCTCCAAATTGATCTAGGTAATATGTATATAACCAATAATATATATTCGGAATCAGAATAAACGTTATTGTCACATCACAGGTGTAAAGGGGGCAAAATGTGTAGGTGAAAGCTATCTACACTACACACATTGTACAGTGTTTCTGTTTATGTTTTTATGCCTACATAGACAGTGCTTAAATGCTGCTGAACGCACACTGTATTTCACCGAGACAGTGTGCACTGTGCAGTTGAACAGAACAGCCAGAGTAGCCTTGCCTGGCTCCAGCCAATAGACCCGCCCACTCTCTGAGTGGACTGCTTCTCTTGGTCTGGTTTTGTCATATGACGCGTCTCTTTCTATCTGTGTCTTGGCGCACCGACCAATGAAACAATGCAAGACGTAGGAGGGGTGGGTCTAACTTTTGAAAATCAACAGAAACAGTGGAGGGAGGGGTGGCTCACCAGAGCTATTAATTGCTCCCTTTGAACTTCAAAGGGGTTCTGAACTGCAGTCATTGATTGAGCCATACAAGTGTAAATAGCTCGTTAGTGCTTCTCTCTAATCAATGAAACATCAAAGACAACAACTTGATTCCTGTCATACAGGGGGAGGGGGAATGTTTAAGTCAAACACAACCCCTCCCACCAGATCTCTTGTGATTGGGAATTTCACATTTTAAATCCCCTCCCCTTTTAAATCAAATAGAATAGGGACAACTTCAGACTCAAGCTCCAGCTTGAGTCTGAAATCAGGCTAAGAGTAGCCTACCAGCCCAGGCAGCAATTTCCTTGCACCCTCACTCTGTCTCGTTGAGAAGAGGTCTTGTGCTCGTCATCACAAACCCTCGATCCTGTTCCCTTGAGCATGACTCAGCCTCTTTTTTGTTCCTTCCACAGTGTCCAGAGGGACTGCATGCAGTGTTAGAATCCACACACTGACTAGGCAACTGGAGGTATTCAACCGCCTCTTAACTCTTTCTGACAGAAAGGGAATGTCAAGAAGTGTGCTCCCCCCCCCCCTCTCTCCTCTCCTGAATTGCCCTAGCAGCCAATAAAGGTGCTGCATTGCTTGTATCAGCAAAACTAATTGCAGGGGTCAGGCATGTGCATACATAGACATCAAAGGGGGCTTGAGCCCCTGCCCTTTTATCCATCTGTAAAAAGTGCCCTCTCCAGACCATGAGTGCCTTTTTACTATGGTGAAAGAAACGCAAATGCCCTCTTTCCATGCAATTAGCCCTATTCACGACCCGCCCACTCAGCATCCCCCGGGTGCTGAAGTCCCGTTTTGAAGTCCCTACTATAAGCCTATAGAGTTAGCCCAGAAATCGCAAATTTAATGCAATTTCCGAATAGTAAAGTATAAAATACGGCTAGCATGATCAAGAACACAAGATAGTAAACGGCACAAAGCATTATAATTTACTTTACCGTTAGAAATAACGATTTGTTGGCTTTAAGTCCAGTATAGTTTCCCCTTCTAAATTGAAGTCAGCACCCGGGGAAAACGGAGAAACGGAAGTAGGTGGGCGGGCCGTGAATAGGGCTAATTCGTGAAGGCGGCATTCAAGAGAATTCACCGTTTGTCAGCCTTCTGATTGGTCCCTGAGACTCCCTGACTGGCCAACCAGAAAAAACATTCACTTTTTGCTATCGGGGGTGGAGTTTGTGCAGTGGAGAATGTTGAATGTGTCTTTCAACAACTGTCCGCTCTGCGCGACACGGCATTCGCCTGGTACGGCCGCGGTAGGTGATAGCGATCACGCTCATCATAATGAATAAGCTTCAACAAACTAGTTCACATGGACCTTATCAATGGTCTAACTAGTTACGATTGGGTACATATATTTTAAATGGGCAGAATTACGAAAAGCCAGCCTATTATGTGAGGAGAACAGATTATAGTTCTCCTCTTCCTACCCAAGATGCAATGCGCTTTCTATTTCTATTTCTATTCTCTCTCTGATCCAGAGGATTAAACTAATTAAAACAAACTAATTAAAACAAACTAATTAAAACATATATTTTCGGAAAACTACTGTTTTGCTATGTAATTACAGTACCTTTTTCTTCCCTTTTTATTAATATCACGTAGATGTGTTTTTTTGGGTACTTTATATAGCTGTAATGAGGCTATGAAAAAAATAAAAATCCCATTCACTGCCACTATAAAAGAATCTGCAATGGGTGATTCTGTCCCACTGGGATTAAACAAATTAAAACATATATTTTCGGGGAAACCCCCTGTTTTGCAATGTAACTACTGTACCTTTGTCTTCCCTTTTTATTAATATCACCTAGATGTTTTTCCTTTGGTACTTTATATAGCTGTAATGAGGCTATGAAAAAATTTAAAATCCCATTCACTGCCACTATAAAAACAATCTGCCCAGGGAAAATGTCCCAGCCTAGTAACAGGGCAGAATGGGGCGGGATTTGCAAACTAGTGAATTGCCTTGTCTAAACTCTCTTGAACTTGAATGCAGCATCTCATGTTGAAAGAATCGCCCTCTCTGTGTAGCAATCCATACCGTTACATCTCCAGTATTCACTTGATTTTGATTATCCTTAGTGTGGTATCAAGCACCGAAAATAGCCAGGTCTACTATTTCCGATGTTTTCACCAAAAGGCCCTTTTAGAAATGTCAGCCCCTGCGCCTCTAACATTCTCTGCACGTCCCTGGCAGGGGTATAATAAAGTATGACAGCAACTGCAGTAGCCTATTCCAAAAGGTGTGCTTCTGCAGTTTAACTCAAGTACAGGTATGCATGTATAGGTTTGTGGAATACAGCCAAAAGGTGATACAACAAAGTTGCTGTGAGTAATTAAGACTGACCCATGTGCATGCATGAGTGTACAGGTACCTCATCCGCCACCCGACCGCGCACACACACACACACACACACACACACACACACACACACACACACACACACACACACACACACACACACACACACACACACACACACACACACACACAGATATGGGTACTTCTCATCCCACTGCATTTGTTTGAGTGGGTGTGGATAACAATGCTACTGTATTTGTGTCACTGCAAGGATTTGGGAAGATGTATGGGAATTTTACTGTCATTAATCATTATTAAGCAATTTAACAAAAAGTAGCTTTAATGTATAATCAAGGATTATCACAGCATAATAATAAAAAAGAGAACCAGTATTGCCTACAGAGCATTTGCATTTCCTGCTTTCACTTTCATTGGATTGTCTGATAAGGAGGATTCACCGTTTCCTCAATTGAAATGAGACAAGAATAATCATGAAGCCTTAGACAACATGCCATTGACTCCAGTGCCTGTGTGGATCAGGAGGGCGTTGTGTAATAATTATGTAATATACAATATTCACTATATTCCAATTTACGGAAGGCAATTTGTACAGCAGAAGGGTGGTAATTCGCCATCACTCTGGCTACTGCAGTGCACAAGAGAAGCCTGGATTTATTTGTACTTCGTTGTGCGACAGTGTCGCGCGCCTAAAATCGCTGATTTACAAACTCATAAACGCATTGCAAATGCGACGCGCCGTGGGCTTGCAGGTCGGCTATTTTAAGCACGCGACGCCGTCCGTCTTCAAAATTAAGCATGGGGCCGCTGCTGCTTTGGTCCATAGCGTTAGAAGGAGTTCTCCTTAACGCTATGTCACTGATGAGCCCTTGTGCCGCAGGAAAGGCTGCACAGTGCACACCCTCTCGAGTCGTGACTCGTCTGTAGTAAAGGTTTAAAATACAGTTTAAACAAAGACGGCTTTATGGAGCACAAACCCTACTTTAATGGGAACAATCTGAGCGCCCCCACCTCACGTCTAAAATACACTTTTTTAGCCAAAGATAAAATATTTCACAGGAAGGCAAAATCTTGTCAATGGACTTTTCTATTGACAAGACCTGTAGAGGGCGGTGTGGAGCAGCTCAAACCGCCGGTGAAATGTGTTCTTTTCCAGCCGAAAAAGTGTATTTTAGGCGTGAGGTGGGGAGCTCCGAGTGTCCCCACTAAGGAAAGTAGGCTTTCAACATCTTAGAAGAGTCTTTATTTTGGTGAGTAGCGAAAGCGTATTTTTTATTTTTCACTACAGACGAGAGGCTGAGCAGCCTGGGCTACCGCGTGTTTAAGCACAAGGCTCAAAGCTCACATAGCGTTAAGGAGAACTCCTTCTAACGTCATGGACCACCAGAGCAGAGGCGTCAATTTGGGTATAGCGAGGTATGGCAGTTGCCATTGGCTACAGGGTAAAAAAAATAAAATGTACTTTTTAAAATAAATTCATCATGGCTGTAGCTAAGGTATGGCAACATGATGTGGACCCGGCAACATGACTGGTGAATTTATTTTAAGAACTACATTTCTTATTTTTTGGGTCCCCCATGATGTGGCCATACCTTAGCTTTTGCTGAACTGACGCCACTGCACCAGAGGGGCCAGGGCTGCAGTAAAACACCATTCATAACACCTCCAACGCCACAGGCCACCGAACCGTTCATGGCGTGCATATAAAAAAACATTTTTTGGCAACTGGCTGCGTAAAATGTGATCCAGCAGCAGCAGCCGCTCACTCACTCTGCATATCCCGTGCGCCGGGGCAGCCGGCTGTCTCTCTTCAGCGTGAGAACCGGCCGCGATGCGTGCTCGGTGGAGTACTGGAGGAGCTCCGGGGTGAGGTCCAAGAAATCCGGCCGGCCGTAAGGGAACCGCGGGGGAAGACCTCCGTCAGCAGCATGCCCGCAGTTCTGCTGACCGTTACCTGAGTGGTGGTGTTGGCCGTGGTGGGGCATCATCCCCCCCACCAGAGTGGTCATCGCGTTTTTCACTTTGCTTATCATCCCCTTGTCTAGAAATATAAGAGAGAGGAAAAAACATATACATCCAGCCAGGAGGCAGCGGGGGGTAATAATAAACGTGATGTATTAGCGACGAAAAGAGCCAACAACGAAGATTATTTCAGGAAGCGATTGTTGCCCCATGTGACGCTATACACAGACACTGTGTTTTCCTCGTTCGAGGAAAAAAAAAAGAAAAAAATCTGTCTACTGCATGCATAACGTTTATTATAAGCTGCCGAGGATCCCTCCACACCACAGAAGGCAGGGCTTCCGAAAGCTTTACTATAGGGGGATGCACGCACTGCATAGCCCGTATGAACGGCAGTCAGTCATGCAGCAATATTACCGAGCACCAAGAGCTGCTTTACATTCTCATTAATCTCATATTGGAGATGTGAACCTGAATAGCCTTAATTTGTCTCAGAGACAGATAGGCTACTAAAGACGGGATTTACTTTCGCCATTAGATAACGAGGAACATGCATTGGCAATTATGGCCTATTATGGTTAGACTTAGGCTATAATAACCGAGGAGTTGAGTCAAATAAAAGCTTCGTGACCTATGTTTTTTTTTTCTATTTTTTGTGAAAATGTATTACGGCGGGACTACACCAAAAAATGCGCTCATACGCGTGTACTGTCCGTGAAGACGCTCGCGTATGCGTAAACGCTCCAGGCTACACCAAGGAGGGGGTATATGTGAGGAAGACCAGATAGTCTGTGTACAAAACGCATAGGCGTGCTTAAAAAATAGAACCAATCCTATTTTTAGGGAATGCGTATCCGTGGTTCGCGCTATCCGTACGCCTGGTGTAGCCGGCTGAATTAATATGTATTGGATCTATCCAAAACGCGCATACGCGCCCCGCATACGCACGCACACGCACTGACGCGCGCGAAACGGCTTGGTGTAGTCCGGCCGTTAGAAGTTTGCAATAGAAAAAAAGTACAGTTTCATGACAGCACTGGTACAAGGTCAACTAAAAGGAGATACTAGAAAGCTCTACGGCTTATTTACACAGGAACCACATAGCCTATTATGGTTAAGTGTATCATATAGGAATAGGCTAACGGCCGGACTACACCAAGCCGTTTCGCGCGCGTCAGTGCGTATGCGTGCGTATGCGGGGCGCGCGCGCGTATGCGCGTTTTGGATAGATCCAATATATATCAATTCAGCCGGCTACACCAGGCGTACGGATAGCGCGAACCACGGAAACGCATTCCCTAAAAATAGGATCGGTTCTATTTTTTAAGCAGGCGTATGCGTTTTGTACACAGACTATCTGGTCTTCCTCACGGCCGGACTACACCAAAAAATGTGTGCATACGCGCGTACTGTCCGTGAAGACGCTCGCGTATGCGTAAACGCTCCAGGCTACACCAAGGAGGGAGTATAGGTGAGGAAGACCAGATAGTCTGTGTACAAAACGCATACGCGTGCTTAAAAAATAGAACCGATCCTATTTTTAGGGAATGCGTATCCGTGGTTCGCCTTATCCGTACGCCTGGTGTAGCCGGCTGAATTGATATACATTGGATCTATCCAAAACGCGCATACGCGCGCGCGCCCCGCATACGCACGCATACGCACTGACGCGCACGAAACGGCTTGGTGTAGTCCGGCCGTCACATATACTCTCTCCTTGGTGTAGCCTGGAGCGTTTACGCATAGGCGAGCGTCTTCGCGGACAGTACGCGCGTATGCACGCATTTTTTGGTGTAGTCCGGCCGTAACTGTCTACTCTAGATGTTGTGTTGTGCATTGAATCTTATCTACCAAAAAGGTGCCAAAAAGTGTGCTTGTGCGCGCGCGTGCGCCCGCCCCACCCCTCTTATCATTAACTGTGTGTCATAAATTGATATTATGGCTACTTCAGTTTCCATAACAGGATATGCATGGACAATAGTCTACTCAATCCAGGTTGCAAATTATGTTGTTGCTCCAGTCCAGTTCAGTCTGATTCTAAATAATATGCATAAACTATGCATAATATGCATAACTAGGTCATTCAGTTTCACTTTTATGGAGTAGATCAGATACTGATACACAGACACATATTGTTATACTTATATTGGTTTCCTGTGGAAATAAGCTTAGTCTTTTCATGGATCTCCTTTTAGTAGACCTTGTACCAGTGAACTGTACCGTCATGAAACTGTACCTTTTCCTATGCAAACTTCTAATAAAGTCTTCAATCAATCAATCAATACCAGTAGGCCTAAATGTATCTTCATAGTTGATCTTAAATTTTCAGGAGTAGTCTCAAACATTTCCATATCAAGGAACCCCAAAATGATATGCATTTGCATTTATTAAAAATAGCAGATCTACAAGCTCACAAAGTAAAATAGGGCTCAATGTTAAGAAACAATCCTGTAAAAACTGAATGATAAGCTTAAACCAGAGTGACCTACATTGTAGGTGACTTGTAGTGACTAGAGACTCTACTTACATTTTATCTGAGATCAGAGTCCAGCTTTGAACTGATGTCTGATCATGTCAAATGACCGATGTCACCATCCATATGCTGATTTGATCTCTTAAACACTCATACGTGGCTCTTTTCGACTATGGACTAAGTACTAAGTGAACCATGTTGTCATGACATGTCATGAAAAATATTATTGTGTTTCCATCATGCCCAAATCATGTTGTGAGAACCTTATCTGAAACATGAGCCATATAGGCAGGCTCTCACAACATGACTTGGGCGCTGCTCAGGAGGTACAGTAGGCCCTAGTACAAACCCTGAGTTGTGAAAACTCAGAAATACTTTCAAATATATAAAATAGCAGATCTACAAGCTCACAAAGCATTATGACATGTTGTGAGTTTGTAGATTGTGTGATTGTGATTGTGTGTGTGTGTGTGTGTGTGTGTGTGTGTGTGTGTGTGTGTGTGTGTGTGTGTGTGTGTGTACATACCTCCCCCTTCAGGGAAAGTTCTGGTTATAATGAAAACAAACTAAAAAATACATCACAGAACACTGTTATGAAATCTTATCTTATTGAATGTACTTTTATTTCATGACCAGTCAACATTTTGGCTACTCAGCCTTTAAATTTCCCCATAAATACTTTTTTTATTTTTTATTTCACCTACTGTAGGTCTACATGTAAATTGCTAGTAATGTCTATGGTGTGGTATGTGAGAAACTACCAATGCAAATTCCTATGAGCAAACTAACCCTGCTCCTGCTGAAGCATTCATCCACTGTTTTGTGTTTACTGTTTCTCAAATCGTTTGCACTTTCTAGCTCTGTTTACAGAGATCAGATCAGTAGCCTACTGTCTGCTCTTGTTTAGGTTAGTTATGAATAATTCACAACTTCACGAGCTGCACATGACTGGCACCGGGATGTTGCAGAGCAGACATCCTGGAAAAAACAAAACAAAACCAAAACAGTTTCTCCATAGTGTCTGTGCATAGTCTCCACTAGATGGAGCCAAGTTATTGTATACATGAAGGAATCAGATTCAGTGAAGATTTAGGGCTAGTGCTAATTTATTTAGTTGTATTTGCTGCAGGCCTTAAAACAATATTCCAGTAGGTCACAGTCATGTTACTAATATTGCTCTCTTGTAATGCTATTTCTTAAGAGTATCCGTCCATATTTTTTTACAAACTAAAGGTTTGGCAATCAACACCCTCAAGCATCTCTACACAAACACTAAATTAATTTGAATTTGATTTAGATTTTTTATTTAATTTTTATTTATTTGTACAGTAACTGATGTGTCGCTCAAAGAGATTGGGGGGGGGGTGATCTGCTTCAAAGAGATGGGGGGGGGGGTGATCTGCTTCTTGATCACCCTATAGCAGGGGTGTCCCAAAGTCCGGCCCGGGGGCCAAATGCGGCCCGAGGACAAATTTTATGTGGCCCTTGGCTTCATTCCTAAATTGTATTATAAACGACCTGTCAAACAAGAATATTTTCCCAGAGTATAATTTGTCAGGATTCCTTGTCTCATTCTGAAGAGGTCGAAGAAAGGCTATTTTATTGTATTTTTTTTTTACCTTGCACGTCTGGTTACATTTGGCTTATTCGAGGTATTCGTGTTTTGTTCAGAGCACACACCTGACACCCTGCCCTATAGGGATTTTCACCAACCATAGAACAATTGGCAAACTGTTGCATCACAATGATATGACCCATAAATGCAATGTTCAAATATTCACATTTAAACATAGGCCTATATATTACTATATTATATAAGTGGTTATGACACCTATGGTACTGTATACCCCATTCAATCACCATTCGTGTGTGTTTATGACCATTTCTTACAATATTACAGTAGCTGTTACAGTATATAATACCGGTACCACACACTGACAGGCAATAAAATACAATGAAATCACCTCTTGTTTTATTTTAGTTATTTTCTTTTGTTCTTAAAAAAAATGTTATTTACTCTTCCAAAGATGAAGTAGCCTACTACTAACTTCCAGCAGCAGTGGATGAAGATTTAATCTCCTTTCTGATAAATTACCCACCGTTTCTCTGTCGGGGGACTGATGCACAGGGCACAAAATGTGTAACCCTGCTCTGAATCATATGGATGCAGGAGGAAATTATGGCTGAATTTGTTTATTTGATGTCTTTGTGTTTGTGCATGCATGTAGAAAATGTACTTGTTTGTGTCTGAGTGTGTGTGTATGTTTGATGTGGCTCATGCAAGTGAATATACATGCGAATGTGTGTGTGTGTGTGTGTGTTTGTGTGAGCGCGCGCCGCACGCGTGTGTGTGTATGGATGTGGATGTGGACCTGGATGTGTACAAGTGTATGGTGACATTTGCCATAGGAAGGTGGCAGTGTGGTGGTTCTCTTGACTTGAATTGGTAAATAAAGTGCTGACAGATACCGGGAGCAGTGAGAGTGATGTTCAGTCATCATCCATAAAACTGGTTGTAAGTTCACAAACCTCTGCAACATGACTTTTATCATTGAACCATAATCTTCTGTAGATCCTTTCCCGACATTTCCACTGTGAAGACTAATTTGAGTTTACAAACATTCTGTCTTTGAGTTCCGGCAGTATTTCTTCACAGGCTGTCTCTGTTCCTGATTGGTATGTGAGAGAAATGGCAAAGTTGGAAATTCCATTAGCACAGCGCCTTGATGGAAAACCATTAATGGCTGTGCTATCTGGAGTGAGGTCTGAGAAAGACCTAGCAGAGCAGTCGCACACAACGCCATAAAACCTGATGTAGCAGCTTCTCTTCGAGCATCTGCACAAGTGTCCCAGTATCTGTGGACCTGTTGAATTAAAAGGGGAGGGGAAAGGATTGCTGTTTCTTCTGCATTATTGATGGCGAGCTCCATCCCCGAGGCCATTATGCCTCCAATTTTCCCTCTCACAATTTTCCGGTAGACGTCCACTGTCTCTCCTGTACACGTCCAAAGTGAAGGCGGGGAGGGACTGCAACAGGCCCCTGCTGAGCCCGTTATTTTTAAGCTGAACCGCCACAATCAATGCCCTGTTGGACCGGGGAGCTTTGCTCTGCCCAGGGCCCTTGTGTGAAGAGAGTAAAACACAATGTGACCACCGTTAAAACCTGGGCTGCACATAAACAGTATTTACCTAAAGAGTGCTGCCTGAGTTCTACTCCTCTAGGGACTCCTTGTTCAACAAATATGTGAGCATAACAGTAAATGTAAACCGTTATACAAAATGTAATTCCTCAACTCTTAGTGCTCGTCAGGGTGGGGGGTCCCCAGTTAGAATATGATTATTTGGGGGGTCACAGCCTGAAAAGGTTGAGAACCACTGCCCTACACCTTGCTCAAATTATCCAGCACTGATACTGCAGACCACTCCGGGTTCTGGCAGGCATCGACCCAACTCCAGCCCCAGTTTAGGACCACATCACTGTCTTGCTACTGGCTCATGCTGTGTGGGTCAATGCCCGACACAGGTGCTGTCCTCGGTCCAGCTGTTTTAAGACTAGATAAAGGCTATTAATGATGCTGTGTGCTCTGTTTCTCCATGTGCTGACAATAACGGCATTTGAGCTCCTCACAGGGTTACCATGGCAGGACATCTGTATTGCTGTGTAGTCTGCCTGCTTGATGCCACCTTCAAGTCATGCCCATGAATGGTCTCTAGCGACGGGGGGGGGCGGCTGTCA
Organism: Nannobrachium achirus; assembly: GCF_963921795.1. Taxonomy (NCBI): domain Eukaryota; kingdom Metazoa; phylum Chordata; class Actinopteri; order Myctophiformes; family Myctophidae; genus Nannobrachium; species Nannobrachium achirus. The sequence goes on from NC_137815.1 coordinate 46,841,298, forward strand.
GGCTCTTTAAAGTGGAGGAGTTAGGTCAGGGACATGTTACGGACAGAAATGTTTCAGTGCCTGCACCACTAACTACTACAGCTCCCGTCGGGTGACACAGTAATTCCTCTCGGCCGGGTTGAGAGAACAGCTCTAGTGTGCGACCACCCCGCTCTCCATTCTCCCACTCCTGCCAAAGCCCTGTACCCCAGGCCCTCGTCGCTGGCGTCGGTTTCCACAATGAATGGTCTGTCTGGGTTGGTTTACGCCAGGATGGAAGCTCTGGTTAGTTTTCCGTGCAGCTGCTGAAATGTGTTGTGGCATGCCTCTCATCCCAATGAAACATCTTCCCCTGGTGTATTAGGTGGTGTCTGCATCAACCTCTATTGAATATGATACCAAGCATAGGAAACTCTGCAGCTCTCCAAAGTTTCAGTGTGTAGTGTCGGACAGTTCTTAGCAGCGATGACCTTGCCTGCATGGTGGTGACCACTTTGCTTAACTTAACACATGGCCTGGCAATGTCATCTTATCGCAGAAGGTGGCATTTTCCACAGTCCAGACAGAGGCCTGTCTGGCAAATGGCATGCCTTTAATCCAATAATACATTCCCTGTAACAAACAATAATGCAATAACACAACAATAATTAAAAACGGTGTGTGAGCCCTGAGGCTTAATGGGAAGTCCCTCCTCCCTCGTCCAATGCACACCCTGGGACGCTACCAGTATATGTTTGTCCTTGGCAGACAGTTTCCTGTGGTGTGACCTCACAGTGACCAGATGCTGGTAGAATCTGTCCCCTCTTTTATTGTTTGAATAATAAATGCCCATTGCCCACTAATTGGGCTTCCCCCATGACTTGGCTCAGCTGTGCACCATGTGGTTGTTGTGGCCTTTAGCAGGAGCTAATAACGCTGCCTTTATCTGCCTCACCCCACTGCCTCAGTCACCTTTACCTCACGGCTGACTCACCCTGTCGTATGATTTAATGAGCCGGTGTCATGTGGCGGGGTATGACATGATAGGTGTACAGTATGCTCCAGAGATTAATGGGGTCATAGCCCCTTATTCCTTTCTCTCTCTCTCTCTCTCTCTCTCTCTCTCTCTCTCTCTGTGTGCATGAGTGTGTATGTGGGAGAGTTTTAGAAACAGAAAGAGAGAGAGAGAGACAGAGAGAGAGAGACAGAGAGAGAGACCAACAGACATAGAGAGAGAGACCAACAGACAGAGAGAGAGAGAGAGAGAGAGAGAGAGAGAGAGAGAGAGAGAGAGAGAGAGAGAGAGAGAGAGTGAGGGTGTGCGTGTGCGTGAGTTTGTGTGTGTGTGTGTGTGTGTGTGTGTGTGTGTGTGTGTGTGTGTGTGTGTGTGTGTGTGTGTGTGTGTGTGTGTGTGTGTGTGTGTGTGTGTGTGTGTGTTGTGGTGTTTTTAAGGCTTTGGGTTTATGACAAGGATGTCCAAAAGCAATTAAATCCAAATCCAAATGTTTACCTCTCTCCACAGGCTATTTCAAAGTTGTGTATCGACTATTCCTTCCATTCTTGTCTTTTGAGGGCCAGACAAAAGAGACTGCTTGAGAAATGGAGAGATGATAATGCAATTACTGGGGGGAAGCCTTTTTAGACTGGGCACTAATGCTTCTGGAGAGTGGAGAGGCTTAGTGTCAGAAAAATACATCATAACCTCAGTGTGTATTCAATGGTCTAATGCATGTCATAACACACCAGTCTTAGTACATCATTTTAAGCAACCCACTAACCCAAAATAGCGGCATTGCAGCCACTGCAACCAAACCCACATTATGTTGGCCACTTTCCTATTCATGGTTTATGTTCTGGAGCAGTAAAGTGATATATTCACCACAATGTTGGAATTAGCAACAGCAGGCCAGCTACTACTACCTTTAAAAGAAATATCTGGATTTATCAATATAATAAACAACAAACACAGAAGTAGCTAGGCTTTTACGATTGGGGAAACTTCACATTTTGACGCAGCCCATATTACTAGATATTTTTTATTGTGCGACGCCCTGCAAACGATAAGCCATTGAGCTCTTATGGAGCGCATAATCATCCAGGTGTTAATATCTGAGGGTAGGCCTACATTTAGCTGAAGGGGTCACAGAGAGTGAGAGGTATAATCATATAGAACACATAGTCTCTGCACTATATACCTTGTACCTTCCCTCAACTACATTACACAGGTATCTATTGCAGTGGTTCTCAAAGTGGGGTCTGGGGACCCCCAGGGGTCCTTGAGGGAGCTCCATCAAGGATGGTCCCCATCAAATGGACCATTACAAGTCTGTAACTCAGAGAGTGTGCAAATGAAACCAAATGGACTCTAACAGGTACATCATTTATGTAAAGATCTTTACATAAATTGCGTTCCCAGAGATAGAAATGCCATTAAAATGGGTGTCCAACTGTCCATAGCATTAATGCATGTCAAAGTGGAGGTCCTTGATATAGAATAATAAAAATGTTAAAAATCACAGCTAGACCCGTAAAAAATCTTCTCTTACTGGGGTCCATGGCATATCTTTTCAAATGGGGGTCCGCGGGCTAATAATAAGTGTCAATTTAGGGGTCCTTGACATGAAAAAGTTTGAGAACCACTGATCTATTGCACACAGCGTCCACTGGGTGGCGCCAAAACACTGCGGCCAGTGCGCCTTTTCTGATCTCAAACTGGATGAGTCCCGTCTTCCCCGCATTACATCCATAGGAACAGCTCTCTAAATGCTTCTTGGTTAGTGGCGAGACGTTGTTGCCAATAATATCTAATTGCAATCAAGCAGGTGGAGTGTTTATAATCAATCATACCATGCTTTAACCCAGAAATTATGGTTTACAATCAGATATGTGCGAAAGGGAAGTTGTGAGAAAGAGCTCCAGGGACTACAGGAGGAACTTTGAAAGACTCTTGGTCTTGGACTCCACACCGCATTCAGCAGCCTGCAGTTTCATTTCACTTCTTTGACTCAGGGATGATTGTGCTTTTGGAAAAGCTTTACCTCACATCTACTCGTCCCAGGTTATGAGTTATTATCGTGGGCATCTTGAAGCGCCGAGGAAATTATCATGGCATTTCTTTAAAACAAATCTCTGGTTTTTGGACAGTGGACTGGAAACAAATGAGAAGGACGTTTCCTGGGATTAATTGACAGCCGCACATCGACAGGTAGGCTGTTGTGTATATTGTTGAACATAATACAATTTAGGTTTTTGAGTCAAACGAAATAATATCAGTGCACTTTGTAACGCGGCACGTAGCCTACTCCACCAAACAAATCCATCTACGAGTAATAAGGTTGTTTATTATTTCTACAATGATAAACACTTTAATAAACCAGTGGTTTTCAACCGTTTTCATATCAAGGTGATTATTTATTCAGCATTTGAGCCACGGACCACCATTTAATGAGATTTAGCCTCAGACACAAAACTTTGAATATTTCTTTTTATCGTTGAATATTTTTCCTACAATTCCATGCTGTATTGATGAGTTAGAGATAACAGTTAACATAGTAGACCTACATTCTCCAGACTTCTTGTAAATTAAGCAATGCAGATGTTTAACAATTATTTAACTGTTGAGGGCTTAAAATGAAACCAAATGGACTCGTAAGGGTCCATTTGGTTTCATTTTACACTCTCAAGAGAGTTAAAGATCTACAAAGGGTCTATTTGGTTACCACCAACTCTCCATCATTTAGCTGGGGACCACCTGGAACCCCCTCAATGACCACTGGTGGTCCCCGGACCACTGGTTGAAAACCACAGACTTGGACAGCCTAAAACAAACTAATTTAATCACTTGGCTGGTATTGCATGAGCTAAAGAATAATACAATAAAATAGACAATAGAGGCTATTATTTTTTCTAGCCTATATTCAATATAATGAACAAATTAGGCTGTTCCTGCTTTTAAAATTCCCACAGTTCCCATGTGAATTGAAATAAAATAAATGTTTGTATTTTAAAGATATGCCTACTGTTTTAGTTTTGGACCAAGCGAGCACGGAGTGCTTATACCAACTTTCATTTGTGTACCTTCTTCATTGAACATTTGTTATCTTTAATGTTAATTTAATTTCTACTAATCTTTAAGTCCAGGTGAAAAGCTGATGATGAGTTAGCCCTAGAATGTCTGTGATCTTACATTGTAATGTATTCCTAAAATATGAAATGTATGATCACACTCACAGACATTTGATTCTAGGGCTAATGATGAGTGAGTGACACCTGCCATCACATAAATACTCTCTATACATACTTTTTTTTTTTTTTTAAGATTTGTTTTTGGGCTTTTTTATGCCTTTATTTGATAGGACAGTAGACTGACAGGAAATGGGGAGAGAGATGGGGAATGACATGTGGCAAAGGTCGTCCGGATCGGGAATCGAACCGGCGAAGCCAGCAGGCATCATAGCCTAGTATGTGCTATGCGCCTTGACCACCAGGCCAGCGGGCGCCCCTCTATACATATTTTTGCATTGAATCATCATCTCTGTTCCTTTGCCTATCTCACTGGCCACTCACCATGTCCTTTATGTATTATTGTTTGTTTTTTCTGTCTGTCTGTTTTGCAAGGTGTAGTCCAACCTTTATTTTATAATTTCTTTCTTCCAGACAGTATGATGTGATTCCAAACTTTGTACATAAAGATGAATGAGGTAGCCTTACTGAATGAGCCGCCAAAGCAACGGCTCCCAACAGTAAGCTTTACAAACATATCTCTGCTGTGAACAGCGGGTCGAGCTGGAGATGAATTCAGAGGGAGTGAGCCGGGGCCTCTTTTGGTGTGAGCTCCCCTCAAAACAAAAATCCGCAGCTAAGCAGCTTGTTCATGACTTTAGAGACGTGCAATTTATTTGTGGATTATGTTTAGAAGACACATGAATGGTCCCCCGTGATAACGGGGGTCTGGTGGTGTTTGTCTCCAACCACATGGCATGCCAACTGTAAGATATTTCGCAATGTGCTTGCTTACACACCGCTGTGCATACTGTACTCCACTGATTCTCCAGAGTGGGGCCTGGGGAGCCATGGTCCTTGAAGGGGTTCCAAGGGTCTCCACTCTCCAGCAAAACAGTGAACAGTCAAACTCTTTGAACCCTTTTGGCTATTCAAAAATAGCCACTCTACCATCTCACAAAAGCATGGTAATGCGCTGCGTCAAATGTTGGCAAACTCTTACAGGCGTTCCTGGCACAAAAACCTTTCTAATATGGGTCCGCAGACAAATACATATCATTTTGGGGGTCCTTGACATAAAAATGTTTGAAAACCACTGCTGTACTCTTCTTTCTCCCTCTCGATTTCCCCCTTTTCCTCCCCACCCCTGCCCACTTCCTTCTCTGTTTTATCTCGGTCTATCTGCTTGTCCACCCCTCCGCCCCCCCATTCTTTCATCTGCCCTTCATCCCCCTGACAAGTGTTGTGCGGTCAGCTGTTTTTCTCGCTCTTCTTTTTCCGCAATTAGTGCTATCATCACATTTCATCCAGCGGAACAGGGGGATGGTAATAACCTTACGTCTCCTATTGCGTGGTGATACAATTCTGCTGTGATTAATTGGAGTCCCCTCAGAGAGTCAGAGGAGGTGTAGATCTTCTCTTTCACACCCTCTGACAGGCAACCCATTACAGTGTTTTATAGATCGCAGTCACTAGCCCCCTTGAAGCTGCCCTCAGCCCCACTGTTGTTCTGGAGGCTTTTATTGTGCAGTGTTATTGGTAGGTATTGCTGACAGGCAAGTGCAAAGGCCACCCTGGGATTATTGAAGATGGAATGTGTGTGACAGCTCCACGGTGTGTGCCACAAGTAACACTGGTAACTCATAAGGATTTGTGCACGCGGCGCCAATCGGGGAAACTTGTAAGAATTGGTTATAAGGCTTAACGCTTGGCACCACGTTGCTCCCATGTGCCCGTTAAAACCCTGGCATCATGGCCCTGCCAAGTCCAGATCTTGTACCAAGACGTACTAAGAAATTACGTTATAACCATCCTGTGACGAAATCGCTAACTCTTATGGGGAAAGAGGAAATGGAAAAAAAGAAAATGTATTGTTTCCTCTAGGTGGGTAACAGAACACCCAGCAACTCCACAAATCACTTAGTAGATGCCTTCCGCCACTCAATGGAATGGCAGCATGTACAATAAATAGATCAGTTTACAGTTTCACTTGTGTTACTTAAAAGCCAAAAGGGGCGTCAGACTCAGTATTGCGGGAGTGGCTGTTCCATCCCTGACTCCTCCTGGCATCTTATCAAAGTGTCCTTGAGCAAGACACTGAACCACTGACTGTTCTCCATGAGCAGGCCGGTGCCTTACAAGGTTGCGTGCGCTGTCGGACTTGCAGGTGTCTTCGTCTGTGTGGCATATAGTGTAAAGCTTTTTGAGTGGTTGGAAGATTAGAAAAGCACTATGCAAGATCGTTTACCATCATCATTGCATATTGGGCAACAAACAGCAGAGCTTGAGGATGGCAGTGAACAGAATACAGGATCAGTGAAGGTGCTTGATATGCACGACACATCACACAGTTTCCAGGAGGAGAAGAACATTGTGGATAAGACACAAGTCCCTAGTTTTTAAAGAGCCACCTCAGGCAGTATTTGTGTTCTCTGTCAGCCCCCTGCTCTCTCTGTCAGATCAATATGTGGGGAGCAGCAAATGCCAGTCTCTGTTTGCTGCTGTGATACAAAACAAATACACTGTTGTGTACACCTTTGCATGGTCTTTACCCATAGGAATGGAAAGCTTTATGGAACTTGTAAATGCATCAAGTTGACCTATTCGGACTGTACGCCATCTGAATCTTGTTTGACTTACTTGCTATATAAAAATAACATTTTGTACCTAGAGTGGGCAACTGGTAGTACAGATCCTATCAGCAGGTTAATTCACAATAAATTGACTTGGCAAGGACTTAAGTGCACAGCAGTTGCTTGATTAATACTCATGTCACCTCCACCTAGTTATACTCTCCCCACACAGTCTTCTATACAACAGCTTTAATGGAGGGAGGAGAATGCCTTGCTCAAAGGTAGAAAAGATTGTTACAGTAAAGGACCATACCAGTGGCTTGGCATGTTGAGTTAATTGAGTCAGTCAGAGTACACTTAGGCTACTGTGGTTTGTTGATTATTAAGGAAGTTATAACCAACAATGCAAACACTGTTAGCTTGTAGACTAGATCAGCTATTTTCACAGTGGGACGTGTTTAAAACAAGGCTTACGATTCAAGATTGATTTATTGTTATATCTTGTGTAAGTCTTGTGAGTACATACAACAATGTTGTTCTGGGTCTAAGTTTGTCTGATTTGCCCTAGGGCTCTTGATGTATACTTGAAGGTGCTGTGCAAGTTACCACTCCTAAAGTGTATACATATGTGTACCTATATAGCCTACAGGTATATAACGTTTATAACTTACACAGTTATACATTATGGAAGCAAATGTCTATATAAGGTCTCGCCGAAAATGGTTCCCTCAAACATCCATAACTTATTTGTATGCATACTGCAACTGCTTATGCTGTTTTTCCAACATTGACTCAAAGAGGTATGTTTGGTAACGTTTTTGGAGAAAACAATTAGCAAAAGGGAAAATAAAGCCACTGGTTCCACAGGAGAACCCACTTGTGGTAGTAATATTTCCTCAATTTCCTACATTTTCTTTAGAATTATTATTTCAAACTAATAATCTCACAACACATCGCAATGTGTTGTGTTGTAGATCGGCTATTTTCACTAGTTTGGGTGGACATAACATTTCTGTTTTGGGTCTTGAGCGAAAACATTTTGGGCACCACTGCTTTAGGCAACCTGGGACAATCATTCATTCACTAAAGACCTACTTCTAGGCTCTGCTTTAGTACAGTATCTACACAGCATCTGTCACAGACCACGCAGCAGTCGCACATCACTATAGCTCAATATAAGAACCTGGATGTCTTCTCACTACAGTACAGAGACCTGGTATTCAGCAGCAGCTGTGTTTTTTTTAAGCTTTCGCGGAACAATAAAACATCGGCCATCTATCTACAAGATTACACCCTGCTTCAGCAGTCCGTTCACAGCAGTAATGTGTTTGGAAAGGCACGGTTTGTTCCACCTCAAAAATGCGGCTGCCAAAGCTGCTGAGGTGAATCTGTTGAGTGTTTAAGGGGAATTTCTAAAGCCCTGTGATCATCATAGCAGAGTGGAAAAAGCAGCGCTCCGTGATGCTGGTGTGTGTCGTTCTGTCATGCAGGGGGGGGGGCAGGCACGTGCACACATAAACATCAAAGGGGGCTTGAGCCCCTGCCCTTTTATCCGTCTGTAAAAAGTGCCCTTTCCAGACCATGAATGCAGTTTTTACTATGGTGAAAGAAATGCTAACGCTGCCCTCTTTCCGTGCCATACCTGGAGGCAGCATTCAAGAGAATTGCCTTGTCCAAACTCTCCTGAACTTGAATGGAGCATCTTATGTTGAATGAATTGCCTTCTCTGTGTGAAAATCAAGCATTGAAAATAGCCGACCTCCAAGCTCACAACGCGTCGCAGCGCGTTTCCATAATGCTATTTTTCAGCCCCTGCCTCTCTAACATTCTCTGCACGTCCATGGGTACTGGTGGGGGAGAGGCACATGCCATGTTTTATAGATGCCATTTAAAGGAGCATGCCCAAGATAGGGCTGGCTGCAATGAACTGTAACCGCAACAAAACACCAAGACAATAAACAAACAAATTGGTTGCCTGGGAGCCAGCGGTGTCCCACTCTCGCTGGCCTGGCTTTAGACCCATCCCTGCCGCGGCTGCTGCGAGGTGAAGGCTGCTCCTCTGAGATTAGGCCGCGAAACGCAACTCCGTCTCTTGTTTATTTATGCTGATTCACTGTGTGTACGCATGCATGCATGTGTGAAGGAGAACGACAGAGACACGGAGAAAGGAGAGATAGTTAACACAATGAGGAATTAGGCTGCATGTCTTTGCTGTCGGGCTGAAACCTTGTATGTCCACAAGACCAAAATACTTACTTACTCAGGAAAGGGAAAAGAAGAACCTGTGATCCAATGGATCCAATGTTATTGCGACCAAAGGTCGCAGTATACCATGAGAAATGTCGCAGCTTGTCCGTTCCTACAGGAAGTGATCACCTCATCAATGTCACTGTGACATCACAGCCATTCACAGGTGACATCAAAGCTGACATCACCTATGTAAAAGTCCATACTGTATATGGGTATCTCTTTTATGCCCATATATGAAGATCCCTGATGTCATCGATATATATCAATGGCCAGATGGCAAAGGCATGGCCCATATCTGTGTGGCTGGTTCAGATTAGAGTTCTCAAACTCTGCCCGAACCCGACCCTACCCGACCCGACCCGACATATTCGGGCCGGGCCGGGCTCAAAATGTATGCTAATTAGTCGGGTCGGGCCGAGCCTCGGGTTCAGTAAAAAAAAAAAAAAATGAAAAAAAAAAAAAAAAAAAAAGTTCATTATTTTTTTTTTCTTCATATTTAATAAAGATAAAGAACATGGCGCTGACTGGCGTTTCACTCGCTTATTTACTATGTGACCGCACGATCACTCGGAGCACACCACTGGCAGTGGCAGACAAGACGAGGCAGAGCAGAGTGAGTGAGGGACAGAGAGCCGCGGTCAGCGATGCTGGCAGCACAGGCTGCTAATAATAGCAGACTGGTGTTGCGCACCAAAACCAACACGTTCTCAACACCATTCAATCTACAAACCAACTGAAGTCTGCTTTGCATCACGATCTGACTTGTTTAGAACTTGCAGATCAGTGCTTCTCTCCAGGCCAGGGAGGGTCATAAATCAGCGACAGCAGCAGCTTTACGATGGTGGGGTTACAACAGGTCGAATTTGTCCGAAACGAAACGAAAGAAAGTGGAGGAGAGACTCACTGAGAGTTGAGTGACAGAGACGGCACATGCAGACTGCAGAGCAGACAGATGCATGCGTTGCACCGTGTGAACAAGATGAGGAGGATTAAGGATTAAATTTTTCTTCATGAGAGAACATGCTAACATTGCCGAACCAAAAGTGGAAAGGTAGGCTAATCTCACTCTCTCAGCCTACTACTCGCTATAATAACACATGGTACGGTCACCGCGGTGGTGGCGTGGCGCCACCTGGAGGCGTTTTTAAATTTGATTATTTTCCTTCACTCGGGCTTTTTAGGGCTTCGGGCTTAAAATGATGAAACTAGTTAGGGTCGGGCCGGGCCTCGGGCCGACCCTGTCGGGCTCAGTTAGGGCCGGGCCTTCATTTTCAGGCCCGTTGAGAACTCTAGTTCAGATAGGGATCTCCATGTATGGGCATTACATATATTGTACTGTATGTATATGGATACTTATCGTGACTACTAATTGAAGCCGAGGCCGAATTGCACGAAAGAGTCCTGACAGCACATGGTTGGTTCTACAGACTCCAAATTTCGCACGCAGATAGCTCAGACCTTTGCCTCCGGAACCAATGCGAAAGGTTTGGAATCTCCATATGCGGAGTCCTGACTACTAATTGAAGTCAATGGACGCAAATCCGAATTGGCCCGAATCGCATGAAAGAGCCTTGACAGCACATGGTTGGTGATACAGACTCCAAATTTCGCACGCAGATAGCTCAGACCTTTGCCTACGTTCTTAGCTAGGCCTCGACCCGACCCGATACACATTTTTTCGGCACGAAAGGTTTGGAATCTCCGTATGCGGAGATGACTGACATCGGGCCGTTCCGGAGCAAGCGCTGACTCATTGTGACATCACTTCATAAAAGGCTCTGACATCACATACGCCACATGAGTCAACAAAAAATCTCTGTGAGTGTGTATGTATGTATGTATGTAATATATGTATGTATGTATGCCGCGTATCTTGAGAACCGTTCGTCCCACCAGCTTCAAATTCAGCGCGCGTGTTCCCTGCCGCAGCAGGTAGTGCAGTGCCCGGCCTCGACCCGACCCGATACGCGATTTTTCGGAACCCAGCGCAAAAAAGTTTGGATTCTCCGTATGCAGAGCTGTTGTCTGACATCAGGGTCTTCCGGAATCGGCACTGTGTCTGCAGAGATCTCCATATGGGCATATAATGGACGCAGACAGACAGAAACAGATATATCCATATATGGGCATAAATGGACTCAGGCAAACAGATGGTCAAAATGGATCCTATGACAACAGGTATAATGGGGTTTGCATTACACAGAATTCGGCACACGCGTTCTCCGCCGCAGCAGGGAGTGCAGTGCCCGGCCTCGACCTGACCTGATATGCGGTTATCCGGAACCAGCGCGAAAGGTCCAGAATCTCCGTATGCAGAGCTAATGTCTGACATTAGTGTTTTCCAGAACCGGCACTGTGTCTGCAGAGATCCCCATATGGGCATAAATGGACGCAGGCAGACAGATACAGATATCTACATATATGGGCATAAATGGACACAGGCAAACAGATGGTCAAAACAGGTTATGACAACAGGTATAATGGAGTTTGCATTAAAGGGTGGGGCATTCATTCTCTATTTATTTACATCGTTCCCGAGTTGGCCAGGTCGCCGACTAGACGCTCGGCCGCCCTTCGAAATCCCTGTTCCAATGTCATCAATATTAAGGACATATCTGGGAATGCCCATATTTGGTAATGCCCATAGGCCTATATGGGCACGTTTTGACATAACATTGTTTACTATCATGCAGGGGTCTCCATATATGGGTAACTCGTCCGATATACATCACTGGCCAGATGGCAAAGAATTGGAGCGACCTTGCCCTTTAGGGCGAGGTCGCATGTCTCCCTGAGGCGTCTTACTAGTTTATAAAACACACAATACAGAAAACCCACAGACAGTCATAATCATTTTCATCCTGTTATCCCTATTTTGGGCATTTCACTATTGGCTGATATGTATTTATCTAGTAGGTCTATATCTATGATGCATCGCACCACGCTGTGAGCTTGTAGATCGGCAATTCTTCTCCTTTTGCGTGAAGCAGGCTATACAATAGGGCATTCATTTAGAGATACAATGTTTTCCCCAGACAACGATATCTTTGAAGTGTGTGGGTGTGTGTGTGAGAGAGAGAGAGAGGGGGAGAGAGAGAGACAGAGAGAACGTGAGCACTGACGTTTATTGTACGGTGTATGTTTTTGTTGCAAAATACGTGTGTGTGTGTGTGTGCGCGTGTGTGTGTGCGCACATGTTTTCTGGCAAAGCTTGCTTTTTCATGGGGAAAACTGTGGTCTCAGCCGCATCTGTTGTCTGGTCAGTGTACCTGATCAGACTGCAGATGGTTGCCCTGTAGGGCCCTATCACGTACAGTTATGATATTGTTAAGAAGCGCCGCCAGCAAACAGCTTGCACAGTGCATTCAGACAGGAGAAGAATGACCACGAATTCAACATATTTTTACTTGAACTCCTTTCAACCAAGAATTGTGGGTGGTAACCTCATTACAATATTGTAAAAAACTATTTCAATATTGAAAATCGGCGATCTACAAGCTCACACCGAGCGTCTATTTTCACAACTTTTAATGCAACACCTTTGTATGATGTAGGACAACAAAACATACGTTGAGTAATGGAGATTATGGAGGTTTCTACCAGACAGCAAATAAATACTGTATCCACAAGTTTCCAACATCCCATCGTGCATTGCGCAGTTGGACGGAGCTTCCGGCGCCGCAGCCGAGTGCTACAAGCTCACAACGGCTGCATCTGCGACGCGACGTGAGCTTGTATGTCTGCTGTTAACCGGAAGTGTGGTGCAGTGTGGTGCAAAACTTTCTCCAGTAAATTCCCGCGGATAGAGGTGGATATACATGTCTGCTCATAATTGGAGTCACAAGTGAAATGTAATGACGTTACGATACAATTCTTTCCTTGCCGATACGATATCCGGTGTGCTGCGGATGTTTATTAGACAGATATCTCATGGTGTTTATAAGGCTAACTAAAGACTGTTGCGTCCAGACTCCTCACACAAATGTGCACTTGTACGTTGGAGCCACTCTAAAGCAAACTCCACATGCCCAAACGTTTAATTTGCCTGCCACAGTGTCAACCCTTACCCCCGTATTGGATCGGTGAACAGACTGGCGTACTCGCCAATTCCGATATCACCAAAAAATAAGTCCATATCAGGCACTTTCCCGATACCAGTATCGGTATCGTAACATCCCTAGAATGAAATGATCTCTCAATGTCATGGAGCTGTTCCCATGAGATACATTATAGAGACCAAGGGTCAGAGCCTGCAAATAATTATTGGCTTCACCCCCCCTTCACAAAGAATTAAGGAATCCATGAACATCCTGTTTTGATTGATTGAAGACTTTATTAGAAGTTTGCATAGGAAAAGGTACAGTTTCATGACGGTACAGTTCACTGGTACAAGGTCTACTAAAAGGAGATCCATGAAAAGACTAAGCTTATTTCCACTGGAAACCATTGAAGTATCTCATATAACATTGAATGACAGACAAATAGAACACAGTACTATGCAGTAGATATGTAAAGAAAAACAAAAAAGAAGACAGTAAGTCTAAAACAAACAGTATATACAAAGAAGGGGCAGGGGATTGTCCTTAATGTGCAATAACATCTGGTATGGTGGTGCAGTGGATTGGTTAGACACCTGCAGTATACGAATCAAGCTATGAATATGATTTAAACATCTGTCCAAATATCACCTGCTGGGAGTGTGCCATAGGAACCCACAATGGTAGCTTCAGAATGTTACATCATTTGCAAATACGGCTCCTCCTCCTTTTCATCTTCTGCCTCCTGACAGACTTTGTGTTTAGGGTTTGCATAGTATACAAAACATCACCCGAGAGAGACTTGGAGTAGAACCGCTGCTCCTACACTTGGAAAGGTGTCAGCTTAGGTGGTTCGGGCATCTAGTACGGATGCCCCCCGAGCGCCTTCCTTAGATGGTCCTCGATGCACGTCCCACTGGGAGGAGACCCCGTGGTAATATAATTCAACATTTTAATTATATTCCAAAACTTTTTTGTTTAAATTTAGAATTTCTATGGCATACAGCTCATGAATATCAAAATCCATATCTCAAAATATTACAATATTACACAAGACCACTTAAAACAAGGATTTATAATAGAGAAATGTCAACCTTCCGAAGTCAGAGTTGCTTGAAGTCCAATGGGAAGTTTCCGCACAATCCGCAGTCATTTATGATTTGGAGTGCTAGGGCAACAGCATGCTTTTTTTTTTAAATTATGATTATTTTTTTAGTTGGATCTTCTGTACACATCATTTTGGGGGTCCCTCACGTGAAAATGTTTCAGAACCACAGGTTTGTGGGGAAAGCATGGTTATTCTATACCAGAGAGTTTCTCCCGCTGGCCCTAGAAATGGTCAAGACTCGACAACAGAGTGAAGTAGAGCTTCTATTCGGCAGGGCTTAGGAATCCACTGTTCCGTGGACATGCTTTTCAGCTCCGCCAAACGTCATGCAGCATCCCTTCTTCTCATCCCTCCACATTGTGCTATTTGGTTTCCTCTCCCTCCCTCCTCTCCCTCCTCCCCTCCCTTATCTCACCTTCCCGCCCGCCACTTCTTGACAGAGGTGTAAAGTAACTAAGTAGATTTACTTAAGTACTGTACTTAAGTAAAAGATTTAGGTATTACTTGAGTATTTCCAAATTCCAATACTTTTTCTTCTTAGGGTGCCCTCACACCAAAGTACCTATGAGAGTGGAATCCGCGTTCCGCCAATGCATTTCAATGAGAGTGAAGCGGTTTCATGCCAGCAGAGGATTTCTGCAAAAAACGCTCCCTTCTCATTGAAATTGCCGCATTGGCGGAACGCAGATTCCACTCTCATAGGTATTTTGGTGTGAGGGCACCCTAACCCACTAGGCCACTACATATTCTACCAAATATTGTACTTTTACTCCACTACATTTATTTGAAAACTTTAGCTACTAGTTACTTTGCAGATTATAATATTATAAAACATGTATACATTAACCACTTTAGCCCTATCTTATACCTTGGCTATTTGAAAATAGCCGATCTACAAGCTCACAACGCGTTGCTATTTTCAAACATTTTGTACTTTTAATTTTGGTACTTTAAGTACATTTTGATGCCAATACTTTAATACTTTTACCCAAGTACATTTTTAATTCCGGACTTGTAACAGAGTATTTCTACATTGCAGTATTGATACTTTTACTAAAGTATACGATGTGAGTACTTTTTCCACCACTGCTTCTTGAACATAATTCTTGCTCTGTGCTCTCTCTCTCTCTCTCTCTCTCTCTCTCTCTCTCTCTCTCTCTCTCTCTCTCTCTCTCTCTCTCTGCCTCTCCCCCCCCCTCTCTCTCCCTCCATTGTGCTCCTTTGAGCTAGGGAGTTGGTGTACGTGCTGCACTCCCAATATGGAGCCTTTACACTGGATTCCCATCAACTCTGTCTCCCGTATAGAGGCACAGAACTCAATTCTCTAAGCCCTTCACCGTCAGCCATGTGAAAAGTTTGGGGAATTGCTGATTTAGAGAAGCCCATTTCTAAACCAGGCTTCCCATGGGAAGAGAGCATTCAGTTTGTTGGTCCTGTTTTTTTTTTTTTTGCTTCTTCTTCTCTTGGTTGCCCGAGGGTCCTTGGCACTGTGCTGTTTTTACTCTCACAATATTTCCTATTGCTCGTTCTGTGCTTGTTGTCAGGCACCGTGCACCTCGTGTGTGTTCTCATTAGACTGCAATTTAGGCTGAGAAATTGCAATTACAGAGTTTAAAAGTTAGGCTGTTTTCTTCTCTTGTTATTTTACTGTTAAGAAGGCGAGGGAGAGACGTGTTTTGATTATAATTAAAAGGAACAGGAGGCGGTGAAGACAGCGATTATGTCAAAAGTTCTCTCCATTTGAGTCAGGGCACCGTGGCTTTATTACTGAGCATTGGAATGAAGTGTCGTGACTGAAACACTTAAGGATTTTTGTCACTGGCATAATGATGCCTTGATTCCCATCTCCTGCCCCTGATCACACAAACAATGAACCGGGGAGAAGATGTTCTTTACTCAGCACAGAAATTGCTCCTCATCGTCAGATGCCTTCACGGAAGAGCCTAGGAGACTTCAAAGAAGGCTCCTATCTTCAAAGGGATGTACCCCCATGTCATTCCACATATTGTTGCAGCAACCAAGCATTTGAGCCTTGATCTGATGCTTGAGATGGGAATGAGAAACAAAACTCACATGATAAAATTAGCTCAAGGGTATGTGGCGTGCGACCGTGTGTCTGTCTTACTTTGATCCGTTCACTCGCTGTCTTGTCTCTCAGCCATGTACTGTATGTGCATTGTGCAATACGTACTTGTACTAAAAATACTTACACAATGAAGTACTTTAAATTTATGTTTCACTTGCGTTGCCAGTTTACTCTTAGATTAGCATAGGATGATTGAGACATCAGATAACTGATCATTTGTTAGGACTGTAGGTGACTCAAAGAGAACATATACTTCGTTTTATATTCCGTATTTTTACATCACTCACTACATTGATTTAAATAAACCATGAAAGGGAAATATTTATCACATGAGCTCATCAAAAAGCTCCCTTTTAAGACATGCTAATATAGCCAATATCTTGCTACAAATAATAGATGACTATATGCATCGGCGTGGTAATTACTGTTGGCCATGTCTCTCTACTTCTGACTTTTAGTTATCTGTCCACATCCTTGTAACTACTACTTTATTCTTCTTACACTTCAGGGAGGCTGATCTCTTTGCTCTGGCACATTTCTGATGTGTAGATTGATGTCCTTTATATATATTTCAGCAATTGTCAGATACAAGGCAGAATTATAAAGCTTGGGATGGAAAACAATTTTGTTCAAGCTCTCTGTCAAACACACGCACGCACGCACACACACACGCACGCACGCGCGCCGCCACACACACTCCCCAGCATAGTGTGCGAGGTGACTAATTTCTCTTGGGCTTTGGACTTTGGGAGCGAGAGAGGGCGAAAAGGAGAAAATGAAATCGGGGGAGAGGCCGCGGTCCTCTGACAGCTTGGAGGAAGCTGCCCACATTGAAGGAGTCCTCTACCTCCTCTCATCTCCACTGTCAGAGCCTCCCCCTGTTCCCTCCCTCGCTCCGGTCCAGTGTGCAGCCCCCAGCCTGCTGCTAGGCTAGCCTCTCTCTGGGACCGTGTGTCCATTTGATCACTGTTTACTCGGCTGTATCGGGTACTAGATTAAGAAATTACAGGCAACGGTGCACCACTCCCATCTGTGAGGATAAGAAGCCCTGGTGTGTAGGCCTGGGCAATTAACCCAAAATACATATCGAGACAGAAATTGTGAACCTACTTAATCTTAGCTACTTAATCTTGCTCAGGTTATTTAAATATATATTGTAATATAGACTAAATTGTCTGAGATTTTGTAATAAGTGAAATACACCATAGCTGAAGCTGTGAAGGAATGTACATGATGATCAAAATAAAAAACAGAATTTAAAAATATAAGTAATGACGTCATATGTTGACCTCTGTCTGTGTCCCTTTAATGCCCATAGATGATCCCTGATGTCACCAATTTGATGTTTTAGTACTGACGCCACTTTCGCCCTAGTCGTGCATCGGAAATAGCTGATGTGCGAGCTCACAAGGTGTTGCATCAGAATGTGCTGTGAGCTTTGGTTTAGGTCATGAGGTCGGACCTGTGTAACTTACATTTTTTGGTGACACCAGTGGTGTCATCCGTTCACTGCGGCTATCTGTTATAACTGAATCACAGAAAAAAAATCTGTAAGACTTCCTAATCGGGAGATAAGCGACCGTCAGGTCGCATACACAAACTTTAGAAGGCAGTGGTACCCAATCAGGAGGGAATATGGGAAATGGGACAGATCCATGTTGATGACATGACTTTAGAGATACTGTGTACCGCTTTGCGTGGTTTTAGGGCAAAATCTGTAGGAGCAGTGTCCAAAAATGTGTTTTGCAAGAATCTGCCTCATGGTGGCGCTAGAAGAGTAGCCTGATTTCAGACTCTGCGCTAAGCGGGCGGGTCTATGGGCTGGAGCCAGGCAACTAGAAGAGGGCCATGTGAGAAATGAGGGGTAGCCAAGGAGAGTCTGTGCAAAGTTTGGCATGGATAAGGGCAACGGTGGCGGAGATATGAGTAGGGCAAAAGTTTGACGTGACCTGTGACGGACAGACTGACAGCCGGTGGAGGTTTTGATAGTAACTGCGACCTGATGGTCGCAATGAAACGTACTAAATCTTGACATGAAAAAGTTTGAGAACCAGTGCAGTCCATTGCAAACACTGAGGACGGCGGGCGGGGACAATCGAGTGCGTTGCCATTCGGAAGCACGCATGCATTTACTTACGGGTAGCGGGGCGGGCCATTTTTTGACGGGCGGGGCGGATCAGGTTTAGATTTTTATATAATCACGGGTAGCGGTCGGGTATCCGCGGGTACCCGGCCCGTTGCAGGACTCTGCTACGGACTGACCCAACAGACCAAAAGTCAGACTGACAGATGAGAATTCATTGATTCTCCAGTTGGGGTATTAAATGAGGTAATTTATTACTGCAAGTAGATTATCTGAAATTATTTAAATGTTTCTTGAGCAGAGAGTTATAACATTTGGCAATCGGCAGTTCTGACATTTTTGGTAACTGTACATCAACAAACATACATTATGTTAGAAAATAGTAAATACAATGAAATTGGAAACGATTTTCATTGGAGTGGATCTTTAAAGTTATACTATGTAACTTTTTAAATAAAATAAATCTTAAAATTGTCCTAATTATTAAATCGCTAAAGTTTTAGAACACCCACTCTGTTAATTTCAGCTCCCAAAGCCTTTTCTTTATATGTGTTCTACTGAGCCCTGGTGGCCGTGACCGGGGCTGTTTTTCCCAGCAAAATTACGTCATATGCATCATTCTGTACACGTGTCTCCCTACCGGCCAATCACAGCCCAGATCATACACTGCCGAGCTCTTCAGGAAGTACACTGCAGTGTTTACACTGGTCTAGGAGTTTAGCATGTAAGTCCCCAACCGCTGCTCGTAGAGGGACACGGAAGACCTCTACGGATGCGTCTCGGCGAGGCGGACGCGGTGGTCTGAAGGCCCGGTCCGCGGCAAAAAACGGACGAAAAAAGCAGACGCGACCGCGGTTTGCTATACCGCTACTGACCACTAGTTGAGCAACTTACACAGTAGCTTTAAACGGAGCAGCTTTAGTAGAACATATTTTCGTTTTTGAATCCAAGGGGCAAAATAAAATATTTTGGACAGGATTCAACAGTATACGTCACTGTTGAATGGAACATCTCCCCAAGCATCACACTAAAACAGACTTAATTGGAAATTGGAATCTTGTGAGACGTTTGTGTTTTCTTAGTGCATTGTTTTAGAATGCGCTGTTGTTTATTGGATTGCAAGTGCCAAAAATGGAAGGAAAAATGGAAAATGGATTTGGGACTTCATTGGAACACATTCTCACACATAGATTGGAGTTTTGTAATTGCATGCCATGCCATTGCTTTATTTTACTTTCTCAGATTTAGCAGTGAAAATAAATAACTGCACCGTGAAATCCGAAGCTATAATTTCCGTACAGTTTAATTAACTCTACGGATTTGGCTGTGTGCATTGTCTTTCCATAATACAAACGTCTTTACTTGTATAAATAAGTGACATGTAAACAACATTGACTACCTCCACATACTGTACAATACAAAGATTCTTCGCCACAGCTCGACTAAGCCCACCACAGCATGAGGTCCTCTGCGGTTTGTGGGCTTGCAAAGCCCCCTGTGGGTCAGTCAGTTACGACACTTCATATTTATTCGAAATGATGAATTTAGTTGAAGGATGAAAGGGAGAACGGCATCAAAGGCTTTTTCCCCCATTGATGTAAAATTATATCATGACCATAGCTCCTAATGAAAGGATATCAGATACTGCATCCCAATATGGGCAGTTGAGAGGCGGTTGATAGTAATTGCAGAAGATTTTCTATGGCCATCTTTGATCTCCTCTCATTCCTCTCTGCGAGCAACAAATTGAGTTGATGCATGGGGGACAAACATGTGGCGACATACTTGATTCAAATTTTACGGGTTAAGGAGGCACTCGGTTTATCCTTCAAATTATGCCACTCAGTACAGTACACTAATGCTGACACAGGACACAATGATTAGAAACATAATGATGTTTTAACCCCTCCGTGTCCCCCCTCACCCGTCTCTTAACACCCCTTCCCATGGCCCTAATTCATTTAAACTTTTAAGGCAGGGATCCTCAATTATTCATGTCCCCCCAGCCATCTGTGGCTCTAGCCTGGCATCCCGCGACACCCCCAGAGCAGAGTGTGTCTGGACGGACACGCTCCCCGTTCCCAGGCCACTCATTAATTGATGCCTCACTTGATGCCAGGGGTCTAATGCACTCTCCCCTCACTTCCCTCACAAATCTAGCGTGTCTTGTTCCACCTCCTCGCGCCCACACTGAAGGCAGGAGGGTGTCGGTCAGGAGGAGGTGCCACGTGTCATAAAGTCTTCCTAAAAGGCTTTTAGAGTGTGCTTTGGCCAACCCTCCCCTGAGAGCGCGGCACATGTTCAACAAAGGGTGAGATCTCACATAGAAGTCCACTGGCCAGGCTACAGGAGTCAAGACAGGTGTAACTCGACGATATACATTGCTCTCTCTCTCTCTCTCTCTCTCTCTCTCTCTCTCTCTCTCTCTCTCTCTCTCTCTCTCTCTACTCTAGATTTTCCCTCTCTGTCCTCCTTTCGTTTCTCCTGAGCCGGGCCCTACATTCTCCTCCTATCAGCTGGCTGCGTGGGCAGTGGTTACTTGCGCTGCCTGCCGGTGCCTAATTTAAAGAGAGTAGTCTGGACCAGAAGGGAAAGTTCACGGGGGTCATTAGACTGAACGTCCACCACAGGGAGCTGGACGTGAAGGGTAAAGCAGGATGAAAGGTGAAGTAATTAAAAGCTGCATAACCGTATGCCTCATATTCATCAGAGGACAACAGGAGGACTTTAGCTGTAGGCTTTTGCTTCACTTTAGAATATATGAACGAACGTATGAACTTATCGTTGCTGTGGGGCAAAAACCTCTTACCTCCATATTTTGACTTTGTATGTTTTTTTTTGTTGTAAATTAATAGTGTCACACAAAAGTATTACAAATAGCCAATCTAAGCGGTCTGAGCTTGTAGATCTGCTATGTTTGCTATTTTTGTATTTGAATTCTGAAAAGCAACATTTGTGAGAGATTTCAACCTGACGGCAACATTATATTAATTGGAAGGAAGACTGTCTCTGTGTGATGTATGATTTCATGCGTGTGTCTCTTGTCAGTTTTTTCTTGTTCGTAATATCAGTTCCACCTTGATAAATGAGTGCTTAATGCCTCATGCCATCCTAAAGAAAAGGGCCTCTCATTCTTCTAAAAGTGTTTGCTGCAAGGGCTTTGTGCTTTGCATGACTAGTGTTTGACCCTGATAACAAGATGATAAAAAAGGAGCCTTGACTTTTAAGTGCTCTGCTCTGAAATACAAAGCCTGCAGTATAGAAGCCGTCATGAGTGCCAGCCTGACCGCTGTATTAGAATCGTGCAAGAAATCAATTCAGGAAATATAGAGGCAATTATTTTGTCTCCCACATTTGCTGACAAAGTAGCAGCTAACCGAGCCAAGGAGAAAATAGAAAATTAAAGAGAGAAAAAAAAAAAGTCTCCAGCGTGGGTTTCTGGGACCGAATAAAGAACATGTAGGTGATTCGAAATCCTTTGTACCTTTTGTAAAGCTGTAATTAATGAAGGCAGTGAGGTTATTGATTTTCTGAAAACTGTACAGATATGACCCATGCACATTACAGGCATTTGGTTACTGCACAGAGTCATATTTAAGGTCAGGTACATTTGCTATAGTACATCTAGTTTGCCCATCATTTATTCTTAGTGTAAGGAGTGGGTGTGTTGATTCCTTCATTCATTCCATCTTTATTTCAACATTGATTTGTCACGTGCGGCTCTTAAAAATACCTTTAAAAACAGTAGTAAAATCAATCAATGTATCATGTATTTTAGTCAACTCTGTAGATTGTGCACGTGTGTGTCTGTGTGTTGAGTCAGCACGGCGGTGTTTAATTACAAAGCACATATTATCATTATTATCATTGAACCCTCTATATTTGGTAAAATGTACTTATAATATACATACTCAATACTGTCTTTTTTCCACTCTGTATCAAATGGGTTGGCCAAAAAATATATATTTTTAAATGTTCCGCCCCAGGGTAATAAATTGGATCTTAAATCGCGATTTCTTTTGTCAGAACAATCGTGATATGACATTTTCATATCCTCCCATCCCTAGGTCTGAATCATGCATATTGCATAGATCATGCATATAGAAGATCACAAGTATTCGTTCCATTTTGTTATCCTCGTTATGATTTACTGTGCATTTACATTTTTTTTTTTTTTTAGCAAATACAAATCTATGCATTGGCCAACACATTGCATTGCATACAACAGCTGCTCAATGACTACTGGCTTGTAATCAGGCTCTACACCGCTTACAACTTGAAAAGGATGCTTGCCAAAAAAGGTTTAGTACAAAACAGTAGTATTAAGGCTACAGCATCTGCCTACAGGCAAGCGTAGCATAACTAGGCAGCAGTAACTGAATTATAGCTGCTGCAGACTATAACCTATTGTCTATAACCTTGATGGAGATCAAATGCAGCTCTTTTTTATTTACAAGATTGACCGCTGACCAGCACAACAGTTGGAACACCATACACTCATTCAAATGGCCTGCTGCACTCCAATTTTGAAATGGAACACATCATCAGTTTGAAAATGATAGTTCACGTTTCAAATGAAAAATGACAGTCTTTAGTTAAAATCAGGACAGCAATTGAAAGTGAAGTTCATGCATATTCTAAAACATATGCATGCAGGACAGAATCACCCACAAGGTATTTCAAAGACTTTAAAACAGACTAAAATGTACTTAACTAACACCTATTGATAAAGTATGTTTTGTTTGTGTCACATAACTCTAAACACCATACTTATCGTTCTGCATTGTGTATCCCAACACTGATCTCTTGAATTGTGGTGGTTATGTCACTCTATCCTTTCTATCTGTTTGTGAGTTAACAGTGTACTTTTAAATCAGATGCTGAAAGGTCTCTTGTGGAAGGACCTTCTGAACTCTTATTTTCCTATCAAATGAGGTGTGCTGCGAGTCACAGAGGCTAAATGGCAGTGTAATATACTCTGACTTATTCAAAGATGCATAGCCTCGCTCTGTGGGATTAGCATTTGGGAGCGACCTAAGACCTCATAACCCTAGGGACAATTAAAAAGGGCATTTTCTCCACTGTATGGCATATTATCTGCAAATTAGGACTATATGAACAGATGAGTAGATGGAGATAGAGGGAGAAGGTGGGACACAGAGGGAGGAGAGAGGAGAGAGGGGAAGGAGGAGAGGAGAATTAGAATGAGAAACAGAGCTTTATAGACAGTCCCCCAGAAGGTATAGCATTCTTGGACTTGATAGGCAGTGATCTTACCCTGCGGGCCACTATATGCACCACTGGGACCACAGCGTTGGCCATGGAATCGGAAGTTTGCATCAGACTTAAAGGTTACAAAGGCATTTCCCTTTATATAGTGTTGGATCTAGGCCAGAAGTCTAGGGATCTTATACTATACCATGTCCCCTCCAAAGAGCATGTTCTGTGACACAGCTTTAAGATCCTGACAGATAGCGAACGGTGCCCCGACTGCTGCAAAAGGAGGGAATAAATCTTCCCTGAAAAGGGGAGAAAATGGAACGGTTCTGGTTCACTGCTAATGAACGTCGCTATGAAGTTATAGCTACAGTCTCGCCTGCTATCCATTCTAACAAAAAAAGGACTCCGCTGATGGCATGCTGTACATCTTTTGCCTATTTGTGCTTGCAAGTGTGACTGTGAGCAATGCTCTGCAAACCATCCACAGGTAGGCTAAATGAACACTGTGAATTGAATGAAGCCCTCAGATGGCCCACATGCAGCCACTGTATGCTCCATGGACCAGTGCCATTCACTACGTACGATCCGGCAAATTGTGCTATTTCCGGATGAAATGTTCCAGAAAAGAAATGCCACGTACTTGTATTTTGAGAAGCAGTTGTGGCCTGAGTTTCATGACTCAGTAGATAAAGGAATTAAGAGCGGCCGGAGGTTACCCCTGTGGCATAGGGGGGTAAAGTTCCTGCCCACCACCTGTGGTTTGAATTCACCACAGTGCTTGTGTGTATCAGAGGAGACACTACACTGTCGTTCCCCCAGACCAATATGTAGCAGTGCGGGTTGAATTGACAGGGACTCTACAAATGGGAGTAATAGGGAATAACTAAACTGGGAAAATACTGAAAAGTACTGAATAAAATAGAATAATTCCAAACAGGGGCATACGGATGATAAAACACTAACCCAACATACGGAGGCCCAGGTTCGATTCCCAGCAGTGGCGTTTTTGGTTTGCCAGTGCACTCCAATTAATACAATTGGCAGTGTTCGTGAGTTGGAGCCCGTCAGGGAATTGTGACTGTCTCTGCACTTGATCCTATGGTCGAGAAGCCTGTTCCAGTGGGGAAGGGGAACAGGGGAAGATGGCAGGCCTTGAACCTCCGTATGTTAGACTCTCCTGTTGAAACTCCTTGTCAGGTGAAAAGAAGCGTCTGGTGACTGCACGTGTAACTGAGGAAGCATATGGTTGTCTACCCCCTCCCCAGGCCAACTGTGGGGGTTGCCAGTGACAGGGACCAGAGGGAGAATTGGCAATGACTAAATTGGGAGAAAATAGAAATGAGAAAAAGTTATTAAATAACTCTATCCTCCAAAAGTGAACTATTTTAGAAGTCATGGTTTAGCCTGAAGAAATTCCATGACATTTAGCTTTTATGTCAAATACTTTTCTTTTTAATGAATGTACAATAGAGGGTATAGCACAGGTAAAAGAAAATGGAAGGACACTTTCCGAAATAGACCAATGCTGGAAAAAGGGCAGAGGATAATTTTAAATAATTAGACCCGGCCTGAAATGGCCTTCGACAGGACTCAGTTTATAGACTACATTATATATAAGCAAGGCAGCAACACACAATGCTCATTTCACTGTTAAGTTAAGTCCAGCTCGAAGTTTTCAGGTAGGGTCTCTGTTTTTTGGTTCCGCGTGGACCTGTGCTACCCTCTAATGTACAGTCGGGCTGTTCACTGTTAACTTCAGATTTGAACATGGCATAGCTGTTGATTCTTTTTCCATGGATGTGTGTCTGTTTGAGAGTATGGTTGCATCAGCCAGTATATTTGCTTTGGCATTGTGATGTATCAACAGTGTTCATCTGGAGTGTGTTGCCTCCACACTCCATATTTTATAATCTGCCATGTAACAAAATGTTACATTATCAGATTTTTTTTCCTCCAAGGGTAGTGTTGTGTTGCACTGTAATGGCAAGATACTGTAATGTGTGTGTCCACACATCCACCCACACTGTATGGGCATTTGTGTCTGCACCTATGCTATGTTTGTCACTTCACAGTTCTACAGGTGTAAAGCAGTGGGTGAAATGATATTTTTCTTTTTTTTACATGCACGCTCCATCATTTTGTACCAGACCTATTCCGTGAGAAGAGAGAAGACAGAGCAGTGGTGTAATCTAACCGTATCTCGATCTAACTGTATCTCGATCTAGCGGTGTGTGTGTGTGTGTGTGTGTGTGTGTGTGTGTGTGTGTGTGTGTGTGTGTGTGTGTGTGTGTGTGTGTGTGTGTGTGTGTGTGTGTGTGTGTGTGTGTGTGTGTGTGTGTGTGTGTGTGTGTGTGTGTGTGTGTGTGTGTGTGTGTGTTATACATGATATTTAGAACTTTTCTTCTAAATATTACGTTATTCTGAAACGCTATGAATTCATACACACACAGTGAACATTTTACTCTGCATGGAGTATAAGAATAGACCCGAATGGAACTGTAGGTTAATTAATTTCCCAGTGTATGTGTATGTACATCGTGTTTTATTATTGGGAGGCACTTAGGGTGGGGGTCTGGCAACCCCCTGAAGGGGGCGGGGCACACGTTGAGCTCAGACACATCTATTCATCACTCAGATGAACAGGGAGTTCATTAAAATAGCCCAGGCAGGCAGTCCCCTCAGTGGCTCTTGAACCAAAGCCAGGTCTCCTCACTAAACAAGCAGGCTGGAGCAGTCCTTCCACTGCATCATGTCGAGAAACGGAATCATAAAACATTCTACTTGCCAAGTACTGTGTTAGCTTCATAAAAGGAAAATTCCTTTTGGCAAAGAAGGGGCACCGTGACAACTTGACCGTAAACAATTAGCAAGTCAATGGCAGGCTATACAGACAAAGTATACATGGACACACGGGACTCGCATCAAAGTAATAGGAATACATCGCACAATGAATATTCATATATTATATTTTAGATTACATCAGACAGGGTTAATAATGGTATTGTTAACTATAAGAGGTGGACGGTGTGGATATATCCATGTCAACCTCCTTAGCACACACACACGCACACAGGCGCGCACACACACACACACACACGCGTGCACACACATGCGTGTGCACACTTATGTGAAGTGTGTGTGTTCATGTATCCATGCACATGTGTACATGTACTGGTATACAAGTGTGTGTGCGTGTAAATTAATTGATATACACACGCAGCACATGTGGGTGTATCTCTAACACATCTGTGTGGGCGTGAGTGTGAGTTTTTCCTCCGTTGTGCACGTGCTACGGCTCGCTGAAGCAGATGTGGCATTTAAATGGCCTGCTTTTTGGGGAAGCAGGTGGCTGAGTGTGATAGATCATAGATGTCACGGGCGGCTCGGCTGTGCTGTGTATTAGTAATACCACGATGAGTTCCTGTCTGCATGCTGCACACACGCCCTCAATACCAATGGTGGAAAAAGTACTCACATTTTTCAAGTGAAGGTATCAATATTGCAATATAGGAATACTCTGTTACAAGTAAAAGTCCGGAATTCATAATGTACTTGAGTAAAAGTACAGAAGTATTGGCATCTAAATGTACTTGAAGTAACACAAGTAAAAGTACCAAGTTGAAATGTTTGAAAATAGCAGATCTATAAGCTCACAACGCGTCGCATTGTGAACTTGTAGATCAGCTATTTTCATACAGCCTAGGTATACAATAGGGCTAAAGTGGTTTATGTATGGTTTATGTATGTTTTATAATATTATAGTTTATATCTGCAAAGTAACTAGTAACTGAAGTTTTCAGATAATTGTAGTGGACAATAGCTGGATCCGAGAAGTAGTGGAGTAGAAGTAAAAGTATTGTAAATTGTAAATACTCAATTAAAGTACAAATATCTCAAAATTGTAATTAAGTACAGTACTTAAGTACATGTACTTTGTTACTTTACACCAGTGCTCAATACTAGGCATGCACACATGCGCGCGAGGACAAGCGTATGGCTGAGAACAGAAGCGCGAGTGTGCCCATGCATGTGCATGCGATTCATGCCTTTGTGTGCACAGAGGGGGACCGAGAGACCATTATGATGAAGGAGCGTTTTGTGCCTCCAAATCCCACAGTAAGTGGTACAATGTCAGACCTTTCCCCTGTCTCCAGTGACCTGTGAAAGCCCACGAGCATAAAGGATGATTTGAGGTGGAAATGTTCAAATGTAAGCAGTGGTGGAATATTTAGGCCCACTCAGATTCTTTACTCAAGTAAAAGTGAGTAAGCAGTAATACCACTTCTGTTACAAGTAAAAGTTCATGTGTTCAGTGGTTTACTTGAGTAAAAGTATGAAAGTATTGTCGTCTTTATTATACAGTATACTTAACCATTTAAGACCTGGTAATTATCTGTTAATTTATATTTTAACAACATTATTTTATACTTTGGCTATTCAGAAATAGCAGATCTACAAGCTCATATCTACAGCTCGTCTCCAGATCTGCTGTTTTTGAAAAATCATGAAAATGTGTGCAAATCTTTGAATTAAAGGGAACATTTTTAACTCGAATCTTTGCTTCTGAGGGGTCCCTGGAACAAGATATTTTGGGATGGGGGTCCGCAGCCAAATACATATCATTTTGGGGTTGTTTATTTTAATGTATATAGAAACATAGGTTTTTCAGAAAACTGTTAGGATTTTGAAGACATTTGTAGATTCGGGTGCTTAGGTCTTAAAGGGTTCAAGTTAAGTATGAAAAATGTGCTCATTATGCTGATTGGCCCATTTCACAGTCATCTGAGTCAAAAGGCCCAATTGAAATGCATTGCTTTAAACTGTTTAAAGACATCATGAAATCATCCCCTCCCCCTTTTTTCCATTTGGCAACAGCTGTGGGTGTGGCTAATTTCAGCTGGGTCACAACCCACCCGAAAACCAGGTAGGTGTGGCCACATAAAAACATAATTTTAACACTTTCTTTACTTTTTTGAAATAATTAAATAAAATAAGAAAATAATGTAAAAATCTTCCAAGTATAATCATAATACATGATGATCATGCTTTAGGGAGGATAAAATCACGGCACCCTATAATAATACATCATAATTGATCAGTTATGTATGTTTTGTAGTAATAAGCTAAATCTACAAGTGCACTACTTAAATACATTTGTGTAAATGTAGTGTAAATGTACTTAGTTAGTTTCCACTAGTGAATATAGATTAAAAAAAAAACACTCTGAGGAACTTGACTCTGAAGTTCTATCCAATTGTATTCTTTTTTTCCCTCCTTTTTTTTTGTATGCAGTTCCGAGATGATACTGCCTTACTGTAAAAGGAAAATGAAACTGTGCGATTGTAATTATGGCGGTATCGGATTTTATAATGATGTGAGTGAGCCTGCATGTCGCTCTCCTCGCGGCTCATTCCATATTTGTCTCTGCGCGCAGTATATTCTTCATTCCTGGGCTGGGGAGGATGGAGGGCGTTCGACACAAGCCCACAGCAAACAGAACTAAAAATAATAATGGCTCGGTGGCTCTGTTTGAGCTTTGCTGCTCTTTGCCTAACCCTCAGGAATAGCTCTCTGAATACACACGGCTGAGGCGAGGCAAGGCGATTGGAAGCGGCTACGGCTCCGGGATGGCTGCGCGCTTCCTCACTCATTTTCCCTTGTCAAATATCCAAAAGCCTTATTGATCTGGCCTCCATCAGTATGTCTAATTCCATTGTGTGTGTGTGTGTGTGTGTGTGTGTGTGTGTGTGTGTGTGTGTGTGTGTGTGTGTGTGTGTGTGTGTGTGTGTGTGTGTGTGTGTGTGTGTGTGTGTGTGTGTGTGTGTGTGTGTGTGTGTGTGTTACAGTTTAGGCATTTAGCAGACGCTTTTAATCCAAAGCGACTTACAATAAGCAGATAAAACATCACTATAATAAACAAGATAATATGTCAGTACATCAACAGCAATATAACAAATGCATATGAATATCAATCTAGAAAAACAATATAATCAGTAAAGAAAAAAAAAGGTTTCTAAAAAAACTAAAAACAAATGCTAACTAGCTTCATGTATGGTCTAGGGATGTGAAAAAAAATTGAAAATCGACTCGAAAATCGACTCATGCTCACCGCAACTCAAAAACGTATGAGTCGATTTTTTTTATTTTTTTTATTTTTTATTTTTTTCCCCAAAGTTTTCCCCCCAAAAATGTTTTAATCGCTTCAAAAACGTTATAAGCGTTAATGTTTTCCAAATGTGAGCGGACCGGTGTGTGTGTCTCTGTGTCGGGGACGAATGAACGTCTGTGTTGTGCATGCATGCATCGCAGATTCGCATGCATACGGCGCTAGTCAGGTCCGCGGACTACAGGTTGAGAAACACTGCTGGTCTGTTCGTGTGCACGCGTCATAGCAGTGCGCGCTCACCGCGCTGACTGGATGTGTTTTGTTTACGTGCCTGTGTGCATGCATGCTTGACACGAAAGCTCGCTTGTTAATGGCAGCGTCGCCTCGTGTGCAGTGATTTTGTCAAGATTGACAATACAACAACACAAAATACATCGTCGTTAATGCGACACCCGTGGATGCGGTCGGGGAGGCAGACCAAAAGCTCCTCCACATTGATACACTAGCCTGGGGTGCCAGCCAGCCAGAGCGCTACCACTACGTTCCATGGACTTTAAATTGTCACTCCGCTTCTAGTCTCTAGAGAACAGACTCTGTGCTAACGCAAGGAAGAGCAATTATAAGTATTATTAGGGCTTTGATGCCAGTTCTGATGGGTGCAGCTGCATAAGTTGTGTTGCTTAAAGTAATGCCCCGTTGTGTTGTGCTCTCCTGAGTCTCCTCTCAGCTGCTGCTTAGCGAAAACAAAAAAAAAAGTGAAAAAAGTCGATCGACGCGTCGATTTTCGGCCGTGACGCGTCGATTCGTAAATAATGCGTCGATTAACATCCCTAGTCTGGTCATTGAGTGTTTCAGTAGTGCTAAGGGTTTAGGTGGAGTCTGAAAAGGTGAGTCTTCAGTCTACGGCGAAAGCTAGCGAGTGAGTCCGTTGTTCTGTGTGTGCGCGCACGTGCGCGTGTGCGTGCGTGTGTGTGTTGAAAGGACAAGCGATTACAGTACATCATTTCCGTGAGGGGATTTTTTTTTTGTGTGTTTCCAAAACATCTTTATGGTACTTTGTCTAGGTTTGTCAAGCAATTCATTTTTAACAAATGATTACAACATTTACAACAGCTTGGAAATTCATGTGTAATAATGACGTAAAAATGTAACTTTGTTTGGGACGATACATGGAAACCGTAATGAAAACAAACACTAATTAGCACATTGCACGAGGTGATATATTCCAGTCGTCCAATCATGCAGAGCGAGCGAATCAGCAGAAAATGTGTGTAATTGAGCCCCTGCCGTTTGTTCTTGCTGCTGTTAAGTAGTCTTCTGGTGATCATTTTTACAATTCTTTCTTTCTCTTGTTCTTATCACGTCCCATTTTGCTGCCTCGCTTTTTAGGGACCGTTTCTTTAATTGTGGGCTCGCTGAAAGCGAGAAGACTATGTTATCTTCATTCTTTATATTAAGTTCTCCTCAAAAATGACGTAATTTATCAGTCAAGTTCTCCTCAAAAACGACATAACCTATTACGTAACCTATTCTCCTCGACAGTACAAAGGCAGTACAGTACAAAAGACAGTATAAAAGATGAGATGCATGAGGTAGATCTTTATGCCCATACATGGTGTTACATGCAAGCCCACACTGTTTTGTAGGAACAGTATTTCTAAGTTCTCCTCAAAAATTTCGTAATTTATCAGTCAAGTTCTCCTAAAAAATGACGTAACCTATTACGTCAATTTAGTTAAGTTCTCCTACAAAGGCAGTGTATCAGTCAAGTTCTCCTCGACAGTACAAAGGCAAGGCCCTTAGCCAATGAGGTGCAGTCAAAGGGTAGATCTTTGTGCCCATACATGGTGTTACATGCAAGCCCACACTGTTTTCGTAGGAACAATATTTCTAGTTTAATCTAATCTGCTTGTATCCCTCTCAAAAACTTCTGATGCGTCTGTCTTTATTCCCTCCTTTTCCCCTTTGACCTTCCCTCTGTTCTGTAGCTTTTCACCATCCATTCCTTCTTTCTTTCTGTCTGTCTTTCTCTCATGTCATTCTATGGCTGCATACATATTAAATCCCTCCCCTCGCCCCTGTCTTTCTAATCCCCTCTTTTTAAATTCCATCTACTGTATATGCCTTACTTATTCCATCTTTTTGCCTCATATCTTTTCCCTCTCTCCCTCCTTCCCCCACCTCTCATTTATTTCTGTCTCACAGCTTCTCCCCCAATTCCTTTTCTTTCTTCCTTCCCTCTGTATCACTCCAACTCCCTGACATGGCCTGTGCGCTTTGGTTATACTCTCAGACTCAGTAGTAGTGTGGCAAATCTTGACTTTAACCACATGAATCCTAGTGTCCCTATTCTGGGGCGAACATTCAGCAAAACATTGAAGCAAGCGCTTGCTTACTTTTTGCATAAAGATTTGGTAGGATGGTGTGTTCTCTCCTCCGTCATCAGTGCCCATACTTTAGGTGGGGTTAGCGAAAGGGCAGTTCTGTGTGGAGTTTACATCTTCCTGTGTGCCCTAGGGTAGGTATCCTCACAAAAGAAACATGCAGAAATGCTGGTCTTCATAATGCCTCCCCCTGGTCACCAGGGCGCCTGATGGAGGGGAAAGGAACTGGTTGGAATAATGTGTTCCTTCCACATGCCATGTCCTACCGGGGAAACTCAGTGGTGTGATATGGATTGTAGAAGTGGTGTCCCTCTAAATTCGTGACGTGTTGATTCATGTGCGTGTATGTGAGGCGAGCGTGCGTGCAGTTAAATAAGTCTGGGCTCGCCGAGCCCAACCGAGCCCACGGCATCTCACCCCTGGCTAGGATTGACCTCTGTTGTCTTCACTGACATACTGTAGTTCAACGTGTATCAGTAGGGTCCAGGCCGTGTTAAGCAGCTCTTGTGTACATACAGGACCGTCACTGTACTTGTTGAGGTTGGACAGGATCTCTGAAGATCGATGTATTGAACAGATGGAGCACAGGTTTCACAAAAGAAACACTCAAATGTCTCACCAGAAAGTGCACCTGTAAATTCAGAGGGAAGAGCGACTTGCTGATGGGAATGTCCTTTGATGTAGGGAGGAAGAGAATTGGCTTTTCTGTCCAACGAGAGGACTTGTGCAACGGCCTTTTGCTGCTCCTGGTGTCACAGCTTCAGATTTCTCTGTGGCTCAGCTAACTCCTCCTCCTTCTCCAGCTGTAGGAGCTGCTAACCATTTTCTTGCAGAGTATCACAGCAGGATCGACCCTTGTGTGGCATTCAATGCATAAAACAAGAGGATTATATCAATTCTATCAATCACCATCATAATCTTCATTAAATCATCTGTGTGTGTGTGTGTGTGTGTGTGTGTGTGTGTGTGTGTGTGTGTGTGTGTGTGTGTGTGTGTGTGTGTGTGTGTGTGTGTGTGTGTGTGTGTGTGTGTGTGTGTGTGTGTGTGTGTGTGTGTGTGTGTGTGTGTGTGTGGGGCATCTGTCTTGCGTTTCAGAAGCTATTGAATGGTTAAATAAATTAATCATTAAAGCTACCACCAGATCAATTTTAGATGGTGACCAGGCAATCTGCCCAAAATATTCTATTCCATATTATGGTCATGATGACACACAAACACATGGGAAAGGGAAAGGTAAGGTAGGTAATTGTTCACCTCTAGCATCATTATGGCACTGTCTGGTCACCTGCAGGATGAAAAGGGGGGGGGGGGGGATTACTGTTTTTGACCCAGATCTGCCCATTGCCATTTTAACTGCCCCCTCAGTCACTTAATCCTGGCGCTGGGCCTGCAGTGATGGCATCATGCCATTGATTGCAACATTAGGCTTGTTGACAAGTGTACTTGCTAGGCCTAATGATGTACACCGCTGGTGGCCGATTGAATGTGTTTATTTACCATGCTGGTCAGAGCAAGACTAGCCTGATGCCTGATTACTTAAAAACCCAACTACACGA
Organism: Nannobrachium achirus; assembly: GCF_963921795.1. NCBI lineage: Eukaryota > Metazoa > Chordata > Actinopteri > Myctophiformes > Myctophidae > Nannobrachium > Nannobrachium achirus. The sequence continues at coordinate 46,874,880 of NC_137815.1, forward strand.
TCAGAAATGTGATTGCTGTATTTGTACCAGACCATAGAGAGAGACTGCAATAACTGACTTACTAACAGACTCTAGATTGTTGAAATGCACGTATGCAAGAGGGTTGCATGGCTTGTAGTCATATTTCATGTTTGTTTGCGGACCTTTTTTTTTGCGTTAAAACGAGAGTTCAGCCTTGTAGTGTATTGCATGGCATGCATCTTTGCTTCAAGTGAGTATTATTGAAATGTATAGAAGACATTAAGGTTCATAGTTTAAACGACAGATGGCAAAGGCTGTTATATGGTTTACTAAAGTGCTCAGCTTCCTTAATTACTACCGGTAGCTACAGATAATTATCCTGTGCCACAGCCACAGTGCATTTACGCCCACGAGGTGCAGGTTGTTTTGTTAAATTTCATGAATCAAATGGCAGTTTGATTTACGTATGCACATGAAGCGATGCTCAAATAAAGCTGTAGTATCCTCCATAGTAGTATGGAGAAAAGCAAGCAGCAGTCACACAGAATACGTTTCACTGCAGATGTGGCTGCTTCAGAAATGGCTAGGGCAGACCATGTATGGCAGGATTCCCCAATTAGTTTTCCCCAAGGGACGAATTATGTCTAGGGTACCAAGCCGAGGGCCACAGCATTGCGGGCGGCACAGCGTTCCCTCTACTCCAGCGACAGTTCAGATTTACTAGTGTTGTTGCTGCTCTTATACCACCATTATTACAATTATTATGAGAAATGCACTCCTTAAAGTTGAAACAAAATAAGTTAAGAATCAATTAACCAGTCTACTAGTCTACTTGAAAAGTATGCACATGTATAACAGCAGCCTGTGCAGACTGCAGAGACATAATTGCCTTCCTTTGATCCATTAACGAGGGGCCGTCAACTACTTACTGGCATCAGCTAGATACAGACACACACACCTTCACTCTAAAAGTGACTGGAGTCTGTATCATTTCTCTCCAAAAGCCCTTGAATATGATTGAAAATGATTAAGTATTACTGTGATTATGGTAAGCTTACGTTTTATATCCCACTCACCATACCTGTAACTTTCACTAGTCCCCCAAAATATTTTAAAAATATATAATTTTTTTTTTGACTGGGGTTGGCGGGGTGCGGACAGAGGAGTTATATCTTTGTTCAAGGCCTCTTGGATAAGGACAGGTGTTACTTCTTCTTTTTAAGGCATATTCCAGTGAAACACAGTTCTTTCCCTTTGAAATGAGACTTCTCTGTAATCTTATTCACTATTAGCATATTGGCATATTCAACAAGCTTAATATATCCTGACTCTGTGCTGATAAAGATAATGCTTGAGACCTGGAGATGTACACTTTGCTCTGCATTATCCTGTAGCACTATAGTACAATGTATTAATTTGATTATATTAAATCACTTGGTTACTAATTCATTTAATATGCTTTTGTGACAGTGATACATTAGCCTAATAGTATTTTCGTCTGGCTGTGCCTACAGACCAGACACATTTTGAATATTAGACCTTAAGTATCTGGAAGTATGGCACTATCTCAAAGGTCAATCAAAAAGTACAATTTCTAGCTAGAATATCCACTATAAAAGTGCTCTTGAAATATTGGCAGGGACACAAGCTTGTTCAATGTCATCCTAGTACACCAGCAAAGTAGTTCCACAGACTTTGTAGTTTGTACCAAGCAGATTTAAATGCTGTTTGGGAAAGGACTGGTTTCATGCTCTTATGGGTAATGGTTACATGAAAGCGTTCGGTTGCTTGGCTCTGTTACTAACTTCAAGTTCACCTTAAAGAGCTGGCTGAGAGGTGCCTGCTGGCCTACTGGTCCAGGTGCACACCACTTAGGTATTACCACATAGGCATGGATGCCTGACAGCATCACCAGTTCGATTCCCGATCCGGACGACCTTTGCCGCATGTCACTACCCATCTCTCCCCCCATTAACTGTCAGTCTACTGTCCTATCAATAAAGGCATAAAAGCCCCAAAACAAATCAAAAAAAAAAAAGAGCTGGCTGAGTAGCAGCCGACCTACAGTAATTCTAACTGTAACAAAGGATTCTAATGTTGCGTTACTCACCTCAACCTTGGGGTTGTTTGCTATAGGGACAGGTCATGTAAATCCGCGACGCCTAAATGGGTAGTTGGGTACACAAGACCTAGCCCAGGCCTGGTGTCCTTGAATTCATTCTCTTAATAGAAGAATAGCTTAGAATTTCATATTAATTCTTCAGTTGTCTTGTGACTCTCTGAGGTCTCTCTTTTGTTATTGTACTTGGGAAATTGTATGAATGTATTATTGATTCCCTCCCCCCCTTCTATGTCTTTACTGGCAGGTAAGCCAGGAGGGTACAACAGCAGTAGCAAGCAGTGGAACTAATTAATTTAAGACTAAATTGGGTAGAAAAAGGGCTAAAAATTAGGGAGAAAAAATAACTATCATCATACTCAAAAAAGGGATGTGATGCAATTACACCAATTGCGCCTTTTATAGGCATTGGATTTAAATGTTCCAGGTGTTCTCTGCTCTGGGTGATTCACAGCAACACGTACTTTCAGATCAAACTCACTCAGAGCTCTCTCAAGCGAGAACAACTCTTCTCGACAGATTCTTTACAGAGAAGATAGTCTCACAATAAAAGGAGATGGTTGTGCCCCGGCACGGTATTTTGTCACAGATAAAAGCTTTTTCCCTTCCTCTATCTCCCTTCACATCAATAGAAAAAACACAAGTGTGGAGGAAAACCCCATTTTCCTCCACACTCCCAATCTCTCCGTCTCTCTCTCAAGAGCAACACAGAACGTGCCATTTGTAATGAATAGCCCTGAGCTAATTGGAAACATAGCACTGTTTGAGGAGGAAAAAAGAGAGAAAGGTGTTGAAGGAGTGATGATGAACTAGAAAAAGCAGTTCCTGGTGAAATTGTGTGGGCTCGCTGAAATAAAAGTACCCATACAAGTATAGAGAAAATAATAGCATAAATGGGCCAAGGCATTTAAGAGGAATGTGACTTCAAAGTGCAAAAAGTTTTACAAAAATGAGCTATAAGAATGTACATTTAAAAGCATAAATATTTAGTAGAAATAATATTTGTTTCATGTACCCTTTTAAGATTCAATTAGACATAGCATTTCTAACAGAGTTACAGCATATAAGTCGGCTACTATATAAAATAGGGCTAAAGTGGATTCATGTATGTTTTATAATATAATCATTTATATCTGCAAAGTAACTAGTAACTAAAATGTTCAAATAGTTGTAGTGGCGTAAAAGTACAAGATTTGGATCCGAGATGTAGTGGAGTAGAAGTAGTAGAAGTACTGGAAATTGCAAATACTCCAGTAAAGTACAAATACCTCAAAATTGTACTTAAGTACAGTAGCCTACTTAAGTAAATGTACTTAGTTACTTTACATGTTCGGCACAAGCTCACAGCACGTTGCAAGTGGGCTTGTAGCTCTGCTATTTCCAGTAGGTGACACCAGTGCATGATGGAGTATACTGTACATTACACGCAAAGGTTTGCTCCCTGCCAGCGAACCCACTAATAAATAAATAAGTCAGAAAAACAAAACAAAACAAAAAACAAGGGAATTATGGAAGCCTCTGAATGGGGAACAGATGCCTGTTTGGCAGAGGACACAGGGAGCGTTGCTAATTAATGAAGCCGTTTTGCGAGGTCGATCCACGCTGGTTTAAGCATCACACTCAACAGCCTGCTCATCTTGTCACTTTTCTGCATGTCTGTGGGGGTGGGGGTGCAAGTGGGTGTGATTGTACAGTATGCCGATGGATGTGTGTGTGTGTGTGTGTGTGTGTGTGTGTGTGTGTGTGTGTGTGTGTGTGTGTGTGTAATATATTGTCGATAACCTATATTTCCATATTTTAACTTTTTATTCTTTTTCCGTAAATGAATGCCCTTTTATACTAAAGTGTCACGCAAAAGTAGCAAAAATACTGTAGCCGATCTAAGGCGACACGCTTTGAGCTTGTAGATCTGATATTTATTTATTTGAATCCTGAAATATAACAGTTTTGTACATACTGTACTGTATGGAGCTATATTTTCATCCATGCCTATCCCTTATTACTAAACTTCTTTGGCTTTCTTTTTTACCGGCCGGCCGAATATTGCACCGGCCGTCTGAATTTACTAGCGACCGTCCGAGGTACCACCGGCCAGCCGGCGATGGCCGGCTGGAATTTGGCACTCGCCCTCTCTCAAATAAATCTCACTGGTAATTGTAGTGAAGTAAAATATTTGTCCATGAGATGTATTGAAGTAGGAGTTTAAAGTATCAAAACATTGAAACACTCAAGTAATGTAAAGCACCTCAAAACTGTACTCAAATACAGTACTTAGTAGTTACTTTCCACCACTGCACTTCAGTGTTCTATACCTGCACCTGGAGTGCACTACGGAGGTGATTTAGTGGGTGTGTGATACCATGTTCTATTCAGGCTGAAATGTGTTAAATGGCTTTATCCTTTAGTTCCGCAAGGTTAGGTGTGGGGAGACTGGGGGATTTTTGCCTCTCTTGATAGTACAGTAGATAGACAGAAAACAGGGAGCGAGGAAAGGGAAGTGACATGCAGCAAAGGCCGTCTCGATCAGGACTCGAACCTGGGCATCAGAGCCTATGTGCTATGCACCTGGACCGCTAGTCCAGCGGGAGCCCCAGGTGTGGGGAGACTTTATCCTGGCATCCGTTGTTTCTGTCAGTGAGATAAATAAACCATGTGAAAAGGTATTGTGTGCTGGCTGTTTCCTCATTTTCATCTCATTATCGAGCCGTGCACTTATATTTAATCTGGAGTGTTGTGGGCTTTTTGCATTATTGCAGTCATTTCTCTCAACCTATAACACAAACCTCAATCACCCTTTTACTTTACAGAAATGACTGATTAGAATATCTACATTTTCAAAACCACCTGTCAGTTCTGTAATACATTTTCTCCCTGCAAGCTTATGTAGTCTGTTTTTAGAACACCTGAGAAAACACATTTGAAATTCTTATAAGCCTGCTTGGGTTGGCATATCTTTTGCAGTGGAGTTATAGCAAGCTAGCTACCACTCATGCATTAGGGGTCACAGGTTCGAGATGCTGCCAAAACCCTGTTCAAGACATATTTCTATTCACACAAGGGATAAATTACATAATTTATGCATGGTATAGCATACAATAAATTCAATAAACGGGGCTCAAACTACATCAGTAAGACGCACATGGGCACATGCACGCATCCGCCTGGGTGACAGCAGACTGATGGGCGAGTGCTGGCGCTTTGGCATGACCAAAAAGACCTAACCCAAATATGGGCTTAATATTGATGACATCAGAGATCTTCATATGGGCATAAAAGGGACAAGGACAGAATTCATTTGCAACATAATTGTGACGTCAGAACAGGTCAGCTATATCCTTCTGCTGAGTTGGGATGAGGTGTCACGCACTGTGACTGACACATGCACGTACAGGATCTGCAGGTTTTTATAGTAAATGCAGTCGCAATAACATTTATTGTTTGTCAGTGCTGTAATGTACCTTCTTTCAGGCCCAAGATCCATGCAAGGTCAGAGCTGATGGCCAGTTTGTATCAGTGTCGGTACTTGTGTGGTAGATGACACATTTCAGTTGGACCATACGATTTAACATGACAGAGCTGAGCATGACTCAATATGACAAGCCTCTCAGGTTGCAGGCTGATGTCGATAGCAGATTGCCACTAAGCTCCAGCTTCTCTGAGACGGCCAGGAAACGTGCCAGGAGTGTCTGATTGACTTGCATTGTTGCATTAGGTGGTGTTACAGTAGCAGAAGTAGTAGTCACAGAGGAATGGGTTTTAGTTGGACCATAGGAGACAGAAGGGAGGTACAGCGAGTTGTTGTGAGCTTTTAGATTGACTATGTTTGGCGCATGGCGCCAGTATGCAAGTATAAATCAGGCATAAACCTTGACAGTGTGGGCGGCATAGCTCAGGGGTAGAGAAACCGTTATTAGAGCACGAAGGGTTCCCGAAGGGTTCCCAGTTCGAATCCGGGCTCCCCCTGAGTTAATGTCGAAGGGTCCTTGGGCAAGACTCTGAAACCCACATTGCTCCCGGTGAGCAGGTTGGTGCCTTGCATGGTTTCCTCCGCCACCGGTGTATGAATGTGTGCGTGAATGGGTGAATGTAATGCACAATCTCTGTAAAGCGCTTTGGATAAAAGCGCTATATAAATGCACCATTTACCATTTACAACAACCCAGTTTTTCTTCTTACTAATTCCTGTGGAATTATTTCTCTTGCAATTAGCCGCTGTTGTCAGTTTGAAATTATCTCTACTTAAGCCTACTGTAAATGTTGTGAATTATGCAAAGTGTGACTTTAGTTGAAGCACTAAGATGATATTCTGAAAGTTTAAAAGTTCACCCTGTTCATTTGCCTGCTAACGGTACACCAGGGACAAACTGTCTTCCTCCTCGCCACAAAGTGAAAGCCCTGGAGCGTGATAAAACAACAACACTTGATAACATTTTAGAGAAACGGCTTGTGAAGTCTGATGAAACAACACATGTCGAATATGAAATCAAAAGGCTATACTGTGACAAAACTGTACAGCGATCAAAAGCCTTCACAAGCTAATCCTCATTGTCCGGGTTCCAGACAATATTAGATGTCATACTCAAATAAGCCCCACTTGCTAAACAGGTCATGATGTTGGCTTTCCAACTATTCTGATGGAATACTTTTCTCTTAGAAAAGGGAAATATTCATTAGATTTATGTTTCACCACAAGAGCGAGAGAGAAATCTCCTCTGTGCATTTCCCCATCCACTGCAAGCAGATTATTCACTTGAGCCAAGGTAATACTTTAGTATGTTTTTCTTTCCCTGCTTGGTTTTTTCATCAAGCCTTGAAAAAAGGGTCAGGCACACAGCATACCCTCCTCGTCCTTATCTGTACCTCTGCCACAAAACAGTAGCGAGAAAAGAGGATTATTTCAGTGAGCTATACAGCAGAGCAGACGCCAGAAGGTGATCCATTGAGGTATCCAAACCGGCAGCTGCCGGAGAAGGTGAGAGTAATGAAGAGAGGAGGGATGGAGAATATATATATATATATATATATATATATATATATATATATATATATATATATATAGGGGCCCGGGACCCCTAGGGGTCCTCAGAGTTACTACAGGGGGTCCTCCAAATCTTTGTGTGACTTTTTTACCACACAAAGATTTCACCTTTTTTATATTAACCACTTGAACCCTAGAGTCCATATTCTGAGAACTTTAGCCAAAAATAGCAGATCTACAACGCTCACAACGCCTTGTGCTGCGAGGCATTGTGAGCTTGTAGATCAGCTATTTTCGGCAAAGAGGTTTGGTGTGGAGGGGGAAAAAAAGCAGACTAAGTACAGAGTGAAATGTCAATGTTTATTAAGTATTGACAGTTCAAGTGGTTAAATATCTGAAATTGACATGAATCCAAAATATTCTGAGGATAGTGCTGTCAAACAATGAAACTATATGGGATCTCTGAAAAGGTTGTGGGGATCGCTGCTTCACCGCTCTCTCAACTAAGGGGTCCTTGGCCTGAAAACGTTGAAGACCCCTGGTATACGGAGAAGAGAGGGGAAGGTGAGGAAGAGAGGACAAGACCAGAGCAGAGAGGCGAGGAGGGAATGAGAGCAGAGGTTAGAAAAAGAGAGACGCGAGGTGAGGAGAGGAGATGATGGAAGAAGAAAGGCGAGGGAACGGAAGAAGAGGAGGAGAGAAACCTTGGAGTCAGCAGTCAGTAATACGTCAAACTGCTTACAAGATTAGGCTGCACCTTTAGACCGGAGAAGGGCAGTACTGTTTTCTAGAGAGAAAAAAAGTGTTACTGTTGCACACATCGTTAACTTTTTATGTGTTTGTGAGAGGACCACGATGGAAATAGGTCCTAGACTTTGTTTTATCCTTGAGTGTTATGATTTGAAGATTATTTCCAACTATAGTAGAATATAGAGGCTCAAATAGTTAGTGTAATATGCAGCGAAACCCTGTTTCAATTTGACCGTAAGTGGTAGGACAAATAGAAAAAATTGCAGATCTACAAGCTCATTGGTGGCTCATGTAAAGATGGTCATGACACAAACAACAGTTTTCCAACCAATTAACCACTTAACCCAACCGGCATCTCATATGGGTCTATACTTGGCCCCTACTTTTTTTCCATCTATGCAGAATGATGTCTTCACCAAAACATGGTGCGTTATGACGTATTGTGTGCTTAGATACAAGTATACTGTATAAAGTGATAGTTTCTGCAAATGTTCGCCTAGTTTTGCTGAATGTTTGCCTATTACTACATGCCAAGAATATGGATGTTAGGGTTCGGGTTAATCGTAAGGAAAAACAAACAAACAAACAAAGCCTCCCTGTAAGGATATGAGAGTTTAATATGGACCCGAAAGCATCCTTCATGTGGCCTACTTTGGTAACACCGAAGCTGATGCTAAGGTTGCATACATTGTTAAATATACTCGGTGTGCTGATAATGTATCAGCATGCCACTGTAAACTAAGAAATCAATGCCTGGAAGGTAAGGGAGGAAGCATAATGTTAATTATTCATCAGTTAAGTTTAGCAAGAAGCTTGTTTACCCCCCAAAAATGCTATTGGGATTCTTGCATGTAATGGACAATCAGCACAAAGCATACTGTATAATACCAAGTTACCTTGAGACTTGAAAGTACTTTTCTTAACAGTCATGACTCATGACCAAGCCACGCAAGCTCATACATTATGTTACATTCCCGAGATTAGACCGGTTCTGAAGGTGCTGTTTTGGGATTTAGAGAATACCTTCTTAGTTATCCCATGGAGCAGGGTTAGTTTTGAGCATTATGAGCATTGATGTGTTGATTAAGTGACTATGGACTGTTTGATGGTTCAGGCAATCACTTATACTGTACAGTCAATCAATCAGTTGTCCCTTGAACTGAATGATTTATATCCATACCTCACTTTAGTTTTCATTTGCCACGGCACTGCTTTTACAAAAAATAATAATAATAAAAACATAGCTCATGCAGTAGATCTCATTAAAACAGATTGGCAGGGCTACCGCTCTAAATGACAGTCTTCTTCCTGTCATCCTCATTGCACCTCAGATCAAGCTTTCACAACAATGTCAATTGGCGTCAATGAAAAGAGCAAGTTAAATAGTTAGTTTCAATTGACTTTACGCAAACACACATTATAGCCGTCATCACACTCCTGTGAAATGACCATCATGCACATACTATACTCTATACCTCTGAGCAAGCAAGCAGCAGGGTTCCAATGCATTCCTGGAAAAGCCGGATTTAAAAAAGAATATATTTTTTAACCACTTTCAACCTGGCATGCCTATTTTGGGAATTACAGTATATCATTATACTAGGTGTGAACAGGTTTTGCAATGTTTTCATACACACTATTCAAAAATAATTCAAACATGCTGCATTGTTCATACATAAAAAAAAACAAGGTCACAAGCTGTTTGTGAGCTTGTAGATCTGCTATTTTTGCCATTTGATTCCAATATATGGACATATACTGATGACATCAGGGATCAACATATATGGGCATAAAGGGACAGGTACTGACAGATAACAGATATCTCCATATCTGTGCATAAAAGGGACACAGACAGACTGGTACAACGGGTACTTGACCAAGTCCCCGGTATAATGTGTCAGGCATAATGGTCGGATCGGCGGTGCAACATACATTTTTTATCTGTGTGATATCTTTGAGACTAAATGCCTGCTGGAAACTTGTGAAGTTTGTACAAAATACTAGTGAAACAAAATGGAATCAGCTAGCCAGTAAATAAATAAAAAAACACTTACTGGCAAGCTGATCCATTCATAAAGATCCATTCATTATAACAATAAATAATAACGCCGAGACTGTGGCATGTGGATCTCTGACTTAATTTTTGACAGGGGTCTTCAACGTTTTCAGGCCAAAGACCCCTTAGTTGAGAGAGAGATGAAGCAGGGACCCCCACAACCTTTTCCTTAATTTCCATATAGTGTCATTGTTTGACAGCACAATCATCAGTGTATTTTGGATTCATGTCAATTTGTGTTTTCAGATACCGTATTTAACCATTTGAACTGTCAATATAATAAACGTGACTTCATTCTGTACTTAGTCTGCTCTTTTTTCCCTCTACACCAAACCTCTTTGCCAAAAATTGCCGATCTACAAGCTCACAACGCCTCTCAGCGTGAGGCGTTGTGAGCTTGTAGATCTGCTATTTTTGGCTAAAGTTCTCAGAATAAGGACACTAGGGTTCAAGTGGTTAATATAAAAAAGAAGAAAAAAAGTTTCTATCACACAAAGATTTGGAGGACCCCCTGTAGTAACTCCGAGGACCCCCGAGGGGTCCCGGAGTCTGGACTTTGGGGTATAGGCAGCTTCAAAAGTGGACGGGAGTACTTGCCAGTCGGAAGAACGGCAAACAAAGACGTCTTTTTGGCCGATGAGCTCCGCTAGCGCATACTCCTGTTCCTTTTTAATTGTTGTAATTGATTCCAACTCTGAAATAACTTCACTTATTGCTTGTTTTATTATTTCAGCATTAACTGTACACTTGTTGCATCGAGGGCAGCCATGTTGTTTTGAAAATGCTGCAGCAAGCATCTATGTCACAATCTACACATGGACCAATAAGGGGAAGCTTTTAACTTGTTTTGCGGACAGCAGTTGAAACGCAGTCACTGATTGGCCCCGATCAGAAAATGATCGGGGCCAATGTCTCATACTCGCTGCCTATAAGTGAGTGCCTATGAGTGAGTGAACTCTGTATGTAGGATGGCCCGCCAGGCTACCGGAGCCCCTGTTGAAGACCCCTGATTTATGATGATGACATATTTCTGGGACTGAGCATGGTTTAGCAGGATGTAGCAGTGTGTGCTTGTGTGGATGTATTAATTTGACCAACTGGCACTGTGCACAAAGAAATTGGCATTGATTGGTCTATAGTAAGAAAACCTGTAGGAACAATCAAGGTATATGACACAGATGCTAGATTTGGCATAAGAAAGACAATCAGGATTAATACAAGCATCAATACAACAAAAGATAATGTAGGACAAATAAAACATTGCAACCCACAGGGACACAAGGCACCAGCACCAAAGTTTAAGGCTTACAAGCAATTAGCGAAGCTCTCAAAATTCAACCAAAAGTTGTTCATGAAGCAATAAGGTAGGCTGTCTCCCCAAACGTCGTCTTCGTCTACCGCTACATACCCTATAGCCTGCGGGGACCGTAACCGTGACAACTGAGCAATTCCTATAGCCTGTGGAGAATAATGTAACCATGACAACAGAGCCCATGACTGTGCACGCGCAGTAAAGCCCCTTTCAGACTTTTAAGGAGATGGTTGACACTAGGGGGGCAGCAGTAGTCATCTTTTTTTGGCACCAGATGTTTAAGTATCTTCACCTGGTCTGGGCCGCCGGCATGATGGTCCAGGCACCCTAGGCTGGAATGCCAGCCTGACAGCGTGTCGCGGGTTCAAGTCCCGTTCCTGACAAGCTTTGCTGCGTGTCACTCCTCATCTCTCTCCACATTCTACTGTCTTATCAATAAAGGCATAAAAGCCCCCCAAAAAGTATGTTTTAAAAAAAGTACTCCAGTACTTTAACTTGAATACAATTTTTTACAGAGCAACTTGAGTAATATTGGATCAGGAGCACTTTGTCCACCATCGCACAAAATTATTTAAATTATTACTTCACAATCATATATTGTTTGTGGAAAAGCACTATTTTATTCTTATTCTCATTATCACGTTTAAGCTCTATTTTCCAAATGTTCAATGTAAAATCTACAAGCTTGTGCTATATGCTTGTGCTAGATATGCTATATACAGTAACTGTTCATCTTACATTGCACTACATTTTCAACTACAATGACATGTCCAAAATAAGGATGCCAAGCATGTGCATAAAGGTAAGACATACTGCAAGGAGCAGATTATAATTTGAACTTTGGATAACCATGTATTGCCCTGAAATGATTCAGTCAATAAAAAGGCAGACAGAACGACAAATAAATTGATTAAGGGATATGTGCACATTTATTTAATATCTCCCCAGGCCTCTCTCACTTATTTTTGGAGCTGTGTGGAGCTCCCTATACGTGGCCGTGTGTGTATCCGTCTATGTGGGTCCGTATGTAGCCCCGTCTATGTGGGTCCGTATGTAGCCTCAAGAATGTGGTGAAGTACCTTTTATGACCACACATGTTAAGGGAGGGGCGCTGTTTTCAACTGCAATACACACACACACACACACACACACACACACACACACACACACACACACACACACACACACACACACACACACACACAGCTCCACTTCGAACAGAGGTTCGATTTTTATATTCTCTCTCTCTCCCTCTCTCTCTCTCTCTCATTTTATCTCCCTCTCTCCCTTCTTCCCTTCCTCCTTATCTCTCACAGCTCTAAAATCTGCAGTGGTGCTGCTGGATTCGGTAAACAAAACCAAACTGGATTGATTAAAGCTTCTTTCCCCCAACTAAAACCCATCAGCTGGGCCAATCAAGCTCCCCCCAAACGCACAGCAGCCAATCTGTGTTCCCAAACTCTGCTTAATCCAGCAGCTTACAATAAACCGAGCAGGCATGGATTGGCGTTTCACTTCAGGCACCGCGAGCCGGGGCACCGGCTCCCGTCCGCTTTGAGAACAGTGCTTACAGGAATTAGGGAGAGTGGTTTGCGACTCCGAGGCAGCCCTCACAGATTGAACTCCTGAGTTTGTATTTAATAGCACGATGAGCTCCAGCCACCCCTTCCGCCACCCCCACGCTCGACATATGTGCGTGGCTTGTCCCGGGGGGGGGGGGCTGCCGAATATGGGCAGCACTAAGTGGAAAAGAGTGTTATGCGTGGTTAAATGGGATAGAGCCAGATAGAGAGGAGAGGACGGGGGCCTCTGGACAGAGTCACTCATGGCTGTGACTTGTGTGTAAAGTAATATTTTAATGAGTGGTGGTTGCCAGATCGCAACCGGAGACCCCGGCGAGCCGGTTCAGCTCTACAGAGCAGAGAGTGGACACTGCAGAGTCACTGATGCACAACTGTCACTCATAGCTTTTAATGCACATCTCAAACGCCACGTCGTTCCAAGAAAGGGAGGGGGAGAAGAAAAAAATCCTCTGTGTTTCTCAAATAGCACGTTTTCCATTAAGCTGAATGTGGTTTTGATTGACAGCCAGTAACTGTGTTACTGATATCAGTCTGTCAATGTTGCTTTGGCTGCTGTCGTTTCATAGCAGTTTAGAGTTTGTGTATGTAGGATAGATACACAGTGTGTATCTATCCTTCATACGATACTGCTGTGACTGTGCTGCTCTCACGAGGAACATTCTATTCGCTCATCCCCAATGCTAATGGGATCTGCTGGCTCACTCCAAACGGTGATGTGACAAAGCTCCCTGAAGCCTTGGTGGGTTGAGTGGAGGGCTTGCAGGAATTAGACTACCATGGTACTGAAGCAAGCTGCCACCGTTAAAGGGGTAGGAGACACTAAACACGTCAACAGATACATTTGATGCTTGTTGTGATAGAGAACGATAATGTAAGACCATTTATTTGGCTGTTTTAGGTGCTAAATAAAATAAAAGACAATCGGTACAACTCATTGGATATTTCATAGGATATTTGCTCTCCTTATTTTACATGTTATTTTATCTGCTTATTTTATTGTGACCGTAGGTCACATTTACTATAAAAACCTGCAGATCCTGTGCGTCCTGTGCATCAGATCCCTGATGTCATCAATACCCGTCCTTGTCCCGTCGTAGGATGTACAGTAATACATTTCTGATAAGTTGTCATTTGACCAGCCTGCTGGTGAGGCATACTCTCTTGCTCATTTTTAAAATCTTTGAGCAACATTATTGGTCGAGGGGAGTCCATGGACCGGAGACTCTAGTTTAGCTGTCATGAATGATTATTCGCAGACATCTGATATCAGTTTCATTGCACGTTTTGGGAGGTTTATACTCCTCTCTGTGAGTCTGGGAGACAATGCTCAAATCTGGGATACTTGGGCTTCTGTCTGCATCTCAAATCTCTCACGGTATAGACCTCCCCTCACCTCACCCTGCCCACCTCCGCTGCTGCTCATGCCTACAATTATCACATAATTTAGAAACCTGCCTTCCAACAAGAAAGCAGAGGGTTTCAACCCTGTTTAATAGTTAAAGAGCGTAGTTCATGTCAAGAATGTGCAATCGGTGTTCCCATTCAGAAAGTCTTGTTATCACGATCACTAGGCTGCTTCATGAAGGAGAACCACGTAGAACAGCTCTGATGCCAAGGACGACAGAAGGCAAGGCGGAATTCCTCACAATTCGAGATCAGAGACCATCCATAAATCTCTGTTATTGAAAATGTCATGTCAGCCTCATCCCACCCTCTTACTCGTTTCAAAAATGAAAATGAAGTAAATAAGTTGGCCTAAATGTGAAATGAACATCAGACCAAAAGAAAGAGGAGAAATGCGGGGGATGTACTGTGTTGTCGAAATACAAATAATTGAGGCTCTCCGGCTTGATCCAGAGATTACATTTTCATTTACAGAATGAAGTACAACATTGAGGAAAAGGATTCAAAGAGTCTCAATGAAAGTGATAACACAGCACATATCAACATTCACCTGACGTTAGGTTGAATGCCATTATAATATGTGCTGCGCTATCGTTTCAGACAACGCAATGAAAGCACTTTTCAACCACGGGGCCTTGAGCTCGCCTCGTAGGCTGGCAACACATGCCACCAATTATTTTATCACAATGTCAAGGTTGCACCCTTTTTTCCCCCTCTATTCTCACATTTTGAGCACGGAATGCGTCTCCCAACAACGTTACGGCTATGAAGATTCAAAAATAACATTGCATTACCCTTCAGCCACTTTCATCTCTTTTAATCCCTCATATTATGACTTTATATATGAATGGCACTTGAGGCGGTTTTGCAAATGTCCCGACTCCCTTTGTCGAGTGGTGTCAAATATTGTCACAGGCATGGCGGAGCTGCAGGAGTGAGATGAGATGCTGATGAGAGCGCAGACAGTGGCTCATTAAGTGTTGCTCCGCTCGCTGCATGTGGGGGTCATATATCAGTAATCCTATATGACCGTAGCCGCCAGAGACCAGGGATCCATGGCCTAGTCAAATGCTCAGTGTTCATTTAACTGTTGAGGGTCCAAATGGACCTGTGCAGATGTGCCGTTTCAACCGTTCAGTATTTACTGCTCTTTTCCTGGAAATGTCCTGCAAATGTTTTTTTCCACAGGTTTCTTTCCCTGTTTTGACTTTCAATTTGTTATGGAGAATGGAGCGTATTTTTGCATAAACCAGCAAATGGAAAGAAACCACTCCATTCACAATGAAAAGCAGAATCCACCTTCATAGGCAGATTTAAACTTTGAAGTCATAGGTCATAAAAATAGCTGATCCACAAGCTTAATGTTCTGCAAATCCCCTGAAAATCTACTGTTTTGCCAATGACAGTACGTGTGAAGTTTTGAACTGGCACATCTGTAAGTGTACTGGATTTTGCTATACGGAAGACTCTGTCTCTCTCTGCCGCCTCTTCTCTCTCTCTCTCTCTCTCTCTCTCTCTCTCTCTCTCTCTCTCTCTCTCTCTCTCTCTCTCTCTCTCTCTCTCTCATACACACACACACGTATGGAATGATGTAATAGATTTCACTTCGTCCATTAACAGATCATTTGACACTGTAATTAAAAACACCTTGCAGCAATGAATTAATCAATTCTCGGGAGTGGGTGAGTAAGATAAGCCGAGAGCAGATCCTCTCCCCGCGCAGGAGAGCAGGAAGGTGTGCTTTGTAATCACTTTGTAATTCAGCAAAATGTAACTAATACAATATAGACTAGAAAAGGTGCTCCTCGGAGCACAGATCTCTGTCAGGTCAGGTAGGTTATTGTGGGCCAGCAATCTTCGAAAGTCGCCAATTAGGTTGGAATATAAAAATCGGTCTTGATCACCTCACAAATTTATAGATAATGTGTACCAATTTGTGTTGGACAAAGTCTCTAGGAGTAATATTTCGAAAAATCATCCTCCTGGTGGCGCTTTAAAGGCTGATGTGAAAAATGCAGGGCAGCGTTTTTTCTAGGGATTTAGCGTGCACGCCGATCGGTCCAGTCGGGTGCATCTCTCCACTCCGACATGTCTCCTTTCCGACATGTCTCCATTCCGACACTAACCCTATCTCTACCCCTACCCTAAACCTTAGGCCCATGGGGAGTGTCGCCACTCCGACAATAAGAAGTCCATTTCGGAGTGGCGACATGTCGGAATGGAGAGAGCCTCCCGGTCCAGTCATAGGTAAAAACGCGAATTGGCCTGTTATAGCGCCACCATAAGGCCGATTGTCATAAGGCAATCGCACGCTGTGAGGCATGATTTGTTCAAAACGGACCACTCCTGCAAAGTTTGGAAGCCAATGTTAGCCAATCAGGATGGAATATGAAAAATATGCACATCCGTTTGGTTAAGGTTTAATGCCTTAATGCCTATAGAGAGATAACGTGCACCAATTTGCGTGATGTTTGTGCAAAATCTATAGGAGTAATATAAAACGTGTTCCCAAAAATCTGCCTCCTGGCGGAGCAATAACAGGCTGATCTGAAAAATTTGGGATCAGAGGTTTTCACAAACGGACAGACACACAAATATTTGCCTATTTTGAGATGCCCAGAATAGGGACGTTAGGGTTCATGTGGCTTATTAACTTTTGACAGTAAGAAAAATGAAATGTCACGTATCTTGTTACGTCTCATTCCTCGTTTATTTTGTACCTCACCCGGATACACATGTTCGCTCACACCCTCTGTACAATGTACACACACTACACACTACTGTATTGTATAGGCAGGCTGAGGGCTCTGTTGCTCTTGTCATTGACGGATAAGGCTGTGACATGCTCACTGAGGCACTCATTATCACCGAGCGGTGGCATGTGAGCGCAGGGTAACCTCTGGGAGTGATGATATGGTTAAATATAAACAGTCACTGCTATCTATAATGGCTGTTTTGTGTCCTTCTCCCAGAGTCCATGTTTGTATTGTACGTGATGAACAAATGAATGTGTGTACTGATGACGTGAACCAGAATTTGACACATTGTCGACATATTTCTGAACTAACCATGTAATTTGATGGTTAGGAAATGGGAGATTAGAGAGTTACGTAGCAAAGGTGCATAACAAAACAATGTTGAACAAAGGAAGCCACACTTCATATGGATCTTGGAATCCAGGTGGCCAGTCTATAGTGTCGTTTCCATAAAGTCTCTTAATGCGCATTAAGCCTTTTGCGCTTAAATCTTTTTATGGAAACACTTCAAAATTCAAATAACTTTCATTATTCGCAAAAACCTTTATCCGCTTGGAGGAGATGGATTTTGAGGCTTTATCTAATAAACTAAATGCGCATTTGTGAATGGAAACGGGTCAGACAATAAATGCAAATACTTTATGACGTATCGTCCTCCAACTTAACACTTTCCCCTGCCGCTTAACGTCCATTGTATAGCGTTTATAGCCCACAAAACAAACCGGTTGTTTCACACGGAGTGACACGGACCATGTGTAAATTCCTCCCGTTTTCACCTCCCGGAGTCAAGCCATCCATGGCTAACCCTTCCTCATCACACGGTGTTGCGTGCCAAAAGTGGCCGATATACAAGCTCACAGCAACTCGCATCCGCGTCTCCGCGCCGCGTTGTGAGCTTGCAGATCGGCCACCTTCCAGAGGACGCTGAAACGTGCAGGATGAGTGTGCACTGTGCAGCGATCGAGTCACAGCAGTCAGACTCAGACGTGCAGTGCTCACGTTTCGGTTCGGGATCTGAAAAAATCTGCCTGATCAACTCATGCGACCGTCGCTAATTCGAATGACACCCGCAAATGGAAACAGGCTAAATTCGCTTTATCTTAATGCGAATTTCTGATAATTCGCTTCCTATTTTCGAATAAGCTTATGGAAACGTGGCTATTGACGCCAGTTGTCTACCATGTATCCATGAGATTCATTATTTATGCTAGGTTTCAGTCTGATTCAACAGTTTTCCTTTATTAAAAAAAGTCATGTGAACCAACATTGTTGGGATTCTATGTTTGCCTAGTGGCACTGTGCACAAGAAATGTGATGATCCAGTGGTATGTGATATTAGCTACAGACAGACACACAGACCCTTTTATTGCGACCGTAGGTCGCATTTACTACCAAAACCTCCACAGGCTGTCCGTGGGTGAGTCAGTGAGTCAGTCCGTCCGTCCGTCACACTTTTGCCCTGCTCATATCTCCACAACCGTTGCCCCCATCCATGCCAAATTTTGCACACACACTCCTTGACTGCCAAACTACAACCTCCAAGGAGCCCCAGGGACCCCCAGCTCCCTGGGGGACCCCCAAGTGTAAAAAATTACCAAATGTGCAAAAATGACCAAATGACCACCCCAACGGGGCTGCTCACGGGGAATTCCCGGGGACCACCCACTCCTCGTGCTCCAGAACGGATGCAAAAGTGGTGACGCCCCCAGTGGAGGACCCCCTCCACTGCAGCTCACATCAAATGCCGATAAGCGACCTACGGTCGACCTTAGGCCAAGGTATGACTAGGAAAGCAACTAAAGTTTATATTTGTTGTATGCCTTATGAAAAAGCAGAGCAACAAGCTCACAATTGCGACGTGACGGATTGTGAGCTTGTAGATCTGCTATTTCTAGTAAGGGTCGTACCACAGTGTATAAATTAGGCAATACTCTGCCTAACAGTGCACATTGCCCATTGAGATTTACAGTTTTCTTTTATTGTTTGCGTATAACGCTGAAAATAAAAGACAAGCCTTTCCCTTTATAATATCATGCATTATGAAGACCATGGAGAGTAGGAGATTATTAAATAAAAAAATACCAGTCATGAGGCACAACTGCACTGACTCATAATTTGTCATCCGTGCAACACTGTCCCAACAGTCTGTACGCTTGGCTGGTTACCTGCTTGATGTGCTTGTATGAAATAAATGATATTGTTTTCCTCAACGTCTCTACGCACATTTGACTTGATACATGATGGATGAGCCTCTTATACCGTAAGCAGCATCATGAGTGTTTATTGCTGGGCAGTGGTGGAACAAGTATTTACATTTTGTACTTAAAGGAGTATCCTATCTTCATATAATTGGTCCTCACTTTTTTTGGAGCTGTGTGAAGCACAGGCTCCCTATACGTGGCCGTGTGGGTCTGTGTGTCTGTCTGTCTGTCTGTGTGTCTGTGTGTGTGTCTGTGTGTATGTAGCCTGAACTTCCTAAACTTCGGCACGCCACTAGTCCCACAGTTTTGCCACCACACACTCGCGCCATATGTCAAATCGACCGGCTTACTCGGGAATCGTGGGCTATTACTTTTCTAAGAGAAAGGTTCTATAGTTTAATTGATATTAATTTATTAGTGAATTAATTTTCCCCATTGACTTATAATGGGAATTGCAAAAACTCACATTCAATTATTTGTCTCTCGCAAACCATAGGGGCTAGAGTTTCAAGACTTGGAGAGGAGGTTCATAATGATTTCAAGGATTAAATAAAAAATAATTGTGTCATTTGGCCGCATGGTGGCGCCATAACACCCCACTTTACGTTTTGGCCTGTAACTCTTGAACCGTAGGTCGGAAAATTAAAAATATTTTTTCCCTGGATTCCTTGGGTCATGACGCATCTCCCCATATAGGCCACGCCCATTTGCGCCATGATAGATTTTCCGCCATCTTGAATTTTCTCCAAAACACACTTTTTGCTCCTTTTCCTACATATTTTCTTCAAATGTCACAAAAATCGGTACACATGATCCACACACACACACACACACACACACACACACACACACACACACACACACACACACACACAGCTCCACTTCACACGGGTGTGATTTTTTTCTTTTTTCCTCAGCGAGGGTTGTGGGCAGGTCAGAAACCTATCGTCTTGTGACATCATCGATTGGGAATCCAAGCTAATAGTAAATGCAGGCTTTCTACTCCTGAAAAGTTGTAATGTTAAAGTGGAAGCCATTGTTCTCGCGATAATAAAAATCGAAATATTTTTTTCAAAGATATTGATTAATTTTTTTTGTGGAAAATGATGATGTCACAAGACGATGGATTTCTGAACTTCCCACAGCTCTCCTAAGAGACTTGGACCGAGTAGAAAAAAATTGTGCTATTTTATTATGAACTTTAGTGAGGACCTATTATATGAGGATGGTTTGAAAAGTGGCAAAGTCCTCCTTTAAGTAAAAATCAATACTGCAATATAGAAATACTCCAGAATAAAAGTCCTGTATTCAAAATGTATTTGAGTACAAAAGTATTGGTATCAACATGTACTTATAAAGTACAAAAAGTAGAAAGTACTCATATATGCAGAATGTCCCGTTTCACATGTTTTCAAATATATAACATTTATAAAAATCTTTTGAAAATAGCAGATCTACAAGCTCAGATCTGTAGATCTGCTATTTTCAAATGGCCGAAATGTATATAGGGCTGAAGTTCTAATGTATGTTTTGTAATAATAATCAAAATGTACAAAGTTTTCAAATAATTGTAGTGAAGTAAAAGTAACTACTAGTAAGTAACTACATCTGAGATGTAGTGGAGTAGAAGTAAAACTACTTAAAATTGGAAATACTATTGGAAATACACAATAGTACACAATATTGTACTTAAGTACAGTACTTAAGTAAATACACGTAGTTACTTTACA
Source organism: Nannobrachium achirus (assembly GCF_963921795.1). Classification (NCBI taxonomy): domain Eukaryota; kingdom Metazoa; phylum Chordata; class Actinopteri; order Myctophiformes; family Myctophidae; genus Nannobrachium; species Nannobrachium achirus. The sequence goes on from NC_137815.1 coordinate 46,895,730, forward strand.
CCACTGTTGCTGGGACATGATTAGTTAATACGGTCTGATACTGTAAGGGGCGTAAAGTTTGTCCAGTGTTTCTGTAATGAAAATACAGCATACCACAGCCTCAGAAAGCCTCACTGTAGATATTATGCAATATATGGATTTTCTCAAATGCTGCCAGCTTCCTGTGATTATATGCAGCAGCATACACTTAAGGAGCCAAGGGAGACGGCATTCTCGCTCAGCCGGCTATAGGTGAAATGAATAAACAGTAAACTCTATTCCCAATTGCTATTGTGTACTCACACTCAACCAAAACGTGCCCTCATTTATACTTTAAATTAGCTTGCATAAATAGGCTGAAGTCTGCCCTGAAAACACAAACAACACACGGCTCCCTGTTGGAAATTCACAAAGGCACAGCAGAGAACAAAATCTCTTGAAGGGAATGTAAAAGGGAATTGAGCATGCCCGTCAAGAAATTAAACTGGCTCTTGGTGGTGAAGGGGATTCTTTTAGCTTCCCTCCTCTGCTTGCAGTTCACTCTCCCATAACAACATGGCTTGCCAAGTCGCTGCAGTCCAACGGAGGCACACAGCAGATCCTTATAACGTGGATGGGAAAGACTTTTATTTTTTAGACAGAGCACGTCAGCCCTCTTATGAAGAAAACACTACATTTCTCTGCCCTAATTTAGAAGAGTTAAGCTTGACGGTGACCACTCAGTGTGTCGGTGACAGACTCTTCAAATCTTTTTCATTTTATTTTTGCTTTTGCTTTTCTAATACAATGCAAAGGCAAAGGTTTCCATGGCATTTACAGTGAGATGGTTTGTATTAGTCAGTACGATATTAGAAGACAACAATAATAGCCACGCTGCACATACCGGTAAGGCTACTGTAACTGCTTTAACAACTTTTAACTTTAACTTCTCCGTTATGAAATAACAACTAGAAAGGTGCAATTCTGGGTAATTGCAAGTGTGGTTACATTGACACGTGAGGAATCTGCTGGGAAATGAATTCCGTCTTATCATTTATATTAGATATTGTGATGTCAAGTGAAGCATGACCAATCCTGTCTATTGGACATGATGTCATCAGAAAAGGCACAGAAAAGGTCCACTGAATCTCAAAGGGCTTTTGGGGGTTTGGGGTTACAGATGAAAACAGGTTTACTTTAGGTGACATAAATGTTCTCAGACCTAGAACAATAGTCTGGTTGCCTATACTGTAGCAACCACACTAATGACTACCTTGTTTGGCCGACACAGCACATTGTCTTCGTGGATTGGCACAATTTAGCGTGACGTTTGTATACCTGTTGGAAAACCCTGATGTCAGACATCAGCTCCATATACAGAGATTCTGAAACTTTTGCGCCGGTTCCGGAAAACCCTGATGTCAGACATCAGCTCCATATACGGAGATTCCGAAACCTTCGCGCCGGTTCCGGAAAACCGCATATCGGGTCGGTCGAGTCCGGGCACTGCACTCCCCGCTGCGGTGGGGAATGCGCGTGCCGAAGTCTGTGTTGACTCATGTGGCATACGTGATGTCAGAGCCTTTTGTGCCGGTTCCGGATGTGTCAAACATCAGCTCTGCATACTTGACCTAGAGTGCAAAGTGAAAGTGTGGAAGAATCTTCTATTTGCACAGGAGTGATGTCAGAATGAGTCAGCAGAAGTGATGTCATAATGAGTCAGCGCTTGTTCCGGTTCCGGAACAGCTTGATGTATCGGGTCGGGTCGAGGCCGGGCACTGCACTCCGCGCCACGGCGGGGAACGCGCATGCCGAATCTGACGCTGGTGGGACGAACTGTTCTCGAGATAGGCAGATTACATACATACATACACGCAGAGACTTGTCTCATTTATTGTAAGATGATGGGGCTTATCTGCCGTTGATTGATATAGTACAGGAGGTAGACAGGAAACAGGAAGGGGAGTGACATGCAGCAAAGGTCGTCGGTATCGGGACTCGGCTATGTGGTATGCGCCCCGGACCGCTAGGCCAGCGGGATCCCCAACATTTTTTTTTTTTTTTTTAATTCACACATGTTGTTTTCATGTCTGCATGTTGTGATGTGTCTGTTCAGGGACGATTCGTTCACACAGACTGTTTCACTATGGCCAGATTAGGGAGCACATCATTGTGGTCTTTAAAACGGCTTCTCTTTCCGCTTGTTCTTTCCCACATATCCCACGCATTGTGCTGTACTGTATGTGTATTATTTATGAATGCATGCAAAAGTACTTGCTGTTGAAGCAAATGGAATGAGAAACCCTGCTTGGCTCCAGTGTAAATAATGCATTGGGCGTGAACCTGCAGTCTTTCAAAGATATCACTGAGCGTTTAGGAACCGTGGCTCAATGTTGTCTTTTTGGCCTTCTGGATCCTAGCTGGCCCACAGCCCAATCAGTGGCTTTCTGCTGCTCTGCTGTCCCTGATGAGGCACAATACAATGCATTACAGTGCTGTTGTCTTTCTAGTGGACCCCACAGCTTGTCAACACTTGCCGTTATGCCATTATTTTGGTAATTACAGAGTGCCGCCATTCACTTGCGCTTTATTTTGAGAGCCCCGGAAGCCACAATCGTGTCCATGTTGTGGAAATTCACGGTCTTGTAATGGTGACCAGTATGTTTATTTTAACATGGAAATGAAAATTCCTAACCACAGCCAACCACGAAAAAAAAAAAAAAACACTTATGCTTTGTTAACTGGGGAACCCCAGGGTTCTTAGTGCCCTCCTTTTTCTACAGCAAATATGTTCGCCAAAAATAGATTATTTACAAGCTCACCATGTGTCTGGTTACTACTACTGTATGTGTTGTGAGCTTGTACATTGGCTAATTTGCTGAATGTTTGACCGAAAATAGGGACGTTATGGTTCATGAGGTTAATGACTGGTAAGTGTGGAGCAGGTTCCAAAATTACAATACAGGATATTGCAAGCCTCCGCGTGCTAAAACAAGCTTTGTATTCTGAATAGAGCTAATTGGTAGCTTAAAAGGGACTCAACTGTTGAAAGGCTCCCCCACATTTCAGTCGCCCCTGGACATAATTACCCGTATTGTAGTGAGTTCCCCACTATACCTGTCAGCTTATTAGAAAAGGGTGTTTTGGGGGCCAAAATATTTCTGTGAAGTTGAAATTGACCTTTAAAACTCAGTTTAGAGTGCAGGGTTGTTATTATTAAAGAAAGGCGTGGGGGCATCATGACTCAGTCATTCCTCTGAGATATTAGATAAAGAGGTTTCCTCTTGTAAAAGTCAATGTTGGTCCAGAAGGGAAGTCAGCATGGGCTAATATGTTTGGTGCTGTCAAATCAGAACCACAAGGATGCACATTTCATCACGAGCATCAGCCTCCCTCAAGCCAGTGAAGGCAGGACGATGGCCGGGTTTCCCAAAGCAATTTTAGCCCTTCGTAGCTCACACATGGTCGTAGAGACCGAGCCCTGACTGTCATGTTCCCACGTTTACATGGGTTCGGGCAGAGCGACTTATTTAGCCCCCTACAGCTACACCAACATTCAGATTTCACAAACAAAGTGCTTATTAAAATCTCACACCTGTCTAAATACGGTATGGCATTCTATAATTACCCGTGCCCTCTGTTTTCTTTAATAAGAAGCCTTTTTATCCGATCATTTTATGTGTTCCTTGTATTTCCTGGTGTTCCCCATGTGCACCAACCCCCATCTATAGACACTGAGATGTGGGCATGGCCATGCAGAATGGGTCCGGAAATACATGGAAAACAAAAGGATTGGATAAAAAGGCTTCTTATTAAAGAACACAGCGGGTACGGGTAATTATAGAATTCCGTACCGTATTTAGACAGGTGAAGAACATGACGCAGGGCTCTACGACCATGCGTGAGCTACAAAGGGCAAAAAAAGCGTTGGGAAACCCGGTCATTATCTGTAACGCCAGGGCTCCCCTGCAACTATTGGGCGTCGCATCATCGTCAACGCAGGTAATGTCCCCTTTTTAATCAATGAAGGTTGCTCCATTGCCGACGTTTGGCTGCTTTCGGTGACAGCGTCCAACCTCAAAATTCGCCCCGGTTCACCTTTTTTAATGCCGGCCAACGCCGGCATGACACCTGATGTCTGCATTTGAGCCCTGGTGTTAGTGTTGGTTCTTTGTTGTTAACGGCAATTGATTCATCAAGCTGTCAGTATCAGTTCCAGCTAGTGCTGGGCCCATAAGCAAAACATTGGAATAATACAAATAAATTAAAGAACACTATTAAAACCTTGCATTTTCAAAAACAATACTGTGGGTTGTGCCTCTTAGTGCCATACTGGGAGAAGGGAAGAGCATACTGAGCAGTGTTCATCTTTGCGACCGAGTTTGTGAAGTGTTAAAAAAGAAGTGTTAATACACAATACATATACAGAGACTATTGGCATACTGATATAATGCTTTCATTAGTCATTTTTACCCGCCCTCAATTTCTTGATCATTCTTATCTGCTAAGTCGGTGGGAGCTTAATTGTATGAATGAGAATCGAGGTGCACAATGTTTATTTTAGAGTGACTCATATTGCTTTAATGCGGCAGCATAATTTTCTGCATCAGTGGACACATTGTTGGATGAAATGGGGAAATAAAGCCTGAAGATCCACTTAGTATTACAGTACTTTGATCTTATTACAGCTTATGCCTAGCTCATGCATTCAATTTATGTCAGAATTCTCTGCACGCCTTTGAATATTCATCTTGAGTCAATGGAACAAGCAGCCTGCACGGTCCAAAGCAATGTTTCATGTGTCACACAATATCGGGAGTGACAACAGCATTTGGGTAAAATCCCACACACCCACACATGTACAAAAAAAAGCAAAAGAAGGAAATCTACCATTTAGACCTGGAAATCAATGCATGTAAAGTGACACTTTACAACTTAACTACTTTAGCCATTAGTTTATACTTTGGCTATTCAAAAATAGCAGATCTACAAGCTCTGAGTGCAGCAATATGAACTTGTAGATCTGCTATTTTTGAAAAATCATGACATCTTTGCTTCTGGGGGGTTCCTGGAACAAAAAGATTTGGGATGGGTGTCCGCGCCAAATACATATAATTCTGGGGGTCCTTGATTTAAAAAGGTTTGAGAACCACTAATATAGGCATAGAAACATTTAGATTTAGAAGACATTATAGAATCAGGTCTACAGGTCTAAACGGGTTAAAATGCAGAATGTCTACTCCAAAGTATCCCTGAGATGCCTTGAATTCTGTGCTGAGCGAGCAATGAATTTTTAGGAATTCAAGCTATTCTTATTTACAACACAAAGTGATGTTGTTATGGTTTGTGTGGGTCCAGGGAGGGACCCTCGTGGTAATGTGGAAGGTGATTTGCTCCCCATGCATCTATCGTTAAGCAGAGACGCCTTTGGGGGTAAAGCGTTTTAGTTTTTTTCCCTCTCGGGCCACACTTTCTGGGTCAGGCAAGAGCTCACTTGGGCAGGCAGCTGCCTGCCTTGTCTCTACGGTGATTCTCTCACACACAAACACGCACGCACGCACGCACGCACGCACGCACGCACGCACGCACGCACGCACGCACGCACGCACGCACGCACGCACACACACACACACACACACACACACACACACACACACACACGCGCACATGCTTCTCTCCACACAGGTCCCCATGCATACACCAGCCTCCCAGCCATTCACAGAGCTGCATGCTGCTGCTACAACCCTCCCTCCCCGTGGCTGTGATTGACCATAACCCCCCATAGAAATACTTTGAAGTCCCCATACAGCGTCGCTGCATCATTCATTCCCTTGTTTCGTCTCCAGCTAAGCTGTAAAATGTGTAAACTGAGAATGTGTATAAAATCTTTTATTGCTCTAGCGTTATGCCTGGGATTCAACGGTTGCATGGCCTTAGTGCCTGTTTATACATATCTCTCTTTTTAAAGGAGTAGTTCATCCCCAAAATTACTTTTTTTCTATTGATTGCTCACACCATGGAGACTTGATTGACTTGATTTCTGTCTCATTCCTAAGACAATAATTTGATTATAGTAAATTTACCCCCATTGATTCCGGATGGGGACCCAAATGCATCGGGTCCTCATCCGGAATCAATGGGGGTAAATTTACTATAATCAATTCTTAGGAATGCGACAGAAACCAAAAAATATTATTGAACTCAAGTCTCAAAAGTCATTTTGGGGTGAACTACTCCTTTAACAGAACGTACATTGGACTTGTGGCCCAATAGCCTACTGGTCTGGTCTGCAGCCCACAGGGTACCCCCATGTCCCCAGCAGGTGGCGCTCTAGGCAACTGCCTATAGCATAAGCCTAGAAACGCCCCCGTGTATTGTCTATTGCAATAGGAAAAGGTGGTCAACTCAATCAACTTTATTGATCTCACTATAGGCAATTAGTTTCAAGCAGCGTGTAGCAATGAAACACATGAAATAGAACATGCTGTGCAACAACGTTATCTCGTTCAAAGACATACACGCTAATCTAAACCTATTCCTCAGCCAATTTCCACAATGGAAAATATTTTTCAGGCTTTATTGTGTTTTATCCTTTTGAATTAAGGTGTACTTGTATCTTTTATACATTGTATACCATTTATTCAACCAGTAATCAATCAAAACTTTATTACAGCCGAAGCCAAGGGTAGACAAACAAACAGTTAAAAAACAATATAAATTCATTAAGATAAATAAAGATCTAAAAAATAACAAACAAAAACATCTATAAAAGACACTCATACCAATGTTTCCACATATGAGAGCGATATCTTACAGAGCTATACTTTGGATTGATCAACATGTTAATCACCTCATTATGAGACCCATCAAGTCTACTTTTAAAGCTAAACATTAGGTTTCTCAGGAGAGCCTGGAAGGTGTTGAGACCTGAGTCACAAAACAGCTGGCTAGCACTGCCACCCCTAGGCCTCTTCAGGAGGATCCTGAGTGCATCATACTGTAGCTACCTTAAGCTTGCGCATACTCTTTGTTTTATAGTAAGACTGTTTTATAGTAAGACTCCCTACTCGGGAGATATGTCATATGTGACCGCCAGGTCGCATGTATGCACAAATTGGCCTTAGCAACCTCATGGTGGCGCTAGAAGAGGGCCATGTGAGAAATGAGGGGCGGAGGTTGTGGTTTGCCAGCCAAGGAGTGTGTGTGTGTGCAAAGTTTGGCATGGATAGGGGCAACAGTGCCGGAGATAAGAGTAGGGCCAAAAGTGTGACGTGACGGACAGACGGAGGAACTGACTGACAGACAGCCGGTGGAGGTTTTCATAGTAACTTCGACCTGAGTGTCGCAATAAATATTTCAGTCTGTCTGTACTGTGTGTACAGTGGCAGAGCGCAATGTGTGAGAGAGTCAGAGGAAGCAAGCAGGCATCTCTGAATCCTGATAACCAGTGGTGTACAGTAACTAAGTAGATTTACTGAAGTACTGTACTTAACTCTTATTGTGCCGATCCCGAACTAGTTCGGCTTTATTTTGACCTTATTAACGTTCAGGGTGCCGATCCCGAACTAGTTCGGCTTTTAAAAAAAAAAGCCGAAGCACCGGGCTAAATTTTCGAGCCGGGCCGCCGGCCGTCATCTGTTTACACGGCCCGCGAGAGCGTCGCGCCGCCGATATTTCCCATCCACTCCAATGCAATCCATGATCTTTAGAGCTCATTTTCTCTGTTCCATGCATTTCCATGAGGTGTGCAAGGTTTAATCACGGCTAAATCGCCGAAAATAGGGCTTCTAAAATGCTTGGTAGACAATAGCTAACTTCAAGCTAACTTCATCCTGTTCCTGTTCATGCACAAAGGAAAGTGTTCAGGCGCGTCATGCACGGCTTGTGCATATACAGCGTATGTCTATGGTGGATTCTATGGCCATTGGGCGCCCTCTAGTGGTGATTCTGGGCACTGAAAGAGTTAAAGGAGCTATAGTCACCTTTTTTTTTGAAAAAGGATGCTAAAATAAAAATGTTTCAAAAATATTTTATGAAAAAATAAGCTTCATATATGTGTTTCTATTTAAAAATGACCACACAAAGCGTAAAATAATGATAAAATAATCATTTTGGCCATTGTCAGGCTGACACTTTGTTTACATTCTTGTCTATGTTAGACTAGGATGTGAACAAAGTGTCGGCCCTACAAAAAAAAAGTTGACTATAGGTCCTTTAAGTATAATTATGAGGTATTTGTACTTTACTTGAGTATTTCCAATACTTTTACTTCTACTCCACTACATCTCGGATCCAAATGTTGTACTTTAACTGTTCTGCTGCTGTAGACGGCGCTCACCGTCATTGAAAGGGTTAATACCATGGCGCCGTTGACGGTGAGGACTGTCAATCTTACTGTATATACAGTAAAGATATTATTACTTACTGTACGTCGCTCCGGTCCCGCCCGCATCGGTAATGTCCGGGATTTGTTTACAACGCACGTCGGGCGTGCACGCGAAGTTAACGTCCTCCATAGTAAATCCATTGAGAGGCCCATAAAGAGACCTCATTTTCTCCAAAAGGGACATTCTTATACAAAGGATGGTCTCCACTCTCCAGTACTGTACACAAACGCTGGGCGCAGCCATGTTCTCTTCTGGGCTCACACTGTCATGTGACTAGATGACGTAATCGTTGCCGTCAAGTGATAATCCCAAAAAACTAAAACAACCCTCTTCCAGCCCTTCAAAATAATAGCGGCGGCCTATGGAGGAAACGGCGTGGCACCGAGGCACCAAGCAACCTTCAGATTAAGAGGCACTATTAGTGTTAAGGGTGCCCTCACACCAAAATACCTATGAGAGTGGAATCCGCGTTCCGCCAATGCATTTCAAGAAGGGAGCGTTTTTTGCAGAAATCCTCTGCTGGCATGAAACCGCTTCACTCTCTTTGAAATGCATTGGCGGAACGCGGATTCCACTCTCATAGGTACTTTGGTGTGAGGGCACCCTTACTATGCTACATTTATTTGGAAACTTTAGTCAATAGTTACTTTGCAGATACAAATGATAATAGGCCTATTATAAAAAACTTTAGCCCTATTTTATACCTAGGCTATTTGAAAATAGACGACCTACAAACTCACAACGCATCGCTTCGCGACACATTGTGAGCTTGTATTTTCAAACATTTTGTACTTTACTTTTGGTACTTTAAGTACATTTTGATACCAACACTTTCATACTTTTACTCAAGTAGGCCCACATTTTGAATTCCAGACTTTTACCAGAGTATTTCTACATTGCAGTATTGATACTTTTACTAAAAGTGCAGGTGCCATGATTTTTCCCTCTATAAAACATGATTATCTACTATTATGATTATACTAGGAGGAAGAATTTTTCCAAAAAAGTGTATATATTTTTATATGGCCACACACCAGTTCATTGGTATGCGGGGTTGTCATGGTGGGTGGTGACCCAGCTGAAGTTGGCCACACCCACGTGTGTTGGGTGAATGGTAATTAGGGGAGGGGTTGATTCTATGATGTAATAAGTATGGGTGTTTTTGGAACGGCACGTCTGACCCAGCAGGTGGCATCCTCCAGCTAAAACCCCAAATAAAAAGAGAATGCATAATTTCTCATAACAACCACAAGTACTGTCAACCTCCTAGACACATGAAAACCAGAAATAGTACAAAACTATGGCACCGCCTCTTTAAGTATAAAATGTGATTACTTTTTCCACCACTGGCAAGCAGACCTCTCTGAATCCTGATAACAGGGACAGAGCTTCTGTAGAGTGAGGGAGAAACAGAGACAGCGAGAACAGCCAATTGTGGACGGCAGAGCAAGCCAAATCAAAACCTCTTCCTTCAACACCGGAGGGGAGGACTTCCAACAGATCTCGAGTACTGTACTTTAGTTAAGTATGATATTTGAGTATCTGTACTTTAGTTGAGTGTTGGTATGTTTGGATACTTAAGACTCCGAAGGCAAATATTGTACTTTTGACTACACCACCTTTCTAGGAATGGAAAAGAAACGACATCGCAATTTGACGCGTAATGATCTTGTAATGTAGATCACTATTGTGTTTTTCGAAGTTTCAAGGTTTTATGGGAATGGGGTTGTGTCCGATAAAATGGGTGTTTATAAAGTGAAATACCCCTTTAAGTATGTTTTAAAGCATGCACTCCAATGCTTTATCTCGAGTACAAAATTGACAGAGCAACTTTCACTTTTGACACAATTGAATAGTATTTAACCAGGAGTGGGTTGGGTACTCTGTCCACCACTGCTCCGCTACACCAAGCCCCCACAGGGAGTAAGTACAGAAACATTGCCACAGTCTGTGCCACCCTGCCCCTGCCTGCTAAATCAGCTGCTGTTTTTCATAACCCCAATCTTCCCTGCCAGTGTTCGACACGATAAAGGTTGCAAGGTGTGCAGAGTTTGTTGTGGGCAAGTTATTGTACCGGAAACAAGTATGCAAATCACCTTTTTACTGCAGATTTGAAAACTGCCTCGTCCTCTCTCTCACAGCCTCTGTCTCCCCCATCTCTCCGAGACACTAGTGGAGTGCACACACACACACGTGCACACGCACAAACGCACGCTCACACGTGTGCCTGCAAATTAAGCAATTGCAAAGATTTCCTGAATGGAATGCAATTTATTTAGGGGTTCTCTGGAAGCCATTGTTAAATAGCGCAAACTAATAGCTCTTAGAACATTGACACTGTTGTCCCTTGGAGCATCCTGGTGCTAGCTTTAATTGACTGTTTCAAAGACACAGCCGAGTGATTGTGCTATGCGGCGTGTCTTTGTCACATACTATTGATGCTGTTTGGACTGGATTTCTTGAAGTGCCTTTCATTTTATTATTTTCCCCAAAACCCAGGATAATTTAACATTGCCATTATTCAAATGCAAGTATGAATATCTGCTTATTGTCCAAATGTTCACTGTATTAAAAATACTGACTGGGATGAAACATTTTGTCTTTAAATATGTTCTTTTGAACAAAAGAAATTGCTTAAGAAAACTGTGCTTTAGTGTTTACCATTTGATGTGAGTTTTATTTTCCACGGAGGTTGTTGCCGTATTTAGATTCTAACATCTTGCACTTGCCTGCCAACTCTGCCATATGCTCCTATGTTAATTGCATTTAGTGCATCCAAATGTTTTCGGCTCTTGATTACATGCCACGCAGCATCCCCCAAGAAGTTGATGGTTTTGTCAGGTAATCAGTCCAGCTAGGTTAGTGCCAGCACTGAAGAGCTGTCTGGCTCTCATCTGTTACATGTTCTCATCCCATTTTGTTTGGAATCAGATTTTCCTGTGTATGGGAGTTGGCGGGAAATGTTTTAGCTTGATTCGAGTGAACCATATCATGTAGAAAAACAAAACAAAAACATGGCCATTCATTTAAAGGGATGCCTGCATCTGAGACTATTATTTTAGTCACTGCCAATCACGTACTTCCACAGTTATATATTTGTGTTTGTTTGTTTGTTTGTTTTTCACAAGTTAGCAAAGAGCTCCATCTAGTGTAAAAAATGTAATACATTTGAATCACAGTCCCACAGGAAAATTTGTCGCAACATGAGCCTCTCGTCCACTCCCAGTTAATTTCTTTCACGGAAATGCTGTAACTCCGCTCGGGAGTTTATGTTGGATGTTTGGCCGACAGCCATGATCAGCGGCTCATAACAACCGGTGGTAGGAATGACTTGCTTTTCTTTTCGCTTAAGCACAGAGATAACCTCCGCCGACACCAATGTATCGTTCTGGAGGTAAATATTCTGTGACTACTCGAGAAAGATAAGAAAAACTGACCTATACTGCCAGCGAGCATACAACGTTTGGCGCTGATAGGTCCAGTGGTTTGGGAGATTAGACACACACACACACGCACGCACGCACGCACGCACGCACGCACGCGCGCGCGTGCGCGCGCACACACACACACACACACACACACTCTCACACACACTCTCACACACACGCTCTCATAGATGGCCAGCCTCTTGAAGAGTCACGCCATAAAAACTAAAACAAATGAATATGTCAGATGTCTTCCTTGCATGCTGGGGGGAGGATTCCAAAGGAACTAATTAGTGGCATGACTGCGAGTGCTTGGCTCAAAATGTATGGCTCTTTCACTGAAATCAGGTATATGTCAGATCCTAGCCAGAGAGCAACAGTTCATTACGGACTCAGTGGGATCTGACAGTGTTGATACAGCTTTGCCTGTCGTTCGCTCCTTGACTTCCAAGCTCCCATAGCGCTCCATGCTCTGATGCTGCAATTCAGATGTTAAGAAAGGGTTGTTTCACAGGAGTGTGTCTGTGATTGCAATGGTGATAAGTGAGTAACAGTGTAGAACTAAAACCACCCAGGGAGGTTGGCAGCAGTGCCAGGGAATTGGGGCTGCGCTATACTGTACCTCCATGCATTGATGTATGCGGAGTCTGTGAGGGAATGCAGAGAGACGTTTGATGTTTGTAAGATGGAAGGTTAGTGAGGGGTCAAACAAGATCCCACAGGCTCCTGACTAAATTTGGAAAAGGTGCCATCATTGTCCATGTTGAAGGGAGACAGCTTGTTCATGAGTCATGCAGGACCCCAAAGAACATGGCCTCAGACTTTTTTTACTGTGTTTAGATTTTTTTGACATTTTAGACTTAAAGTTACAGTATAAAACGGTATGCAGAAGAGCTCTCCCACCAACTGCCCATGAGCCACTTGTCTATGATAAGCTTCTGTATGGATGGTCAAAACCAGTGGTGGAAAGTTACTTAGTATATTTACTTACGTTTTTAGGTATTTGTACTTGACTATTTCCAATTTCCAATACTTTTACTCCACTACATCTCGGATCCAAATATTGCACTCCACTACATTTATTTGAAAACTTTGGTTTAGTTATTTGTAGATTTGGATTATTATTACAAAACACACACTAACCACTTCAGCCCTATATAGATTTTGACCATGTGAAAATAGCCGATCTACAAGCTCACAATGCTTTGCGATGGGACGCATTGTGGATCTGCTATTTTCAAAAGATAAAAAAAATTAAAAATAAAATAAATTAAAACTTGAAATGGGACATTCTGCATAAGTATACTTTTACTTTTGATACTTTAAGTACATTTTGATTGCAATACTTTTGTACTTTTACTAGTAAGTAAATGGTGAATTCAGTTACTTTTACTTGTACAGAGTATCTACAGTATATTGCAGTATTGATACTTTTACTTAACTCACTGAACGCTAAAAGCGACTAAAACGTCTTTGATCTCTGTTGCCAAAAGCGTACTTAGCGACTTTTTAATTAATCAAAAGTTATCATAATCATAATCTAATTGATCGCTAAAAATTGCTCTAAAGCCATACTGTATGCCTTCGCGACCGGACTGATTTGACCGGAGCACCGGTAACACAGTCCGACGGGCAACACAGTCCGGATATTGGTTCCCGCATATTGGTTCCTACCTAGCTTAACGTTATGTAAACACGTTCATTTATACACTTTCCCGTGCTCCCCAGAAGAAAAGATGTGTTTAAGGGGTGTTTTGGAATCAGCGCGAGCATGTAAACATATAGGCCCCAGTCCAAAAAAATAAAAAAATGTCTCTTGTGTTCTATTTGAGATAGTTTACCTGTGAGCTCAGTCAACCAAAATATGACATTCTGAAGGAGTCCTTCCAGCAGGGTGAATTCTCTCCACACCAGAAGGATGCCATGGTGGTGCTGATAGCTTAGATGCCTGCTATTTCCCCAATACCCTTCGGATCCACAGAGCAGCAGCAATGTGTTGTTGTGTACTTATTTTGTCCAGTTTTTCACCCTGACTTCAGTTCAAGCTTATCTGTGAATAACATCAGTGTTTATAGCAGTACATTAACACCTTTTCTGGCATTCAATACACATTCAAGCAATTGTTTTTGTTTTGCATCACACAAGGACGTACCAGGGACACCTGAGACCCTGCCTTAAATATGCTAGCCTGGTGTGCCTTGAATATGCTCACTAAAAACAAATACAAATTCAAGATCTGGAGAGGGATCAAAAGTGTGCATGCATCTCTCTGGGAGTACTTTATGATGATATGAACAGCCTCTCCCTCAGTCTCTTCAGGATAGAAGGCTTGGTCTATGGGCAGATTTACAAAGAGAAACTCTCCTCACAAGTGACATGCGCACGCATGTCCACAGTAAGCTGAATTCTTTACAGTTTGATTGGAGTTTGTAGGTGAATGTAGTGGGAGTAGTTACAGTAGGTGCCAAAGTTTTTGGAGGAATATAAAATAAATGGTGAGGAGGACATGAGTGTGCCCAATAAGTAATCACACTGCACAGTGCACACACTGGGGCAATGCCAGACAGATAGAATCAGGAATGGTTGATTGTCTGTCTTTCCTACAGTACTTCTGACAATCACAATCTTACTCTCTTTGACATATTTTATATTAAAATCAAAACCACAGTGTGAGAGACAGGTACTATATGGACTAAAGCTGACCAAATCAGCCACATGCACAAGGTGATTAATTAACAAGTCGCTAACCCTACGCCCTGTACCACATGCATTTAAAATGATACATCATTCATGTAATTCATGAAAAGGAGACAGAATTATGCCCTGGCGGAAATAAAGAGAACATGTTTAAGTGTCGTCTTTGGCCTACTGGGAGTGTACGTGCAATGTTTGATACTGCTTTGTCCAGCTTCAAGTATTCAGTGAAAGGCCTCTATTAATTAACCTAATGAAGACCAGAACATTGTTTTGTTTTGCACAGTAGATGTGGTTGTGCAGAATTTTACTTTTGATTCCCACGCTGCCCAGTAGAAGGACAGATGCCATGTTCACTCGCGGTTTCTTTGCAGTGGCTCAAAGGGGCCTTGTTGGCTTGTTCCTTCTATTTAGTAAAACCTTATGGAGTTGTAGTCGTTAAATTCTCCAGCAGTATGGTTGGTCATCATTTACAGCAGCAATTCCGTACTGCTCTTTATAAACAAAAGTCTTACGTGAATGCTAATATTGCTGGGGGAACTGTTCTTCAGCATATTGCCATATTGCATTTATTATCATCCAGATCATTTTGGAGCTTATAAATACGGAACGTATAATGGCCCTCAATAATTTTGAGTTGTAAAGTATTAGGTAATAGCTTTTTCTCATGCACTGTTAGCTTTCAAACATTTGGCATTTTAATGGGACATCACAGACACGAGACATTGTTCTATGCATATTTTAAACGTAATAGTTAGCCATTGACAAACTGTTATTGTGGATTGGTGGCAGTGCCTAAACGTAACCAATGATTATATAACCAATAAAAATGGTTTGATGTGTATTTTGTTCTCTATAGCCTATCCTTTCATTTCAGACCACTTAGGCTATCAAATATGTTATCATTCAGCAGTTACACCAGTCTTTTATTAATAAAAAAGTGTAACTAACAATACCACTGCACAGTCCATGACAGCAAACCTTTCAGCCAGCAAATTGCAGTGTCCACCTGCAAATGTGTGCACAACATTGAAATGATACTTTCTGTTCTGCCATGAGCAAGGGCAAGGCTTTGATTGGGGCTTGTTCAAAAACAAGTGTTTCCTTTCAGCTCTCATGCTTCAGTAACAAATACGGTACTATGCCCCCACACTTACATCGCACCGCAGATCAGACTGATATGCACATATATGGAGACCTCTGTAGGCCTCTCTTTCAGACCTTGCCCCTTTTATGCCGGTCCTCCCTTAAGCCAATTTTAATATATCAGTATAATACACACACTTATGATCAAATGAACAAATGATCTTGGCGGTTTGTATCATATGGATATGAAGAATTAACTGACGGCGAGAAAACACTCAAATGACTGCCTCCAAATAAGTAACATTTTCGCCAGAAACAGACTGTATCAAATCTGAGTGACTGACTATCGTAAACGATACAGAGCCACCTCCCCGACAATATCGCAGATACAGTTTGTTTATTTTTGGACCACGATTCTTACATTAGACGATTTTAAGATGACCCAATGTAATTCTCCATAGAGAAATGACTTCCGGGAACCAGGGGATGAACGAGGTCAGGACTATTGAGAAACTGTTCAAGGCTGCAGCCCCACATTCAATCTCATTAATTAATTAATTCAATTTAATTACATTTTGATCTCTTCCCACTGATTTAATTTTGCGGTAACAATTATTCTTGGTATACAGCACAGAAACCAAGGGAATTATATGAGATAAGATTAAGGATTCTATTTAATCAATATTAATGTAAACAAGAAAACCAGAAACCAAATTAACTTTACATTTATTGTAATAGGACTCTGCTGAGACGTTTAGCAAGGTTTATTATGGTTTTCACCATGTCTTGTGTGTCCGTGCAGTACTTGCTTCACTTACGCAACTATTTGATTTGTGACCACTGCATGTCACATTTGGTAAGAGGAAAACAAAAAGCCTAACATTAGGCTATCAGCTCTTGTTGGTTTATCCTCTAAAAACGCCAGTTTCATCCATCATTGCCACACATTAGCATGTGCTATTATCAGATTACTCTTGCTTTGGGCCCATAAAGTCGAGTAACTCAGTGTTGGGGTGGTATCGAAGATCACCGTGTCTGTTTGGAGATGGTCCAAATTCTTTCATATGTCGCATAAAATCATAACTTGCACATTACTGCTGTAAACACTTAGCCTGATTTCAGACTCTTGACGCTTGATTCTGACATTGTGCCCTGTCTGTACGATTTCTGGGGGGGGGGGGGACTTTTGTGCGGTGTGTGTGTGTGTGTGTGTCTGTCTGTGCCAGTGACTGCTTCCACACAGAACTGCGACCAGAAACATGTAATCAACATTAACAGCTTGGTGAAATCAGCATGTGTGTGTGTGTGTGTGTGTGTGTGTGTGTGTGTGTGTGTGCCTGCCTGCTTGCCTGGTGTGTGAACTTCCTGAAATGTAATCGTTTCAACTGCTGCGCGGATTGGATATTCGTTAGACCCACACCCACACCATACGCTCATTGGAGGAGCCGCAATTTTGGATCGGGAAACGGCCAAATCATTTACTCAACTCCAGACCAGAGAAACAGTCCACTCTGAGAGTGGGTCTATGGGCTGGAACCAGGCTAGTAAACACTGCCCCATGCCTTACACTTTCATCCACCTTCATCCCCTATTTTGGGTCATTATTATAGGGGCAGGCACCATAGGGCTAAATGGCTAGAGAGATCGACCTGGGAAGCAGAAGACGAAAACTAGTGTGTGTGTGTGTGTGGGGGGGGGGGTCTCAGCTTTTTGTCACATGTTTGAAGGGGGCGAGGGTTGTTAACCACTTTTGCTTCATGTACACTGAGACAACATTTGTGTACTGTATTACAGTATGTATTTACATGCATGTGTGCGTATCCTGTGTCCTGTCTTTCTATCTGTGTACATAATTTGCATGTAATGTGTGCCAAGTCTGTATGAAGATACTCTATCTCCAACCACATTGTCCCTCTTCAGTCCATTCTGTGATGGGCCACCTGGTCCAGTCCATTCTGTGATTAGCCACCTGGTCCCACCACCACCATCAGGTGAAATAATTGTCCAGTTAACCAGCTCTGCCCAGCCACCTGAACACACATTTCTACTCAAGACTAGAGCCAAGTCCATATTATCAGCCATTATTTGACTCTTTTTGACGACATAAGTGTTTGTAATTATGCAGCTGATGTGTCCCGATTTCTTTAACCACTTTCAAACTGGTAGAGATATCCCTAATTTGATCATGCCATAATAGGCAACATTTCTAAAATGTTTTCAAAAGCTTTCAGATCTACATTCTACAAGCTCACTATGCATGAGCTTGTAGGATATTTTGGAATAAGTAGTTAAAGTCCAGTTTGTTCTTGTGCCAATTGACTCCTACCCACACATATTTGTGTGTTGTCACTGCTGTTGTATCCTAGTACAGACTCACCTGCCAGTGAGGAGCCCCCACCGGGAGGACGTACAGTAGAGCCTTCGTCCTACTCCTCTTGTCCAACACTCCCTGCTGATAGGTGCCGCCCCAGCCTGTAGGAATATGTGCAGTGACAAATATCACCCGGCTTCCTTCCCCCAAGCACATATAGACGCTGGTGGGCAGGCACTTTACCTCTTTTTTGTGTGTTGTTGCTTATAAGTTAAATGTTCTCAAATGGAAACTTACATTTTGACAATCTGGCATCAGTCGGTCTCTAATAAAGACTGTGGCTAGAGATCCTGATTGGATTTATATGCTGGCCTCTTGGTCTGTAACCGAAATAAAATGTAAAAATGTACCGGTAAACAACAGCATGTGGCAGAACATTTGCCAAAAAAAAAAATGCAGATCTACAAGCTCACAACGCTTTTCACACAAGTGAAAAAAAAAGACTGTATCAAGAGTACGTTATTCCCAGGTCCGTTTTACCAATTATAGAGCTGTTTATAAGCAGCTTGGCAAATAACAGGTGACTTGATCCCATTGCATGACGGAGGATCCCATCCCATCCCTAGATCCCAGATCTGCTTCAGTAGATGGCTAATGGACACCTATAGCCAGTAGTAACATGCTGACTTTCTCTGCTATCTTGATAGTGTGCAGCACCGATTTAGAACCCCTGTTAATACCTCCACCAGCGCAGACTGTCAGTGCACAGGCAGATGCAGCGAGACATCTTCCTCTGCTGCTGCAAGCCCCTGCCAAACAACAACAAGAGTTAAGCACTTTGCATGAAACCAATCGTTTTGCTAATTTGGGGTGGTTACATTGGCGAGATGAAGGTGTGTGTGTGTGTGTGTGTGTGTGTGTGTGTGTGTGTGTGTGTGTGTGTGTGTGTGTGTGTGTGTGTGCGTGTGCGTGTGCGTGCGTGCGTGGGCTGTTGACTGTGATTTGTGACTGCTGTCCCCCCACGAGAGAAGCCGACTCTGTAGGCAATAAGATGTGCTGCTGATTGCGTTGTTTGTTCCCCTCTCTGTGGGCCTCTTAGACGGAGACACACACTGTGTATTACTGGACAACAAGTCTGTGAAAGTACATGAAGATTACTAGGCAGAGCACAGCCCAGACACAACACACTAACAGCATTACTCAGCGCACACAGGTAGGTAGGGAGCCACACACATGACAATGGGCAATTTAAGCGAGGGACGGCTACGGCAGATGACAACGGTAACCGGAATTGATCAGCGCTCGATAGATGAACCTGCCGCCGTCGCAGCCGTCTCTACTACAGTGGTTCTCAACCTGTGTGTCGGGGCCCCCAGGGGGGTCCCCAAATTATTTTGGGGGGTCCCCAGATAATTGGCTTAATGTGACACATTGTTTTCTCACTCAACAGTAAACAAACCAACATAAAGTTTAAGTGTATAGAGGTATCTTTGCACATTTCTAAAGTGGCAATGTAAGGACTTTTTAATGCATCTAAAATGTCAAATTAAACATTGGCCAAATTGTCAAATATTAGAGGTAGAGATTGTGAAAATAGCCGATCTACATGCTCACAACGCCTTGCAACGCAAGGCGTTGTGAGCATGTAGATCTGCTATTTTCACAATAGAACCGTGTTGTACAAAATGTAATGCCTCAACTCTTAGTGCTCGTCAGGGTGGGGGGTCCCCAGTTAAAATATGATTGTTTTGGGGGTCACAGCCTGAAAAGGTTGAGGACCACTGCTCTACTACACCAGAAGCTCCCTTTTGTGTTTTCTATAATCTTTTATCTTTATTCCTGCTGTTCTTTTATTACCGGTATACTTGCGCCAGCAGAGCGCACAGTTCTGCGTTCGGCTGTGTATGTACCGTAAGTAGGTAGTTAGGTAGGTAGGTACTAGGTATGTAGGTACTGTAGGTAGGTAGTTAGGTAGGTACTAGGTATGTAGGTACTGTAGGTAGTTCGGTAGGTAGGTACTAGGTATGTAGGTAGTTAGGTAGGTAGGTACTAGGTATGTAGGTAGTTAGGTAGGTAGGTAGGTAGGTAGGTACTAGGTATGTAGGTACTGTAGGTAGGTAGGTACTAGGTATGTAGGTACTGTAAATAGGTAGGTAGGTAGGTACTAGGTATGTAGGTACTGTAGGTAGGTAGTTAGGTAGTTAGGTACTAGGTATGTAGGTACTGTAGGTAGGTAGTTAGGTAGTTAGGTACTAGGTATGTAGGTACTGTAGGTAGGTAGGTATTTGGGTAGGTAGGTACTAGGTGTGTAGGTACTGTAGGTAGGTAGTTAGGTAGGTAGGTAGGTAGGTAGGTAGGTATGTAGGTAGGTAGGTACTAGGTATGTAGGTACTGTAGGTAGGTAGTTAGGTAGGTAGGTAGGTACTAGGTATGTAGGTACTGTAGGTAGGTAGTTAGGTAGGTAGGTAGTTAGGTAGGGAGGTACTAGGTGTGTAGGTACTGTAGGTAGGTAGTTAGGTAGGTACTAGGTATGTAGGTACTGTAGGTAGGTAGTTAGGTAGGTAGGTAGGTAGGTACTAGGTATGTAGGTACTGTAGGTAGGTAGTTAGGTAGGTAGGTACAGTGATGTCATTATGTGCGCATCCCGCATCAAAAACTCATTCAAGTCGCCCAGGGACTCATTCATGTCATGGTCCTGGGGTCCCGGGGATGCGCCTCCATTGGAGTCCATGTTAAAATAATTTACCGGGTCGCGGTAAAAGAAATTCCACAGACACCACCATTGTTCATGGGTGAAAGCATCCTACTTTACCCTACGTTAACACAAATAAAATCCACGTAGAAAGTCTTAAACAGGCGATAGAAACGTCAATGTTTTGATTCCACCGACGTCCGACGCCATTTTGCGCGCCCGAATTCATTAGGGGCACATGTTTTAGTAGTTTTAGTAGTTCTAAGTTCAAACATTAGCCAAATAAAATAAATATAAGAAATAGGCAAACATTTTGAAAATAGCCGATCTACAAGCTCACAGCGCTCGAAAACATTGTATTGAGGACTCTTTTCTGGGACCCATTTGAATGACCACCTGTGGGTCCCGGGACCCATTACATTGAAAACCTAGTAACATCACTGTAGGTAGTTAGGTAGGGAGGTACTAGGTGTGTAGGTACTGTAGGTAGGTAGTTAGGTAGGTAGGTACTAGGTATGTAGGTACTGTAGGTAGGTAGTTAGGTAGGTAGGTACTAGCTATGTAGGTACTGTAGGTAGGTAGTTAGGTAGGTAGGTAGTTAGGTAGGGAGGTACTAGGTGTGTAGGTACTGTAGGTAGGTAGTTAGGTAGGTAGGTACTAGCTATGTAGGTACTGTAGGTAGGTAGGTAGGTACTAGCTATGTAGGTACTGTAGGTAGGTAGTTAGGTAGGTAGGTAGTTAGGTAGGGAGGTACTAGGTGTGTAGGTACTGTAGGTAGGTAGTTAGGTAGGTAGGTAGGTAGGTAGGTAGGTAGTTAGGTAGGGAGGTACTAGGTGTGTAGGTACTGTAGGTAGGTAGTTAGGTAGGTACTAGGTATGTAGGTACTGTAGGTAGGTAGTTAGGTAGGTAGGTAGGTACTAGGTATGTAGGTACTGTAGGTATACCTACAGTACCTACACACCTAGTACCTCCCTACCTAACTACCTACCTACCTAACTACCTATAGGTAGGTAGTTGGTAAGGAGGTACTAGGTATGTAGGTACTGTAGGTAGGTAGTTAGGTAGGTAGGTACTAGGTATGTAGGTACTGTAGGTAGGTAGTTAGGTAGGGAGGTACTAGGTGTGTAGGTACTGTAGGTAGGTAGGTAGGTAGGTAGGTAGGTAGGTAGGTAGGTAGGTAGGTACTAGGTATGTAGGTACTGTAGGTAGGTAGTTAGGTAGGTAGGTAGGTAGGTAGTTAGGTAGGGAGGTACTAGGTATGTAGGTACTGTAGGTAGGTAGCTGTGTGTGTTTAAGCCCGTAGCCCAATCAGGGACCAGCATTTCTGGGAACGTCATCATTAACAGCCAGTGAGGGACGTGATGCCAGTGGTGAGCACACCTCATGACACCTTCTGCTGGCGCACAAGTAGGCCGTACAGTACTGTACATGGCCTACTTGTGCACAATGCGCAGGTTGGCACCTCGACAGAGTGCAGTTCTAGCTTATTACTATACTGGGTCCACTAATGTCATCTCCCTCTTTTACCCAGATAGGCCTATTGAAGACCTGCTACTCCCTCTGTTATTCAGAGCTATAGTTTGTTGCCATGACCCAGAAAAAATTGTTGTATTCAGGTCTACACTTGTGATTGCAAACACCCTTTGTTAATGTTTAATTGGGGTGGGTAATAATATGATGGTGATGGGGTGTGCCTTTGGGGATTTGGATAGTTTTTGCAGCCAGTGGGCTGAATGACTGATGAGTGATGATCTACACACTGTGGGTGTAGCCTTTGAATGTCTGGTGCTTCTTGTGCCTTGTATGTTTGTCCTGATTTTGCAAGTTCCAGACAGTGTCCTGGACCTCTTTATTTGATTTGACATCAAAGATCCTTTCTTTCTTTCTTTCTTTCTTTCTTTCTTTCTTTCTTTCTTTCTTTCTTTTTTCCTTCCTTCCTTCCTTCCTTCCTTCCTTCCTTCCTTCCTTCCTTCCACCCACCCACCCACCGTGGTTCTTGTTCCTTCATCCGGAGTGAGTAGATTATTTAAAACAGTGTCATGTATCGCAGCATGTGCGTTATTAGTCATGACAGCGTTTGCTTGTGACCTCGTATGCAAATACCGTGGTGCCAAAGGAAAGAGAAAACACAAACACGTGAATGATTATGCAAGGATGCATAATAACATTTGTGTTTTGTCAGTGGGCACTAAATCAACAAATGTGTTTTTTCTTTGAAGAAAGCTCTGTTGTCTTCTTACCCAACATTTGAATTTCCAAGTAGTGAGCAGTGGTGGAAAAATAACTGTACTTAAGTAGCCTACACTTTTGAGTTACATTTACTTTACTTAAAGGAGTAGTTCACCACTTTTCAACCTGTCTTCATATAATAGGTCCTCACTAATGGTCATGATAAAATATCACAATTTTTTTCTACTTAGTCCAAGTCTCCTAGGAGAGCTATGGGAAGTTCAGAATCCATAGTCTTGTGACATCATCATTTTCCCCAAAAAAAATTGTATCAATATTTTTGGAAAAAAAAAATAGATTTTTATTATCGCGAGAACAATGGCTTCCACTTTAAAATTGCAACTTTTCAGGAATAGAAAGCCTGCAGTTTCTATAAGCTGGATTGGCAATCGATGATGTCACAAGACTATGGGTTTCTGACCTGCCCACAGCCCTCCTCTGAAAAAAAAAAAAAAAAAAAAAAGCTATTTTTGAGTGAGGATCAATTATATGAACATAGGTTGAAAAGTGGTGGAGTGCCCCTTTAAGGATTAAACAAATAATCATAATAATACTTACTGGTCTTAATCCAGAGCGACAAAGGTAATAAATATGCCAATACATGGCAATAGTAATCTAGGATCATAGGTAAACCAAGAATCCAAATCTACAGGTACCCGTGTTTGACGGGTGAAAACGGGCAGAATATATACCATTATAAATGTGCGGGTACGGGGACGGGCGGTGTGCGACTAAACACGGGCGGGTGACATTTTATTGTGAAAATCAGTCGACTGTTTCTGCCTAAACAACGTCACTGGAGCGCACACAGTGAGCAGCAGGACAGAACCACCACGGCATGCATACAGCACTGTTTCCGCCTAAACGTCAAGTCACACTCACAGGAGCGGCTGGAGTGCACTGCACACAGTCAGTCACAGACTCAGTGAGCAGCAGCCTGCTGCTGGCAGGACACACACAGCACGCATTAGCACGTTAGCCCATGTTCTCATCATAGCAAGGGTGGTTTAAAAGGCTATCTAAAATAATTAAGAGTGGCAGCCGACCTGGCGTTTATGTAAATGGACATTTACATTTGAGTGCGATGCCATTTGGAAGAACGTACACGGCTGTAGGCTATTTACTTTACTACATGTAACTCACGGGTAGCGGGGCGGGTCTAGTTTAGACTTTTATATAATGACGGGTAACGGGTCGGTCCACAGATCTGATTAATGACTGGTGGGGCGGGCGCGGTTGTCAAAATCGGACCCGTGCAGGACTGGTGTGTGCATGCATGCATGTGCATTTCAAGGCTGCTCAACAGCAACTATCTGGTCACCCAGCGATATTGCAGGCCAGGCTCCAGGCTACAGACACACATAGACGCATAGACACATAGCTACACACACGGTCACGCTAAGGAGACGGTGTGACCACCAATAAAAAAAATAAAAAAAAATAAATAACATAATGATGATTATGTCTAGTGGCGGTTTTAGAGGGGTGCTTTGGCCGCTTAAGCACCACTATTTTCTGAACTAGCACCAGTAGTTTTCGGGACTAGCAAAATCGGGAGAGACACGGTCAGACGGAGAAAAGTGTGATACCCAAGCGCAGTACTACTCCTAAACAACGGCACTTCTCTCTCTCTCTGTTTCTCAATGTCTGTCTCTCTCTCTCTCTCTCTCTCTCTCTCTCTCTCTCTCTCTCTCTCTCTCTCTCACCCACCCTCATCACTCTCTCTCCCATGCACGTTTGGTTGCACAAAAACACACAGGTTAAGCTACACTTTTTCCTGTTAATAATAACCTGCGTGAAATAAGCTGAATTGGGAGGTAAACGGGAGACACTTTATTGTGAAAGTAAGACAGGAAACGATAGTTGTTGCTGGGTTGGCCCTAGTTGTCGGTTTGTTATGTTAAGCTGCACTGGTTTGCAATAGCCTACTAGCGCGCAGTTTAAGTTATACATGATGAATGAATGGAGAGCCAAAACAATTTGTATTATCAGAACAGTTTAGCATACACATTAATTTGCGAACGGGGGCGGGGGGGAGAGAGAATACAGTCTGCAGTCCATTTCAGCGTCATCTTGCAATGCGCACTGACTGGTCCATGGGAAGTATGAAAATAGCCGATCTACATGCTCACAACGCCAAGAAGGCACGCAGGAGGACAACTTACAACCCATATAAAAGAAACATTATACACTCAATTGAAGTTCTTTATGAGGAGATGTTATGGAAACTGTACAAGATCACCACCAAAGCCTTTACAACTTTCCCAAAGTTGCATGTAAGAGATAGGGGCTTTTCATCAATCTTTTTCCAAAAACTGGGACTGGATAAACAGGATAAAATATGCTGCTCTGCTGTTGATTGTTGGTGAGTACACTTGACTGCTGCTGCAGCTTGCCTATGCCGAACTCTTTTATGGAGGGCAAAAGTTGTCCGCTGAGACAAATGTTAATTAAATCGAAAATAGCAGATCTAGAAGTTCACAACGCAGCGCGAAGCGACTCGTTGTGAGCTTGTAGATTGGCTATTTTCACTTCTTTTGTTTGGGTTTAGTTTCTCTTGGTTCACGACACGGGCTAAAACGTTTGGGAAGCAATACCATATCATGCTTGCTGTAGTAGACAGAGTGGTGTAAAATTAAGTGGATGAACTGAAAAGCTTTTGGAACTGAATGATTATATGACACTGGTGTTGTCTGTCTGTTGGAGTGTTGGTACCTAGCTTTTGGAACTGAATGATTATATGACACTGGTGTTGTCTGTCTGTTGGAGTGTTGGTACCTAGAATTCCATCTACTGGCTGGTGCATGTGGAGAGAGGCAAAGGGAAAGTGTTGTGTGCCGTTCCTGATTGTTTAGCAAAAAAATAAACCGCGGAAACCTTTATTGTTTATGTCGGACTTCTGCGTTGTTTGCGGCGTGAGTTTCGGTGCTATAATCAAATGGTTTGCGGATTCGGAATCACAAGAATTTTCGGCCACGGGCGCAAAAAGCTCCCTGCAGCACCCCCTGCTGCTCAGGGCTAGAACCGCGCCTGATTATGTCACTGTAAGGCCTAACAGTGGTAGGCAGGTTTCTGAAGTGTCCACATAGCCCTCCTCTGAGATTTCATCTTGAGCATTAGTTAGGAACAATTATATGAAGATCGGTTGAAAATGTGTTTAGTGGTCCTTTAAATAAAATATCTCAGTACACCACTGTTAGCGAGCAGCTATATTTGGTACATGTTGGGGGACCATGTTGTGCACGGCACACAGTGGGCTAATCTTTGACATGGCAGAGGAGGCCTGTTGTTCTAAAGCTTTTTAAATCCCTACTTTGTGATTTCGAGAGTTTACTCTAATTGACTTCCAACCATGGAATGCTTGGACAGCTTGTTGGCGTCAGCCCAAGTGCGGCAGCCTGTACATTGTAGCGTTGCAGTGTTTCTGTCGCACAAGCACCAAGACCACTTTGTTTTAATTCTCTGCAGAGCTTTAGGCCAATACATGCGCCTTCCGATGTCGTAAAAAAAAGAAAAAAGGTCCGGTTCGGACAGGCTTTCTGAACTATTTCGGAAAGTCAGGACATCCGGAGGTGCACGAGTTCTAAGGCAAAGTTTTGAGACCTCCCATCAATTTGTAGTTTAAAGCTATACTGTGTAAGTTGCTCAACTAGTGGTCAGTAGCGGTATAGCAAACCGCGGTCGCGTCTGCTTTTTTCGGCCGTTTTTCGCCGCAGACCGGGCCGTCAGACCACCACATCCGCCTCGCCTCGCCTCGCCTCGCCGAGACCTATCCATAGAGGTCTTTCGTGTCCCTCTACGAGCAGCGGTTGGGGACTTACATGCTAAACTACTAGACCAGTGTAAACACTGCAGTGTACTTCCTGAAGAGCTCGGCAGTGTATGATCTGGGCTGTGATTGGCCGGTAGGGAGACACGTGTACAGAATGATGCATATGCCGGGTGTTCTAAAACTTTAGCGATTTAATAATTAGGACAATTTTAAGATTTATTTTATTAAAAAAGTTACATAGTATAGCTTTAAATCACCTCCTTTTCCGAACAGATGTTCAGACGTCGGAAGAAGGAGCATGTTGAGCGCAGTCAGCTCATGGTTCCGCCGCTTGGAACATCATATAGCTATAAGAGACTGTCCTACATTTACATCATTTAAGCATCAACTTAAAATATGGCTGCTGTAGAATCAAACCAGTGATCACTCACTTTTTTGTACATAGACTTAACATTATTTAGCACTTTACCAATCTCTTTGATTTATTTAAATGCAACTTTTATTTTAGACTGTTTTAAACAGATGCAGAGTTTGTTTTTATTTTTATATATGTACATTTATGTTGTTGTATTGTTTCCATTTTTTGTTTGTTTGTTACATTTCAGGGACAGTATCTGTTTCTTTTTGTGAAGTCTGGTGTTGTTGTTACATTACTACGGATGAGAATCTCATTCTGACTAGAATGAGAATTCTTGCCAACTATATTCATATTGCATCCTCAACTCTACCGTATACTGATTGTGTATGTGAAACTTTGGGTACCAAACTCTGGGCTTCTTTTCTATCATAAATTATGCGTCGCAACACAGATTTAGTCTCTAAAGAGAGACTAAATCTGGCTTAACACTCATTTGAGACACAGCACACAAACAACTTTTTTCACATGCTATGTATTATTCCACATGACACATAAAACATATAGTGAGCTCTATTTTTGCCCTATGCCTAAACCTTCTCGTCATTTTTTACTATTTAGAAAAACATTTTTTGAATATTTCAAATAGCTGATCTACAAGCTCACAACGTGTCGATGTAGATCGGCTATTTGAAGTATTTCAAAATGTTTTTCAAAATAGTAAAAAAAAGGCAAAGAAGTTTATGGATAAGGGGTAAGGCATGGACAAAATGTGGGTCTAAATTCAGCAAACATTGAGGTGCCCATAGTGTTTGGGTAATCGTTCTTGGTGTATCTGTATTAAGGCGCTTGCCCATGGCCATTTTGTTTTGCCTTTTCCCCCAGAATGCGGGAGAGGGACCTGCGGAGCATGTGCAGACGGATGCTGCTGGTGACAGTCTGCTTGGTGACTCTGTGGGGCCAGCTGACCAACGCATCGTCACACAGAAGTCACATAGGTAGGATGGATGCATGAATGATTTTATTATCCTCTGTTTGTCCAGGGAACTTTGCTGAGCCTGATTTCTCTACCTTATTCACATAGATGTGCTTACAAGAGCCACAGTTCATTTTGTTGCTGTCTGGAGATTTATTCCCCCATATTTTAGCTTTCATCTTTCATGTTTATTTCATAAATGAATGCCCTGTTCTCTTCTTTGTCCTATGACATTGTCACACCAGATTAGCGAAAATAGCTGATCAACAAGGGATTGTAGACCTGCCATTTTTAGCTGTTTTTGAAAATGTGTGAACCAATAGGGGTGCCACTTTGAAAGTGAATTAAGTGTGTGTGTGTGTGTGTGTGTGTGTGTGTGTGTGTGTGTGTGTGTGTGTGTGTGTGTGTGTGTGTGTGTGTGTGTGTGTGTGTGTGTGTGTGTGTGTGTGTGTGTGTGTGTGTGTGTGTGGTTCATACTGTATATATTTAACCAGTGAAAAGCTTCTTCTAATAACAACAGCTCATTGCAGTATTGCCTCTTAAACCGATTTGTTTTATTCTTATACTGTTATATAGGGAAAGAAACTGGTTTCCTGTAATGTAATAAGAACTACAGTAGCCTATGCTGCACACATAGCCTAAAATAAACATAAGTGGGCTATCATGAATTCAATTAAGAACTTATTTATAATATTAATTCACAATATATATAGGCCTATATATGCACAGGCAAGCCATATGAATGAGTTACAGGTTGGATTCTACAGACCTCATTGGTACATCAGGACAGGAGTGTCCAAACCTTTTTCAAAGGGGGCCACTTTAGAAAATATTAAAACACCCAAGGGCCGACTATACTGTATCTCCTGACAAAATGTACTTTTGGTCAGACCATAACAAAGTCACATATACATATACATCGCAATTACAATATTTTATTTAACTATCATCATCAATCTTTAATATAAGACCTATCATATCTGCTGACCACAGTATGTTGCTCTTTCTGAACCTTGGTGAAGAATCTGCCACCATTAGCAAGCATTCATAAAGGTTCTCTCCACCAAACAGACGAATGAAGTCGGGAGATCAGTCGGTTGGAAGGTGTGGGAAAAAAAGGTTGCTGACACCGACAGACAGCTACTATGGTGCTAAGAATAGCTTATAGCTTGATGTCTTTTTCAACAACAAGCCCGCTGCTATCCGAAGGTCTACACTTCCCTACAACTTTGTGGACCCCAGGAAGAGTAGCTGCTGCTAAGGCAGTAGCTAATGGGGATCCAAATAAACAATAAACAATAAACTTGCGACCCGAGTCCCGACTCGACAGTGTGCCCACCACCAATTCAACAGCAGATTTTCGGTAAAAGACACTTTCCAACACTTACCGTCGCCGACTGCAGTGCGGTGGAGAGCTACCTTTAGTCAAAGGGCTCTGCAATCAGTGTTGTGGGAGTGTTAAGTCAAAGGTGGGCTGACCTTGACTTTCGTGCCAGGGGATTTTTTAACAGTTTACTGTGAAGAGTCAACAAAGCCACCCAGGTCTACTGGGTATGTGTGCATGTATACTAGTGTGTGTGTTTGTGCATGCATGGGATAAAGTGTGTGTGTGTTTGTGTGTGTGAGTGTGTGTGTGTGTGTGTGTGTGTGTGTGTGTGTGTGTGTGTGTGTGTGTGTGTGTGTGTGTGTGTGTGTGTGTGTGTGTGTGTGTGTGTGTGTGTGTGTGTGTGTGTGTGCGTTTGATGCATGCGTGTAGTGTATGTGTGAATGATAGAGGGAGAGAGATGGCACTCGTGCATACATGTTTGCGTGCCGTGCATGCGTGTGTGTGTGTGTGTGTGTATGTGTGTGTGAAAGTGTGCTTGCTGTGTTTGTGTGTTTCTAACTCACACATGCACACACACACACACACACACACACACACACACACACACACACACACACACACACACACACACACACACACACACACACACACACAACCCCTGTTGATGCCTACAGGGGGTAAAACCTTTCGGATAGACTTCCTCTGATGGCGAGATTATCACCAAGCATGATGGGACAGTAGAAGCTGTGACTACACATCAAAATAATGAGCCTTATTCCTCTGGGAGGCTATACAGCACACTCACTAACAGTACTGGAAAGGACTATGTGTAGGTACACAAGTACAATGTACTTAAGTACTTCTACCCCACTGCATCTCAGAGGCATATCGTCACTGTAGGGCAGAAACCTTGTATCTCGAAGTTTCAAATTTGTAAGTTTTTTCCGTAAAGTAAAGCCCTGGTTCATCACACAAGACTATTGCACAAAACTAGTGAAAATAGCTGATCTACAAGCACACACCGCGAGGCGTTGTGTGCTTGTAGATCGGCTATTTTCACTAGTTTAGATCATTTTTTAAACGATAAATACTAAACGAATGGTTTTGGACATACAAGGTTTCCACCCGACAACGACAATATTTAAAAAAATTTACTCAACTGCAATTATTCAAAAACTTTAATTACTAGTTACTTCAGATTTGTAACATGTATACAAACCCCCTATTGAATGTAAGCTAGTAGAAAATAGCACATCTATAAGCTCACAACGTGCCGTGATGCGTAACAGAATGTGAGCTGTAACAGAATATTTCTACATCTAGGTATTGCGAAATCTACTTCAGTAAAAGAAAATCCGAGGCCTGGACAGCTGGTGCAGGGGTCCAGGCACCTATAGGCTCAATTTAGCTTGTGTCGCGGGTTTGAGTCCCGATCCTGACGGCCTATGCTGCATGTCACTCCCCCATCTCTCTCTCCCCCATTTCCTGTCAGCCTACTGTCTATCCCTATCAATAAAGGCATAAAAGCCAAAAAAAAGAAAATATCTAAAAAAGAAAAATGAAAATCCGAGTACTTCTCCAGCACTGCTGACAGTTGGCTTGGGGCAGATGTCTCAACGTTAACAACAAAAACATGAACAGCAAAGGAACTTTGATAAGATATCAAAACCCAAGGCTTCAGAGACAAGCATAGGGAGAGGATAGACATCAGCCTGTGCGTCATTGCTGTCGGACGGCGGAAACCTTGTATATTACTTTTGAGGAAATGGATTATTATTCTTTTTTTCTCCCCTGTAGTTATTATTTAGTCACAAACCCATGTTGTTGATACTTTTCAATATTTATAAAACCCACAGACACACTTAACCACTATCCCTTTCCAAATGTTTTAATAATTACGAAAAGACACAATCTACAAGCACATGACGCGCCTCATCGTGCTTGTAGAATGGCTATTTTCACTACTTCTCAGCGACACTGGTACAACAAAGTAATGTTGAAATACGGAGATACAAGTTTTCTGCCTGACGACAACAATGTAGCAGGTTGTGTTGTCTTCTGGGGATGTTTCCCACCAAGGGACAAACAGAAGGTTAAAGGAAGACAGGGGGGAAGAGTAGCAGAATTCATTCAATCAACATCAAAACATTTTTTTTATTACTTTTTTTGTTTACTGCCAGCACAAATGGAAGACCTTTGCTTCACACTGCGGGCTACTTTTCTTCATGTGGGAATAACATGGATGTGTTGAATATTTTCTGTTTTTCAATTTGTACTTAGGCAGCAATGAAAACACGATGGCTGCACAATGCGAGGCATGAAACTAACACACATTTTTATAACAATTATTTTCATAATTGTTTTTTTGCTTTTGTGATTATTATTATTAGATTAATCTGTGATTAATATAGTCCATATAGTTATTGCAAACTACGGTAAGGACTCATCACAACTTATCTGAACCCAAACAGACATCTTAAAAATATTCAGTAGACAAAAACCTGCTAATATTAATATACTATAATAGTAATATTAAGACAACAACATTTTCGTACATGGTAATTGAACGATACATAACTAAATTAATTACTTCTCCTTAATTAATTATCCTGATGATTAATTGAAAAAGTTCATGGTTTTGCCCTTATATTGTAGGTAGGCCTACATCATTCTAACTTGAATCTGCTTTCTCTATGGTTACTGTATATTCTTCCACCATCAATTGTGCAACAATGATAGCCCAGGGGTCTTCAACGTTTTCAGGCCAAGGACCCCTTAGTTGAGAAATAGATGAAGCAGGGACTCCCACAATCTGTTCATAGATTCCATATAGTTTCATCGTTTGACAACACAATTATCAGTGTATGTTGGATTCATGTCAGTTTGTGTTTTCAGATATTTAACCATTTGAACCGTCAATACTTAATAAACTTGACCTTTCACTCTGTACTTAGTCTGCTCTTTTTCCCCAACACACCAAAGCTCAGAATATGGACACACTAGGGTTCAAGTGGTTAATATAAAAATATGTATATATATATATCACTCAAAGATTTGGAGGACCCCCTTTAGTAACTCTTAGGACCCCCTAGGGTCCCCTGTTGAAGGCCACTGATATTGGTGGAGAAAGCAGGAGACATCCAATCAGTCAGCCTAGAGGGCCAGCATTTCGTCGTTGTCGGGTGGAAACCTTGTATCTCCAAGTTTCAAATTTGTACGTTCTTTCGCAAAGTAAAGCCCTGCTTCATCATACAAGGCCGTCGCACAAAAGTAGTGAAAAGAGCAGATGATAAATGCAAAAGGAACGGTTTTGGACATAGAAGGTTTTTGCAACGATTTGTTGCCCGGTTGTAGTCTCCCTGGACTGGGCCAACACTTAGGCAATCATGCAGCCTGTCCCCGAGCTACGGAGGTCAAGTCAAGGTGGGTCCAGTAAACAAACCTCTTTAGCCCCTCTGTTTATCGAGGTGGGGGCCCTGGCCAGTGCAATTGAACCTTTCACCGTACGCTGATGAGAGCACACTGAGTGCCCAGCACACACATAACCCCCTGTAATAAGACTACTGCGTCCCCCAGAGCTCCATTCACATTCATTAGCTATTCATGACAGAGTGTGGAGAGTGGGAATGGGGAGGGGTTCTGGTCTGAAGAGAAAGAGTTAGAAAAGGAGTTTGACAAAGAGAGGTAGATAACGGGAACAATTAGTTGTGTTACCAGTGATTTAGACCAGTGGTTCTCAACCTTTTCAGGCCGCGACCCCCAAAATAATCATATTTTAACTGGGGACCCCTCACCCTGACGAGCACTACGAGTTGAGGCAATACATTTTGTACAACACGGTTCTATTATGAAAATAGCCGATCTTGCGAGGCGTTGTGACCATGTAGATCGGCTATTTTCACAGTTTCTGCCTCTAATATTTGACAATTTGTCCAATGTTTAATTTGTCATTTTAGCTGTATTAAAAAGTCCTTAAAATGAACTTTAGAAATGTACACATACCCTCTATACACTTTAACTTTATGTTGGTTTGTTTACTGTTAAGTGAGAAAACAATGTTGCACATTAAGGTAATCATCTGGGGACCCCTCAAAATAATGTGTGGACACCCCTGTTGGTCCCAACCCACAGGTCGAGAACCACTGATTTAGACTGATGATGCAGCACATCAGAATGTGTCCAACTGGACACATATACTGGACTATATTTTAGCATCCCAGGCTGTTACTCACTGAGGAAGATTTCCCAGTACTGTATGTGTCTGCTGAGTTGAGTCCAATATTTTTGACCTTTTACACAGTAGACACGGGCCATCTCACACTGTCTAATTTAAGAAGAAACAAGTAAAATCTCTCAGTGGCTGCAAGGCTAAAAGTTTGACTTATTGGTATTTAATGCTGAAATGCAGGAGGGGATCCTAGGTGTGAAACACACATAGCCCATTCAGGCTGCAGGCTGAAACATAACAACAACACTGTTTTCTTGAGATGAAAACGCTCTAAGCCAATAGTTATCTTTTTTTGGCTCCAGTACTCCTTTTCCCTGATGGAATCCATGTGCCTACTCCTCTTTACACGATTACAATATTTTGCTTAGAACCACACAGACCCTTTTCGGTGACCGTAAGCGTGTTGCGTCATTTTCTGTGTTGCGTTGAGATCCTCAAACGCTAACGTTAATCTTATTGCACAAGGAGCATTATTTGCGAGGTAACTGATATTAACATCAGTCAATCATAAGGATGAGCAGGTAGTCCTAATAATGTATTCACAGAGCAGAGGTGCAACGCTTATGTTGTAGATTTTTATTTTTGTACTGCATTCTTGTACTATGGCTATACGGCCCTCACACCTACATGGCACCGCCGATCCGACTGATATGCGACTGATATGATCTCTGTATCCCTCAGTTCTTGTCCCTTTTCTGCCCATATATGGAGCTGATTTGTTTGCTTTGTATGCCATGATGACATGTTGAGGTTAGACAACACACTTCATATTTGGGCGTAGCTGCATTGGAAACTCTCTTATGGTCATGGTGACATGAGCATGGCGTCAGAGGTCTGCCTGCTGACCTATCCTATATACTGTATTAGAAATGCCTTAAGCCAATTTGAATACGGTAGTTAGTGGTGTAAAGTAAGAACGTATATTTACTCAAGTACTGTCAGTCATCAATCTGTATTGCAGGAGTGGTACTGTAAACCCTTTGACTCGACATGCACCCTGACTTGTCACCTCACCTGCACACTGAAGAGTGCAATGAACTGATAACTCTTCTAAAGCAGTGCCACCAGGAGCATAATGTCATGAAGTTCTTTGGCACATGTAACGCCATGGACCGCGCTATGCGGCAGTGCCTGACGATAGAGAGACGGGCAAAGAGGGAGGTCAGTAAGCAGCATGCCCTAGACATGAGGAAGAGGCTGAAGGAGGGACCTAAAGATCCCTTCTGAGGGACATTTACAGTGGTGTAAAGCAGTGTTTCTCAAAGTTTCACATTTCAAGGTCTCTCCTCAACTCTGGCAGTGTACAATAAATGGAAACCAAATGGACCCGTAAGGGTTAATTTGGTTCCATTTGTACACTGTCAGAGTTAGAAACACTGGTTCAATTCAATCCAATTTTCTATACTTTTACTTCTACTCCACTACATCTCAAAGGCAAATATTGTAGCCTACTTTTGTGTAGTAAAAGTACAATTATTTGAATTATTTTTAGTTACTAGTTACTTTGTAGATTTTGATTATTATTACATAACCACTTCAGACCTACAGTATGTACTGTATATACTTTGGCGATTCGAAATTACAAGTTCCCAACCTGCCATTTGTGATGCGTTGTGGGCTTTTAGATCTTATCTTCAAACATTTTATACACTAGATAACCCCCCGGCTCCACCGAGCGCGTCGAGCGTCGCGTCAACGTCAACGCAGGGAACGCTCCCGTTTTAATCAATGAAGGGTGCTCCACTGCCGACGTCAACGTCCGCGTCGGACGCTCAAATTCGCCCCGGTTCATTTTTTGACGGCGTCCGACGCCGGCACGACGCCGTCATTTTGGTGGAGCCCTAGCCTAAGGGATCCTGACTAGTCCTCATGTGAAGCTTCACCAATCCTCAAGCTTGAATACGGGCATATCGGACATATGCCCGTTTATGCCCCTCTGATTGGCTACGGGCATAAACAGCTCCTCTCTAATTGGCTACAGACAAACAGAGATTTGGCTAATTTATAGATAGATAGATAGATAGATAGATAGATAGATAGATAGATGTGAAAACCTTTGAAATGGGACCTTTTACTTCTGATGCCAAAAGCTACTTTTGTACTTTTCAGACTATTTCTACAATGGGGTTGTTATTACATACCCAAGCAGAAAATAAATCCCACTCGGCAGCCATGAGCCACATACTGTATCATGTTCAACATTTTATTCAATAACACAATAACAAAGTTTGACAATGTTTTATCATTAAACATAACAGTGAAATCCACGTGTTCTCACGCACCCACTGTAGTACCTCTGTGTACCCCTAAGGTATACCCCCATTTGAGAAGCACTGCTCCAGCCGGTGGACTGTGTCCTGGAGAGATTGGAAGAAGAAGTACTTCATAGTTAGAATGTGTTTAAAACAAGATCCTGTTCTATTCTCTCTCTCTCACACGCACGCACGCACGCACGCACGCACGCACGCACGCACGCACGCACGCACGCACGCACGCACGCACGCACGCACGCACGCACGCACACACACACACACACACACACACACACACACACACACACACACACACACACACACACACTCTGTGCTGCTTTGTTAATAAGTAAAAATTGTGCACAGCCTTTATTTGAATTCTGTTGGATATTTCCATATTTACTTTCATGCCTCTGGGGATTCTTTTTTCTCTCTTTCTTTCTTTGTATTCTATGCAAATGGAATAGATTTTACACAGTGGCCGAAGGCCAAGCTGTCTAGAACTGGTTGTACTCAAAAGTAGACCAGTCACAACTCGTACCAGTTTAGGCAAAAAAATACTGTTACTGTTGGTTATTAACTTTATTTTAACCAACATTAAGGAGATGGGCAAACACACAATTCAATTCAATTCAAAGGAGCTTTATTGGCATGAGAAAACATACGTTTACATTTCCAAAATGGGGAACATACCGGTATATACAGTTGGAGGGGGTACAGCATTGTGTAAACAGAGCTATGTCGCATTGTGACATTTTATATATATACAGGGTACAAATAGCAGCATTATTTTCCTCAAAATGCATTTAAAGGTATCAGCTCTGTTTCATACTGCAGACCTACTGCAGTAGGTCTAGATGTCAATCCATGGTTTGTAGTCCTATAGGGTGGTTGTGTTTCTAGCCTTCTTTTGTCTCAACAGTTCACAACACAATAACTATTTTTATCGTGATGTGTTGTGACTCTGTATATTGGCTACTTTCGGCGAACAACATTGTCATAGTCTTCCTCTTCTTCATGTGGCTAATTAATTCCTATCAAGGGCCACCACAGCAGATCTGCTTCTGTTCTCTGTGTCCTCCTCAGTCACTCCAGACACCTCAGCGCAGCCATAAAGCTCTTTGGTCTCCCTCTTCTCATCTTGCCTGGCAGCCCCATCTTCAGCATTCTCATCCCTCCTCTGCAGTCTGCACATGTCCAAACAATCTCAACCTTTCTCTTCTTCTAACCTGGGCTGTTCCTCTAATTTAGTGATTTCTGATGTTGTCCCTCCTCATCGCATTCTCAATTCTGACACCTCCATCTCATCCATCTGCATGCATTTGGTGCATCCCTCTGTTGTGTATTCGGTGCGTCTCCATAGTTGAATTTGATGTTCCTCCCATTTTAGCCTCAACTTCCTGGTGTTGGAATCCTTTGGAGTAAAAACCAGCCACACTCTTTAGAGCAGGGTTTCCCAAAGTGGGTGCCGTGGAACCCTAGGGTGCCATGATGCCAGTCCAGGGGTGCCACAGAATTATCTGATAACATTTGGAATTCATCAATATCACTACATCAATATCACTTCACTATGCTTAGTAAAACAGACCTGATTTGCACTGTACTTGATGAGTTCTTTTTCCATCTACGGCCAACTCTCTTCACCCAAAATAGCAGATCTACAAACTCACATTTCGTCAAAATGTGACGCATTGTGAGCTTGTAGATCGGCTATTTTTGGTGAACCTTCCCCCCAGAATAGGGATGCTGTGGTTCAAATGGTTAAACGTCAAGTTTAAAGTTATTTTCAGTCAGTTCTGATGGAAACTGATATTTCTCCAAGATGATGTAAGAGTCAAAAACTTAGCAGTGTAATTCAGGGGTGCCGTGGATGAAAAGCTTATTTCAGCCGTGCCCAGAGTCAAAAAAGTTTGAAAAAGCTAATGGTAGCCTACAGTATAGTACATGCTGCAGTCAGGACAAGTTAATGTTGTTTACTACTAGTCGTATATGCGGTGATGCTTCTGTTGCCTATTACAGTATGTCCATTTTGCTGCACTAGGAGGAAGATTGACAGCTCAGGCAATTGGTACCGACATAAAGCACCAAAATCTGCGTTGCCATTCGGCCTGGTAGGCAGTGGTGTAAAATAACTAAGTACATTTACTTAAGTACAGTTTTGAGGTACTTTTACTATGCTGGAGTATTTAACATTTTCAATACTTTTACTTATAGTCTACTCCACTACATATTGTACTTTTACTCCACCACAATTATATGAAACCTTTAGTTACTAGTTACTTTGTAGATTTGGATTATTATTACAAAACATACATTAACCACTAAAGTCCTATATACATTTCGGCCATTTGAAACTAGCAGATCTACAAGCTCACAATGCGTCGCGATGCAATGCAACTTAGTGTGAGTTTGTAGATCTGCTATTTTCAAAAGATCTTTATGCATTTTGAACGTGTGAAATGGGACATTCTTCACAATGATTACTTTTACTTTTGGTACTTTATGTACATGTTTGTACCAATACCTTTGTACTTTTACTTTGAATTCCAGACCTTTGCTTATAAAGGAGTACTTCTACAATGCAGTATTGATACTTTTTCTTAACTCATCTAGTGCCATTTGCGTGATGTCACGCAATAAGTACTAGAGTACGTATAGTGCCAAATGCGCGATGTCGCGCGAAAAGTAATATATTACTGTAACGGCGAGTAAAAATACCTAGTACAATGGCCGACGCTCCGGAGACGAAATCCGCGCTGATTTGTCATCATCACGGCTCCACGAGCACACAATAGTCATCCCATAACATTGAGGTGGACGGGCCGCCTCATCTTTAATGTCCATTATCTCAAAACTACACTTTAGAAGCGAAGATGGAGGCAGATGCTCGCTTATAAAACACATGTATAAACGCTACGAGCCGATCCAGCATGGCTCCACATAAACAATGATCGGTTCAGTCGAAGGATCCGATGACGTCAGACCGGAAGTACTTCCGGTGGCCTTCAAAATAAGACAAAATAAGAGAACGGCCGTGAATGGGGGGGGGTGGGAGGCACTCTGGATATTATAATCCGTTAATGTCTGAGGCTTTTAATGAGTTAAGTAAAGAATGTGAATGCTTTTTCCACCACTGCTAGTAGGTACTGTGCCAGTGCCATAGTGGAATATAATTACAGTAGCCAACCCTAGTATTCATGGTAGAGATTTTCTTCTCATTAGGCTCATCTTTAGCAAACAAATGTACCAATTCCACTTCTGTGTGTCAAACCTGCGAACCCATCAATTATGCTACCGAAAAACATGAATGTTTTCTGCCCCAAGCCCAGTTGAAATACGGTGTTGTCCAACAACAGGCACAGGGCATTAGGCAGAGTAGGAGTGGAAAACAAAGTGAGAAATTGTGGCGAGCAGTCACAGAATACATGGAAGGACACAAACCAATGGAGAGGTTGCACTTGGCCTCTTCCGTGGGTCAGCCTTGAGCCTCATTTGTCAATTCACCTATATCATTTAAGCTGATGAAACCTAAATAAAGGAGCAGGGCATTTTGTGTTAAAACATTCCATTCCAGTTTATTCAAGCCACTGCCTGTGAATTTTCCAGCCCATTATTTCCCATAAGTAGCAGACTTGGAGCCGGTGACAGCAGATCCTTCTGGTTTACTGGTTTATGTGGTACTCTATGTACACAGGGTTCAAGGTCGAATGTATTATCCCTACTGGGACTTTCTGTTTGTCCACGGCAGTGGAAAAAAATACAGGACAGATACATTATTAATAGCAAATAACAAATGATTTAGTAATAAAATAATATACATAGCGCTAGCACGCACTCGCACACACGTTCAAAAGTCATGCATTCAAAGAGTCTAGTATTTTCCCTCACTGGGACCACCTTGGTCCATATTTCTACTCTATAGTAATGTTGGTACACATTCACACACCACAGCAGGTCATCTTCAGAGGCCGTGTCCAGGAATGTATGACATTATACTGGGCAGCAGCAGAGCGGGTCACCCTCTCCTTGGGATGGGGGGGGGGGGGGCTGATGGATATGGCTGTGAAGCATTTTGTCTGACATTTGGAGAGCAGGTAAATGACACTATGGTGCATGGCGATATAGAGAGACCAGAGGGAGATGGAGATGGAGATGTCATTGCTGCTGTTTGAGATGCACTGCAGGGATGACAGGGGTCAGCCCGCCCCATCATCCCGATGGCAGCCTCGGAGATTAGAAAACCGTCAAACGTCCTGTGCTATACACGTCTGAATGGCAGCTGTATGGACGCGAGGTGCCCCGACGATCACCGCACGCCGCTGTGTGGAGAAGACGGTCAACTGTGTACAATCTGCCAGAATGCCATTACTTTAACAAGCGGTGGCTTTGCATGCTCGTAGGAAATTAGGTTTTGTAAATGACCCGCCGGGTCTCTTACTGAAGAGCTCGTTATTAATGTATTTTTATTCATATACCACGCCGTTTTTTAAACATCATTATCAGCGCTCAGCTAGCATTGAGAGTCAAGTGGCGTCGCGTCCATGTGTTCAAGTGCACAGTCATTAGGCTAGTGGTTTGAGGGAAACCTCTCTAAATGTTCCATTGTGGCAGCGGACCCCTGCTGCTTTCCAGAGAATCAGATACCTTCCAAGTCTTCCATCTCCATTCTAACTCTAATTACGGTGCCAATGTAAACCCATTATCCCTCGCCACATTATGAGTTACCCCTAGCTGTACCGAAGCACCGAGAAACCGAGGGATTTTGGGATTTTGATAGAAATCGAAGGAGAGCCTTGGTGATAATGATTTGAGCTGATGATTGCAATTAGTGGAGGAGTTGCTAACAGCACAGCTGTAATTGGGTCTTGCACACAGAAGGCCTGCCCTTACCCAGCGATTAGAACAAAACCTCCTTTAAAGTTTGTTGTTAACGGTCTATGCTCGGTTGGAGCTCGAAGAGAGGTGTCACAGTGTTAGATTGCTACTGCTCTGTAGCTGCACTCATCATTCAATGCTGGTTTCAAGGCTCCATTAAATACTTAATGTGTTGAAGAAGTTTGAAGACATTAAGTTACAGATGATTGCCATTACATCCTCTTAAGCATATATTATAGAACAGTGTTTCCCAAACATTGTAAGCCGTTTTTATCGGTTGCAGGTACAGTACTGTAAATATCCAGTTGTCTTCTTCTTTTCAAAATGTTTCCCTGAATTTTTTGTTTCTCTCAAACTTTATATATATATTGTCATGCAATGCCGCCCTGTTTCATCGGCTATCTTCACTATTTTAAAATGCTAGGGTTCATCCTAGAGGTCTTCACGAGGGCCCGACCCCGAAATTACCCGAGGACCCGAGAGACCCGTATCTGGTTCGGTCAGTGTTTTATCATAGTCACTCGGAGCCGGGTTGGAAACGGTCGCATTTCCCTCGGAACACGGGACCGTAATCATCATGTGTATAACCCGAGAGGACCCGATAGGACCCGTACTGTGTGTGTGAGTAGGAATAGGGTTTAACCTGTGATGTGATGAAAAAAAGTGATGACTAATCAAAAGAAGTGATGACTTATCACTTTTCACAGTTTTGTGGGGTCATTTTTAGCCCAAGGAATGTTTTTCGTGCAAAACAAATGCTTGCAATGAATTCAGAATCATGAAAAACCTCTAGTTTGACCCCTCGCATGCTACTTAAAGCAGATTCTTTCTTTTTTTTAATATTTTTTTTCCTGTGTACTGAAGTCAATGGGACAGTGAATATACAAATGGCCATAACTTTTCGTGATGTTTCCAGCAGAGCAGGCCTTCTGTGGACCTTAATTACCAAACTAATATATAAAACAGAAATAAAAAGTACGGCATGATGACATCACAGGTCATCTCACATTGTGGGTGACTGGATCCTCGTCTACAAGGACTCTTCGACATTAACTCTGGGGAGCCTGGGATCATTTCGGGAACCCTCTGTGTTCCTATGGCTCAGGGGTAGACTGCTAAAACAAGGGACCCTCCCAGTAATCTTGCAAAAC
The DNA here is from genome assembly GCF_963921795.1 of Nannobrachium achirus. Taxonomy (NCBI): domain Eukaryota; kingdom Metazoa; phylum Chordata; class Actinopteri; order Myctophiformes; family Myctophidae; genus Nannobrachium; species Nannobrachium achirus. The sequence continues at coordinate 46,937,448 of NC_137815.1, forward strand.
GGCCCCACCCGCTGGTGGACAGTCTCAGTCAGCACACAGACTGAAATGTTGCTACAATATATCTTTACAGAGGTGACTTTTTGTCCAGCCACACACAGTTTTCTTTTTACCCTCAATTTAATTTCTACTGTAATTGCAGAGGCTTGCTATAAAGCTCAGTAAAGTGCTGGTGTGCCATGGGATCAAACTCATGGTTGCATTTATTTACATTTATTTAAATTAGCTTACATTTTTCGTTCTTGGTCAGGGGAGCAGTAGCAGAGCTCAGAGCTCAGCAGAGTGCAGTCTTGTTTTTTGCCTAGATTTTGAAAAATATTTCTTGCATAGCCTACATTCACATATTAGAAGCAATAGGCTACAGGAAAGTGAATGATGTGAATGCTTAGTTAACTGTACAGGAAGTGGTATTCACATTTATAGTTTTGTACAAATATTCCTGTATGAGTATTTGTTAGGTTGGTATGTAACAAATTCATAGTACCAAAAGTAAAAATACAAAATGTTTGAAAAATAAACCCACAACCGCAACGCTTGTAGATCTGCTATTTCCACATAGCCATGGTATAAAATAGGCTAAAGTGATTCATGTATGTTTTATAATATTATATCTGCCAAGTAACTTGTAACCAAAGTTTTCAAATAAATGTAGTACAGAGTAAAATTACAATATTTGGATCCGAAATGTAGTGGAATGGAAGTAAAAGTATTGGAAATTGGAAATACTCAAGTAAAGTACAAATACCTAAAACTGTGCTTAAGTATTAGTACTTGAGTAAATGCACTTAGTTACTTTACACCACTGAGAGGCACTTACAGTATACAGTAAGGGGCCAGGGGCTCAATGTTTCTGTCAAGGGGACTTCATGTAGGTCACATGGCTGTTGATTGATGGGCTCTAACTCCTGACCCTTTGGGTACAGTTCTCTGTAACCTCTGGATCACATTGCTACAGTGTTAACCAGTCATACACGCACGTAGTACATACTGTACTCACAATGCGTTGCGAGCTTGTCAATCGGCTATTTTCCTGCAAAAGCTTTTCCCACAACGACAAAAAACAGAAATGCCTTCAGGGCTTTAAACCTAGTATAAAGCCTTGAGGGACTCCGGTCAACTATACAGGGTTTTTTAAGTGGTTAATTTCACAATCACACATGGCTGATTTAGAGGGGGGTGATTTCCCCGGTGTTCAGTGAAAGGACATTGCTCTCAGTTGGACTCACAGGATATTTTGATCAGGCTGTGATGATCACAGGATCCTTCATGGGCCGCTAACAAGTGTTGCAGCCATGCCTTCATTAACGCCAGTGGGAAAGCTACCAGCAGGGTGCTAGTAGGGTGGCTTGTCTCCCTCTGATACGGCAAAGTCCTGTGCAAGATGGCTCAGAATATGTCAGGAAGGTTTAATGTCCTCTCTAAACACTAATTCCATGTACTTATTACTATTACAGATTGGCAGTCCCCTAATCGTAAATTAAACACATTTGCTTTAATAACTGTCCCCTGAAACCGTGTACAGGCGCAGTTAGATAATATAAATCCTAGCAGACATTTATGAGAGCTCATCTGTAACCGGGCAATGTGGGGAAGGAGGTAGGAGAGATACTCAACAGTCACACAGCCTTGGGTAGTCCCCCCTTTTCTTTTCTCTTAAAGTAATGCTACGCTATAGCCCAGTAGTTTTTCACCAGAGGCTGAATGCTGACTGAATAAAGTGAAATATAAGCTTCTAAAATGCAGTCCATCAATCGCCTCCGCGTTTCCTTGCCTTGCGGCTCACGTCTCGTCAGGAATGAAGTGCCATGCCGAGTGTCCACATCGGACCGTAAAAACAGCAACCAAGGCTGAGCATCAAGTTTATGTGAATGGACTGGAGCATAAAATGTAATGGGAGGAACTGTTGGAGTTGTCCCGAAATGGCTTTTTTAAAAGGTTTGTCGACATATTTTTCAGCTGGATGGTCTATTAGAGAGAGCTGCATTTATATTGAGTTGTCAGCGGGCGGACAGGTCAGGCACTCCTTTAATAGCGTCCTCAGGTGACCAGCCATTCACAGTTGATGAGTCTTGGCTGCTGTCGCCCCGCTTGCCAAATAATTTCATTGTCCAGGGCAAAAGTGTGATTTAGAGACCCAATACAGATATCTATTATGTGTCAATTAGAGTAAGGGCTAACAGAAACCTATTTGTTTAGTTGTGACTAATTGTCCATTTGTTTCTGCCTTTTTTGCTCATTGCTGCACTTTTAATGGAGTCTGTGTGTTATGAAGAGATATCTGTCTGCTTTTAGATAATTATGGTTCTCCCATCTTTGCATGGTTATGAACAGTGTGGCACTACTGGTGAAAAGAGGACCGGTCTCGCCCTGAAGCTGCGCCACTGCTGCCTGTCACTCAACTCCCACTTTTAAAGGCATTAGTGGAATCTGCTTAAGATGAAAACATGGGTACTGTAGCAGCCGACGTGGCAGCCATTTAGAGAAGACCTTTTGACAGACACACGTACAGCAATGTGCATGTCATGAAATCTTTCCTGCTTCTCTGTCTGACTTTCGGTCAGCCTCTCTGGAAGCTTGTCATAAGTAGCTGAGCATGGACCGCTGCTGTAGACAAGACTTTGAGAGCATGTGCTGGAAGTTATGCAATAAACTCGTTATAAGTTGGACCGCTCGCATAAACCTGCCATATGGGGGTGCACAAAATCTGTTGTCTTCTCCCGTCCAAGCCGTGAAATGACCTCACCTCTCTGTCAGGACTGCAGACTCTCTCCCCATTTCTGAATTCTCTATTTCTGTTTTTGACAGATGCTAGTTACTTTGTAGCACATTTGTTTTTCTTGCATTCTACTTACGTGACCATTTGCGTGACAACCGTTTGTTGAATATGGTTCATGTTGTAAAAGTGGATAAGAGCATCTGCTTATTCTGCTATGTCCCTAAATTGTAATAGTGATTTAACTCTGAAATGGACAAAATAAATGGACCATTAAGGGTTAGCATGATAGAGAGGACTCACTAGCAGGTAATTGGTCCTTTGCTCTTGTGAACCAGTGACTGAAATATGGCAGGTATCATAACAATTATTGCCCGCTACTGCGGAACTGTCCCTCAGACCTTACTGATGAAATGCCTAGAAGCATAGAAGCCAGGTATTCTTGTGTGTGGCATTACAGTACTGCACATTAAAAGTAATTGTGTGGTGTTTTTTTTTTCTTTTTACAGCAGCACAACAGAAGTGCTTTAAGTCCCCCCCTCCAGTGGGGAAAAAAACAAACAAAAAACAAAACAATGACTGATCAACTTCCATTCCTTTGTGAATCTTAAAGGAGTAGTTCACCATCAAAATTACTTTTTTTCTATCAATTACTCAACCCCATGGAGACTTTGAGTTCAATAATATTGTGGGGGTTTTGTCAAATTCCTAAGACAATAATTGGATTATAATTAATGTACCCCCATTGATTCCGGATGGGGACCCAAATGCATTTGGGTACTCATCCGGAATCAATGGGGGTAAATTTATTATAATCCAATTATTGTCTTAGGAATGCAACAACAACAACAAAATATCCATGAATTCAAGTGTCCATGGGGTGAGTAATCGATAGCAAAAAAAGTTATTTTGGGGGTGAACTACTCCTTTAATTCCTACAGACTAGAGCTAATATCTCCACACTGCATAATCCAGTGTCAATTCAACTCTGAGTGTCAAGAGGTCCAATTTTACAGAGTCAAACTGACACTCAGGATCTTATAGATGTGAATGTAATACGCCTGTCAAAGAAGTGACTGTACCAAGACACTATACTGTATAGTACATTCGTGCACGTATTATTTGTGTCTTTCCTCCTTTCCTCTCTCTCTCTCTGCTCCGCTGCTTCCGCAGCCCCTTAGATTTAATAACTTTGGTACCCGTTCAGATATAAGGGTGCATGATTCCTCGAGGGAGCCCGATTGATCAGTCAGTGGTGGAGCTCCAACGTTGTGGCAGCCAGATGAATAGCGCTGCCACGGACTTCATCTAACCAACTAAACCATACATCCAGAGAACGGCAGGGCCGACTCATCTGTTTTCACATACTTTTCTCGCAAAAAGATTGTTCTGTGCGAGGAAAGCTGGGGAAAAAAACGGGAGTTCAGCTCTTTTTATTATTATTTTATTTTTGCTACTGATGTAGTATGGGAATCATGACTGACGAGCAAGCAATGCTCATACGTCTTTGGCCTCTTGCATGCTACGAGTCTCAAACGCTTCATGTTGTTGCCGGGCTGTGGTATGGCTGGATTCTCTCACCCAAAACCTACTGAATATTAGCATACTTAACAGCTTCCCTGAGACCTCTGTGTGTGTGTGTGTGTGTGTGTGTGTGTGTGTGTGTGTGTGTGTGTGTGTGTGTGTGTGTGTGTGTGTGTGTGTGTGTGTGTGTGTGTGTGTGTGTGTGTGTGTGTGTGTGTGTGTGTGTGTGTGTGTGTGTGTGTGTGTGTGTGTGTGTGTGTGTGTGCGTGCGTGCGTGCGTGCGTGCGTGCGTGCGTGCGGTGTAGATCGGCTATTTTCAGTGTGTGACACCCGCATGCAACTCAGGCTTTAGGTTTAGTAGTAAAAATATATATGAAACTGCCATCCTGAAGTGTGTGTGTGTGTGTGTGTGCGTGCATCGCCCTCACTCTGATGGGGGTTTATTTCCCGGGCATTGGCATTGCCTTCTTGGCTGTGATTGTCACCTCAGCAAGTCTACAGCTGGGGAGAAATGAGTCAATCTTTTCTGAATACCATAATCCAATTAAACACAGGTCTTGAGAGAATTATCTCTGCGTTGCTCACAAGGGCTGAGGAAGGAATGTTTCATAAAACAACACCTCAGTGCTCAGTACCTCCTGTCTGTGGTTTGGAGGTGTTAAAATGAAAGGGTTATATGTGTCAGTTTATATGGCGTGGCTCTGAAAGAGGCTAAAGTCATCTATGAGATGGTCTGTCTGTGTATGTCCGTCCGTCCGTCCGTCCGTCCGTCCGTCCGTCCGTCCGTCCGTCCAGAGCTTATCTCGCAAACTGCTGGACCGATCAACACCGATCTTGTGCAGACTGCCTTAGAATTCCATAATAACGCGCGTTCTCCAGATATGGGCATAAAATGAATGCCCGTATGCGGAGCTGATGTCTGACATCAGAGTTTTCAGCAACCGGTACTGTGTGTGCAGAGATCTCCATATATGGGCATAAGGGGACAAAGGCAAACAGATGGTCAAAACGGGTCCATATATGTGCATAAGGGGACAAAGGCAAACAGATGGTCAAAACGGGTCCTATGACAACAGGTATATTGGGGTTTGCATTAAAGAGTGGGGCATTCATGGGGTCTGCTCCAAAAAAGAAAAAGAAAATAAAAGAGACAAAGACAAACATAAGACAAGCAACAAAGCGTGGGACTGGGAGGATGACTTGAATGATGCAGATTTAAGCAGGCTGCGTATTCTGCTTAAAGAAGAAACAAACAAAAAGCAACAGAGATCTCATATATGGGCATAAAATGGACGCAGATTAACAGATATCTCCATATATGGCATATATGGGCATAAAATGGACGCAGATTCACAAAGATCTCCATATACGGGCATAAAGGGACACAGACAGACAGATACAGAGATCTCCATATATGGGCATAAAATGGACGCAAATAGACAGATATCTCCATATATGGGCATATATGGGCATAAAATGGACCCAGAACTATATCTGCAGTGATCTCCATATATGGACATAAAATGGACGCCGACAGATAGATACAGATATCTCCATATATGGGCATAAATGGACACAGGCAAACAGATGGTCAAAACGGGTCCTATGACAACAGGTATAATGGGGTTTGCATTAAAGGGCGGGGCATTCATTCCCTATTTACATCGTTCCCGAGTTGGCCAGGTCGCCGACTAGACGCTGGGCCGCCCAAAGCTTCTAGTCATTCTAATGGACATCATCTATATTGTCCAATTTTTGGTAGGAATTAGAAATGTAACCCTCTACTCTTGCATGTCACTCCCCAACTCTCTGTTTCCTGTCTCTCTCCTGCCCGCTATTCGTATCCTTAATGAATGTCTCTGGGTTTAGCTGTACAATAGGCTGCAGTTGGTACCGGTGTCTCCTGCACATGATGGGGGTTGTATCAAGTCTGCCTGAACAACATCAAACGGTAATGACTCATTCGAGTCATTACCAATTCATGTGTGTGTATTGTAGATTCCATCACCTTGTTGTCATGGAATTTGGTGTTTCCCTGGTCTGGGACCGTAGCCAGAATGTGACTGCGTTTTCAGTGGTTTGATCTTCCCCCGCAAAGTTGGACTGAAAAAAAGAAGAAGAAAAAAAAAAGAAAATAGAGAAAGCATCATGGCATGCATGAGGAAAGATTGGACTATAGGAAACTCTCCCACTCTATTTTGTGGCAAAAGCCAGACTCCGAGTCTTTGCGCCTCAGCGGACAAAGAAGTTTGTTGCCTGTCAGGCAGACACAGCTACTGTTCATGTCAACAAGACAGCCAGGAAATAGCATTTGATTTGACGTTAATTCGATGGCACGTTTTCATGCAGCCGAGTCGCCTCCCATCACTGGTTAGCAAGGCCTGTCAAGTGAGCTTGTTTGAGCCTTCCTTTTGGCATCCACATGGCCAGGTTCTTCATTAGCTTGCAACAATTTCATAACCGACATGCTGTAAATTGGTGCGTGAATGCCTGAGTAATTGCTTCGCCTCTCTCTAGTACTTCTTCGAGAAAGCTTTGATTTTGGTCCTCCTGCACAATCTCTGCTCTCTGGCGCTGTGTGAGCGATCGCGGGTACATGCAGAGGCGTACGAAGCTGATAATCATATAAATGGATTAAACCCTGACTGTGATTCACTGTATATTGATTCCGCAGCCGTACTGCAGAATGTAGTCATTAATAAAGAAATCATACTGTGCCTCATGTTCTTCCCTTGCTCCAAGGCATTGTGCTGCCTTGTTTTAATGCAGGGGTCTTCAACAGGGCGCCCGGAACCCCTAGGGGTCCTCAGAGTTACTACAGGGTTACAGAGCCTACATTAAAGTTGACTATATTGAGGGTTTAAAATAAATGGTTACATTTCTGAAAATACACATTAACATGAATCCAACATATTAGAAAAGGTCATTTGTCACACACACACACACACACACACACACACACACACACACACACACACACACACACACACACACACACACACACACACACACACACACACACAGTACTGTTTATATACTGTGTGTGTGTGTGTGTGTGTGTGTGTGTGTGTGTGTGTGTGTGTGTGTGTGTGTGTGTGTGTGTGTGTGTGTGTGTGTGTGTGTGTGTGTGACAAATGACCTTTTCTAATATGTTGGATTGTGTGTGTGTGTGTGTATATATATATATATATATATATATATATATATATATATATATATATATATATATATATATATATATATATATATATATAAAAAATGTGATACAACACTGACGATAGTGCTGTTAAACAAGTCTCTTAAAAAGTTAAATCTGCAACACAATTTAATTCAATAGTGGGGGGTCACATCTTTGTCTCTCTTAGCCTCCAGATCCAGGCATTTCATTCAAGAAAGAAAAGCCGGGGTAAAGCCCCCAGAAACTGTGGCTCAGCCAATCTCAAGCCACGGCCGTCAAGGCATCGCCTACGGACGCGCTATGATCTTGTAGATTGGCTATTTTCTATGTCTGCGTGTTTTCCTAGGACACAGAGATAACCACCCTGTTTCATCCTAGGAAGATCTCGCGCCCCGTACAACATTTTAATTGTAATTTTGTGCATATAAAATATATGTAGCCGTTCAGATATCTTATTTTACATCAATATTGTTCATGTGAACTGGTTTGTTTATGTTTATTCATTGTAATGATCAAAATCGCTATGATTTATAGTTTTCCACTGCGGCTCACTTCCTCGTTTACTCGATGCGAGCAGCCAGCAGCAGCAGAACAGGCTGACGGTGGCGTAAGGAGCAGACAGAGGGGGGTGGGGGGAAAGGTCCTTCTGAACCAAAGAATGACCACGCTCGGCCAGCTTACTCTCAGCTAAACTAAGGGGTTCTTGCCGTAAAAACTTTGAAGACCCTGCCCTGTTCGGATGTCATCATCTGAATCTTGTCACAGGTCCTTAATTATAACCCAAACCCAAACCAGTGGAATATTTTGAAGAAGAATACCCTGTAGTGCTTACAGCACTGCTGTCTGCAATCAATGCATCATGCTCCCTCCCTTTGCACTGTGTAGTATACAAGTCAATGTTGTCTTTGTGTGTGGCAAACTGTGGATCTCTATAACAAGCTGTTTTTAAAGTTGACTGTATTTGGATTTGTTTCTGCACAATACAACTGAAAAAGAAAGAAAAAAAAACACACACAGCAAACATCCTGTGCGAGACACAGTGGTGGAAAAAGTATTAAACAGTTTTACTCAAGTAAAAATATCAATACTGCAATATAGAAATACTCTGTTAGGGTGCCCTCAGACCAAAATACCTACGAGAGTGGAATCCGCGTTCCGCCAATGCATTTCAATGATAAGGGAGCGTTTTTTTGCAGAAATCCTCTGCTGGCATGAAACCGCCTCACTCTCATTGAAATGCATTGGCGGAACGCGGATTCCACTCTCATAGGTATTTTGGTGTGAGGGCACCCTTAGGCTGCATCCAACCCAAAGTATGGTAAGTAGACTAAGTACCAAAAGTAAAAGTACAAAATGTTTGAAAATTGCCGATCTACAAGCTCACAACGCGTACGTGAGCTTGTGGATCGGCTATTTTCAAACAGCCTAGGTATAAAATAGGGCTTAAGTGCTTTAGGTATATTTTATATAATATTATAATTTATATCTGGAAATTAACTAGTAACCAAAGTTTGAATATTGGATCCAAGAGTTTGTGGAGTAGAAGTAAAAGTATTTGAAAATTGGAAATATTCAAGTAAAGTACAAATATGTAAGTTCAGTAAAGTAAGTACCAAAATTAAGTACAGTACTGTACTTAACTTAAGTAAATGTACTTAGTTACTTCACACCACTGACTGCCGAGACACTTGGTGAATAAAGTATTTCTCACTCCGATTGTGATCCGTCAGCCTTGGAGTGAACATCATGGCTCCTTTTCATGCCGCCATGCTGCTGGAACTGTATCTTGTGCTTGACTGGTCAGGTGAGGCTTATGCACACGGCCACGCGGTTGACAGCTGGAGTGGAGCTGTGTTGTTCCCGATGATGACTCCCTGCTGGCTTAGGAAAAGAAAAAGAAACGATTGCTGTAGAACTCATTGGCAGACTGTTCCTGTAACATTTGATTAGCTCTAGAACAAAGGATATGATGAGGCGATAAGTACAGTAGCTACCAGAGGCACTGTAGAACCATATTCGCGAGGTAGCCATTTTGCTCTTACTCAGGGATGGTGTGGGTTTTTGCCTTAGGCAAGCTCTCCTTTTCTCTCTGTGTTTGGTGGAAAATGTTCCATTTAACTCTATGGTGAATTTTGTATTCAGTGCATCGGGGTAATCTGAGGTTGCATAATTATTGGCAAGTTTCATCACCACTTGGATAAATGTTGTTTTCAAGGTTTTGTTTAATATACGTAATCTTATCTCTCATTTGTTTTCTACATGCAGTAGGCCTACCTGCATGTTGTAGAACATTACTTTTTCTGTGTTTTTCATTGTCCACTGTTAAATTAACAGCATAGGTCTACTGTTTGTGATCCACTATGAATGAATGTTCACAGCCAACCCATAAGGGCTTAATGTTAATGTGTTGTCAGAAACCATATTCATTGCTTTACATCGTTTATTATTGGATTTAAGAAGTGTACTGTATTCTAATTCCAAAAAGCCTAGCCCCACTAGTGCCCCCTAGAGGCCTTGCTGTTCCTTACACTAAAAGCATTTGAAACAACCATCAACCCTGCATTCATGCATGTGATACGTCAAGATGTACTATCACTCAACAGAATGTGATATATGTGCAGTTGTTTGAATTAGTGACATCTATAATTAGTTAATAATAACTAGAAATGCACTCGGGCCAACTTGCGGAGCGCGCTGTGACGTGCGCTCACCACTGGCATCACCGCTTAAAAAAAAAAAAAAAAACCCTGATGTGGGTAGATAACCATATATGGGCAGGTCAGCTATAGACACTGAGGTGTTACAGAATCGTGGACCTACTGACAGAATGTGTCGCTGCAACCTTAACTCATTCTGTGCCAAATGCCAAAATGGCTCCAAGGTAGCTGTGCCAGGATTTTTTGAATTGTTTTTGAATTTTTTTGAAAAAAAAAAAAAAAAAATCTATACAAAAAACGTCAAAACCGTCATTGGCACCCAGGGCTATTGAAAAAAAAAACGTCATTGGCACAGAATGAGTAACAATAATAATAATAAAAGGTTATTTTGTCAAATGCATCAGTATGCCGTAAATCCATGTTTCATGCCCGGTCTTGAATTCAGCTTCTTGTTGCTTGACGTTTTGCCTGCTTTATGTAATAGTTTCCTAATGTGAAGGAAAGAAAAAAGAAAACAGCCTACCCATCTGCCAAACACATCACAAATGCAAATTTCCTCTGTGAACAGATTTCACTAGTAAACTCAGGGGGAGGAGGGACTTTTAAAGTCTTCCATTTCTCATCATGTTAGCAAACTCATCATGAAAGATGCACTGAGCATCAAGTCAAAGAGAGAGTGCATTCAGCAATATGACAAGTAAAATAAGCAAAGTGAAGGGAAAGTGCATCCATCAAATGTTCCTTTTGTACGCTCTGAGCACGTCTTATTTATAAATGCCCTATAGCCTCACAGAAAATGACAGGTTTATATTTTTCCATTTTCAGAACCCCTTACCAATCACAGCATTAATGCAAAACAACAAAATGCTTCTGTGAAGTTCATAGAATTTGACATGTACTACTTACACATGACAGATCTTCTGAATTGGTTTTGAAGAGGTGACTGCTTGTCAGGGTTGTTGTTTTGTATCATTTATATTTGAATATAAGTTAGCTTGTTTATCATAATAGAGCTGTTTACTGCAGTATCATGTATTGCTCACAGGGGCCGTACTATTTCAGTATATAGCGAATAGTCACTATTTGTTGAAAAATTGTTCCTAATAGAAGTTACTTTAAAACTAAAACTGTGTGGAGAATAACCCCACATGAACCACATTTTGCCTGCATAGATATATATTTTTTCATTTAATAATAGAAAAAAAGGTATTTACCATATACATTATATTCGTCATTGCATTTACCAATCCTAACTATTAGGAGAGGGTGCTATTAATACAGTGCTCAGGGAGCATTTAAGGGTTAAGTGTCTTGCTCAGAGCCTCAGGGACACACTGACACATAGGGGTTGGCTGAGGGGCAAATCAGAGCCTCACCATTCCCACACGGTTTGCATTATCTATCTACCCACTCTGCTACAGCCGCCTCTTGGCACATGGGCTGAAGATTTTGAGTGGCATGAAATGGAAGGCACATTTTTCCTCCTAATGTTAGCTCAAGGAAAGAAGGAAAACTTGCACACATGCCGACGCTTTAAAGACCCAATAATGCTTTATTGCAAGCAGACAATATGGATAAAGACATCCCCAGTAACAGGCCAGAGTCTCTCTCTCCTGTTCCTTTCAGCAGCTTGCATCTTCTTAGCCTTTCCTAGTTCCACATTGGCACTTATCAATCAGGAATCAATGAATATGATTGTGGAAAGGAGTGCTGCGCTTTAGAGTGCTATTGATCGGCTTAAAGGGTCAGGCTTCATGCCAGTCCTCATTAGCGCTCTCGGAATCCTTTACGCTTTCTCCTCGCTCTCTCTCTGTCTCTCTCACTTTACCACCTATCCTCCTTGCTGACGTAGGCACCTGGTGATGCTAACCGATGACAGTCCTAAGTGCTTTAAGTGAAAAATATTGATTACAGGTGTTGGGAGCCATTTACACAGCTGCCTGGACACACACAGGCCAAAGAATACAGACAGCTTCTATCCATACATTAAGACGTCACCTTCAGTGACAACACCCGCAGTCATCCTCACTAACACCACATAAACGGTCTGCTTGTGGGTGGAGGAGATGGGGTGATTTGTTAGATAGATAGATAGATAGATACCTTTATTATCCCAAGGGGGAAATTCAGTTGTCCAGTAGTAGCACAGCAGTATACAGTTATTTACAAAGTTACAGAGACGTAAGAAAAGATAGATAAGAGGGAAAAAAACAAAACAAAGACAAGAGCAGTACAGTACCAATAAAGAGAAGGTGCATCAATAGAGGGGGCGAATAATATATAAGTATATATACATAAAGTGTCTTGCAAAAGAGACCATAGCAGTCAATGCTAGTTAGTGCAAACAAGTATCTCACTGTCATTGTTAAACAAAGCAAAAATACTCAGAAACTACCAACACTAACAACCTAATAGTGCAGTGTCAAAAATCAGTGCGAAAAAAGAAGAAACTAGGAAGCGTGTCACCGCAAGGCGCTTGTTCGGCTGCTTGTTCGGCTGCTCAGTCCCTCAACCCAAGTGTCATGAGTTTGAGCCAAGTGTGAGCCTTGACCCTGTCTCCCACCTCTCCTACCTGTTCCTGGGGCACTTTATAAAGTATTGCAGTATATGTGATTTCCTACACTAATCCATTTTATTCCCCCGTCCCATCATGTCATCATCTTATCTCATCTCCAGCATGACTTGAGTGAGCATCAGCCAGCAGTGCTGGAAAGTACTGTCATTTACTGAAGTACTTTACTGGAGAGTTCTTTCCATTTCTTGATACGTTCTACTCCAATACATCTCGGTTTCAAGTTACTTTGTTGATTTAGATTATTATATGAAAAATGAAGCATTGTGTTACAGTAGGTTATGCAGCGCATGGGCAGTGTTGGGAAAGTTCACTTTAAAAACAAACTAGTTCAAGTTCAAGTTCAGAACTTCTAAAATGAACTAGTTCATTTCTAGTTCATAATTCTATATTTTGAACTAAAGTTCATGGTTCCCCAAAATGAACTAACTTAGTTCTTTTTCATTCTTTTTTTAACCATATTTTTTTTATACTTTTGGCTATTAACACCTTGAGGTCCGAAATAGAATGGTGGTTGGTAGATTAGCCGTGAAATTTCTATTATTGTATTGTGATCTGAGACATAATATTATGTTTATAAACATGACCCCGCAGCCCCTCCATCTTGAACAGCGCCGCTGTTTTTTCTTTTTTTTTTTCCCCAGGCCAGTAACTCACCATGATTTTCTCGATTTCCGTTGGGATAGAATGGGGGTTTTGGCCGATCGTCGATGTCCCCGTGCGTTTCGCGTGCGCGATCCTTTCACGTAAATGTCCCCGCAAATAGTCCATGTGTGACTGAAGAACAGAACTGAAAAGTTTCGCTAGCATAGCCCCAAGCATGTCTGCTGTAGGAGCTCGAGTGTGCAGACAGCAAACGGATGGCTGGGAGTAGCCTTGGAGAAGGAGAGGCGCTGACGTCACCTCTGCTTCATGCACGGTCTGCATGAGCTATCAGTGCACGAGTGGTGACTAGGGAAGGTTAGACGATCGCCGATTTTCGGATCAAAAGCTTTTATTCCGGTTTTAAAGACAAAGTCCGGGAATGTACGACGTGGCTGAGAGTCCCTGGGGGGATGTGCGATATAGTACGGTTTTAACATTAAGGGGCTCCCCGTGGCTTAGAAGGTGTTAAAATAAATAAATAAATAAATAAATAAATATATATATATACTGTGTGTATATATATATATATATATATATATATATATTAATGCTGTCCAAGTTAACGCGTTATTAACTAATTAACGCATCAAACTATTAACGGCGTTAATTATTTTAACGCTTAACGCAAACAAAAATAAAATAAAAATATATATATATATTTTTTTGCCTTTTTTTTTTTTCCCTTTGAGGCTTCCGTAGCGCTCCCTCTGTGCTCCGCATCTCAGAGTGTCATTAGCGTCAACATTAGCGTGGTGAGCATGGTGGTGAGCCCAGAGCAGAGCTCAGGAACGGAGCTCAAGCTCACTGTGTGTGAGACCATGATTGTGTGTGTTTGTCTGGAAGCTGGGTTGAATGAATGATGAAAAACACAGTGGAATTACTCATCTACAGGTGCCTTTAGGATGCAACCTTCCCCTTCGCTAACAGTTAGCCTCCAGATAGCCAGGACTACTGTGACTGTCTGTAGTAGACTACTGTATGTTAGCGGCAGCCCCCAGCTGAACACTGTAGGAACGAAATGGTGTGTGTGTGTGTGTGTGTGTGTGTGTGTGTGTGTGTGTGTGTGTGTGTGTGTGTGTGTGTGTGTGTGTGTGTGTGTGTGTGTGTGTGTGTGTGTGTGTGTGTGTGTGTGTGTGATTTAGTCAGCATTTGAGCCACAGACCACCATTTGATTAAAGATCTATAAGGGTCCATTTGGTTTACCAACTCTCCATCATTTAGCTGCAGTGGTGGAAAAAGTACTCACATATTTTACTTAAAGGAGTGGCGACACCGGCCGAAATGTAACATTATGATACAGTAGGTCACGTGGTGTTTCTTCAAACAGTCTGAAAAGGAGGCGGGGCCGTATCAGTTAGTAGTGAATGTATACTTCGTCCGTCGTGCGGTGCCGCGCAATGTATACTTCGTCCGTCGTGCGGTGCCGCGCACAACGTGATGGCTTGTTGTTAGCGTGTAGCCCGGCTAACGCTGCACCGCACGGCTATTTGCGAGAGCTATTGTGTGTGTGTGTGTACACACGCGCGCGCGAAAGCACACACACACACAGGCTACACACACACACACACACACACACACACACACACACACACACACAGAGTGTATGAGCCACGGACCTCAGTCCGGCCGCTGTGCTCCGTTGAGACAGCAGGACATGGCTTGCTCCGGTCGGTCTGGTGCTCCAGTCAGGTTAGGGCAAGAGACAGCAGGGTATGGCCGGCAAAACCGTCTCATAGACGGGGAGAAGCGTGTTGACCCTCGTACACCTTTTTTGACACCTTTTTTTGAAGAAGACATGTACTTTTTTATCGGTCTAACCATTGATTTTATAGCGAATGCTATATAATTTTTACCCCTAGAACTGATAGTTTTAAAGTTGGTTTAGAAAGTCGGAAACACACCTCGGACAGCTTTTTTTGGGGCAGTTTCAAAAGATAATGATATGGATAATCGACTCTGCCCCTTCCCCCATATTAGCCCAATCAAATTAATGTATTGCCGTTACTGTACAGAAAGTACTACTTTCATTACAGTAACTACAATAAATTAATTTGATTGGATAATTTAACATGACATCATTAAAAAAATTTGCTAATTTGATAGCCATAATTAGCTGTTTTGGCCGTGTCACGCCCCCTTTAAGTAAAACCAATACTACAATGTAGAGATACTCTGTTTCAATTATAAAAGCCCAGAATTCAAAATGTACTTGAGTAAAAGTATGAAAGTGTTGAAAATAGCAGATCTACAAGCTCACAACGCGTCACAATGCGACATGTTGTGAGCTTGTAGATCGGCTATTTTCAAACAGCCTAAGTATACAACATGGCTAAAGTGGTTCATGCATGTTTTCAAATATAATATATATCTTAAAAGTAACTAGTAACTAAAGTTTTCAAATAAATGTAGTGGAGTAAAAGTGCAATATTTCGATCTGAGATGTAGTGGAGTAGAAGTATTGGAAAATTGGAAATACTCAAGTAAAGTACAAATACCTCAAAATTGTACTTAAGTAAATGTACTTAGTTACTTTACACCACTGTTTAGCTGGAACCCCCTCAAGGACCACTGGTTGAAAACCACCACTGCCTTAAATTATGTAGTGCAGAGGGGTTATAATTTATAATATAATGAAATAAATAACATTGAGTTTATAATGTATTGGATACATATAGTATAATTATGAAAAATACATTTATTTGGATGCATCCTGCACCAAATATACAACATATTATGCAAGTTTGAGCCAATAAAAAATATATTTTTACTATGCGATTAATCGCGCGATTAACTACAGAAATCATGCGATTAATCGCGATTAAAATTTTTAATCGTTGGACAGCACTAATATATATATATATATATATATATAGGTCTATATATATATAATATAAATGTTTAGACGTTGCTGCATGCTATTATTTGTCAAAATTATTGACACAGCCCATATAGAACCACACACAGCAATAATTTCATCCAACTTAACATTGAGGTGCCCACAATATTTATGTGCCCACTGACCAGTGCCCAGTCTTCCTGCACCCTTATTGTGAAGGGCTGAAGGCAGACGTTTCTAAACCTGGCGCACAGCATGTTTCCGCGTTGGTTAAAATAGCTGATCTACAAGCTCACGTTGTCTCGTGGATGCGACACGTTGTGAGCTTGCAGATCAGCTATTTTCGCCGTGCAACACACATCGCCAAAGTATAGTCAGGCAGGCTTGCGAGACGTAACGAGGAGGAGATTCACAGTGCAGCTGCAGAGTGCAGACAGCACCGCATATCAACGTTCATGAGGAGCTGCATGCAGTGCGTGCTATTGGAGCATGTGACTGAAAAGAGAGACGAGAGGACAGACGACGAGGCGCGGACTGCCATATGAACGGCCGACGAACGCCGACGAACGCCGTTCATGGGCGTCAGAATGACCGCGTTCGACAATATCGTTCATCAAGCGAAAACAATTACGTTCAGTTCACGTTCGCCCAAAATATGAACGTGTTCATGAACGATCGTTCTTTGAACGCGTTCGGGTACAACACTGGGCATGGGAGTCATATACTCCTCCAGCTGTAATCAGCTGTCAGTCGGCTGATTGCTTTCAATCAGCCACGCTTTCCTACACACCAATCACACCTCATTCCCTCAACAAGGCAGACCGTTTAAATAAGCCTCCCTCCTACACTGGATCCCTGCTTTTCAATTGCTGCCACGTGCTGCTGCAATTAAAGCTGGCTTCCACCACCCCAGCCTCCACCTTACAGAGTACTGCGTTGAATGTTAAACTTGAAATTCAATGTTAAACGCAGTTCAACTCAATCTTTATTTCAGACCCAGGAAGATCCATATCACAAATTCACAATTAAAAACACAATAATGTTTTCGATGTTCTATGGCTTAAAATGTTAAACTGCATTCAAGTTTGCATGACTCAAGTTAATCTGATTCAATGACTTGCTATGGGCTTGCTTTTATACCTTTTTCATAGTTTTCCCTGATTTTGCTGTGGGTGACATCTTATGTAAAGTACTTGTAACAGAGTTTTTTTTATGTTGTGGTATTGCAACTTTTACTTAAAGGTAAACCATACTTTTCAAAATATATGTTTTATATAAATATTGGTCCATAATACGGTTTTATACAGGTTTTAGCCTTAACTCACTTAGCGCCGAGCGAGCCAGATTTCAATATGAATCTGCGCTTATAACGCCAGGAAATAGCTATATTGAATCCCCAAAATCACATTACATAAACAGGTACACGTGCCTGCGGATGCCACAAGATGACCACTAGAGTGAGCCATAGCTCATAGACTTTCCATGGTCCCATGTTAAGTCAGAATAAAAAACAAGGTTCATGACATAACAGGATGGTACAATGACATGCTCTCCATTGACATTCAATGGACAGGCCGCGGGCCGCCATTTGAGCTCAATACTGCTCAATTCGTGCTTGATCGTCTCAAACCACCATTGGTATGGGCATCGGAACGTATATAGATGCCACACAGAAAGTTTCCGAATCAAAATCCGACCTAGTGAAGCTACGTGAGGGTCGGATGGTTTGCATTGAGCCTAGCGGCTAACAGAGGCCTACGTAAACAGGAAGCTATGGCTTAAAGGTGACGTCATAATCGTATCCTTTTTTTTCACGGTTTTCATCTGTATGCTAGTCGAAGGTAAGCTAACCGTTCCGCTCCGTCTATCAACCCAAATTAAAAGCTTAAACAATGCTTTTATATAAAAGTCGCTCCGAGTCGCTCGGCACTAAACGCCATCATTAGTTAGTCGCCCCGAAAGTCGCTCGGCGCTAAGTGAGTTAACAACCACTCGGATATTTAAATTTCATGTTCTGTCTGTCTCCAATTCCAAGCCATTTCAGATGCAATACCAAAATGCCCTTTGTTGGCAACGGGGCGCTGTCTTTGGGCTAAAATTGGAACGACACAGAGAAGATTAGCATGGTACCACGATGAGAACCATGTAGAGGCAACAGGGCGCTGTATACTTGGCTGTCATTGGGCTGTCTTTGGGCTAAAATTAGAACAATACAGAGAAGATAAGCATGGTACCACGTTGAGAATGTAGAGTCAATCCATTTTAAGACCATTTTAGTACAACTTTAGCTCATGGTGACAACTCATATATATATATTGTCAATAGAATATAGCCTCCCAAAAAGTACCGCCCCCTTCTCGAGGGGGCCCAATAGGAAATGAGCAACTTGGTGACATAAAGAAGGGCTTGTGACATAAACAAGGGCTCGATTTCAAAAGAGTACCGTTCAGACCCGCCCATTCAGAAAATCACTGAAATGAAAGGCAAGGCTTAGAGTTAATGAATGTTTTTTTTTTTTTTTTGGGGCTGGAGGAAACCAAAAAACAAGAAAAAAATGAAAAATGTGAAATTCATGGTGGGGCCCCTTTAAGTACAGCAAAAAGATCCGAGTTCTTCTTCCACTGTCAGCCAGGCACTTGTTTCCCACAGATATGGTTAGTTACCAGTGAGGTCGTCACCCCTCTGCTCATGTCTCTGACCTCTGGTCCTGCTCACACAGCATGGTGGTTTTGGGCCCAGTCTGGAGTCGCTGACCCTGGCCTGCAGGCTGGGTTTCAATCAGCGGGTTCACAAAGATCTTTCACATGCACACACACACATGCACGGATAGACAGACACACACGCTCGCATGCACACACGCACGCACGCGCACACATACGTCTCTCACTCACACACACACTCACTCACGTCTCATTCACATGCATGCACGCACGCACACACGCGTAAAACATAATCAGTTCACAGTCTCAAGCGAGGCAAAACTTTAGTCTGTACCATATACCTCTGTCTGTCTCGCCCTTCCCCACCACAGAGAGCACAGCGGGTGTGCTCAGGGCATGAGATTATTGTAATTGTCGTCTCTGAAGTTGTCCTGTTCGCCTGCCTTTTAGGCCATCATTCAGCCCCACTATGACTATGCCTGCACCTCCTGGTACTCCAACAATAAAATGCCACGGAAGACTACGCTCCAAAACTCCCAAAACAAATTGATTTGACTACTTCTCAACCTGGGGCCCATGTACCACCTCTCCTCCACACATTTTGCGAGCCTAGGATGGCTCAAAGTAGAAGACAGGGTTAAACAACTAAAAATGGGACAGACTTTCAAAATAGTCAATGCAAATCTGCCCTCAACCCCCACAGTGCTCGCATATCTGACCAAACGCCTCCAAAAGGTTAGCAACACCCACAGCTACAACACTAGAGGGAGCGCACAAAAAGATCTGATAATACAGACCCATAGTACAAATATGGGAAAATTCTCCTTTTACAACACTGCCACTCAAGTGTGGAATTCCTTGACTATTTCCCTTAAAACATGTAAATCGCTGGCCTCCTTCAAAACGGCCCTGAAAATTCACCTTTCAGGAGGCCAGAGGAGATGGTAGGCATCACTTCTCCCATAAGACAGGCAAGAAGTGAGACACCCCCCCTTTTTAACTTACACCTACCCCCACTCTCTCCCTGCGCTGCACATATACATATAGTGTATTTTTTTTAAATGCAATGAATGTTATTTTTGTTATTGTTGCTATGTCTGCATGTAAATTGGGTTAACAAGACGTTAAAGGCCTGTTGGGCAGGATGTTCTAACTGTACCTCTGCCGTGCTGCATCTCAAATGTCACTACTGTACATGTGATGTTGTTCATTGTGACTAATACAATATTTAATCAATTAATCAATCAATCAGATGTTGGCATCAAAGGCAATTTATGATGCATTATTTTGTTTCATTTTTTCCCTTCTTTTCTTTTGTCAGCCACTGGGTAACGGAGAGATTGTCTTTTGTTCCCTGACTGCACCTCTAGTGATTGCTGATCGCCCACTCTCACGCGCACACATGCACAGCTTAAACAAAGTTTGAATATTCTATCCAGGCAATTCGAACTTTTGAAATTAACTTTGACCCGGGGGCGTGCTGGTGGCTTAAAGATAATCACATCATCGGTAAGGACCCTGACCTGTTTGTGCATCAGTACGTTTCTGTTAGCTGAAAAGCAGTCAATCGGCAATTGTTGTCTGGCCTTTTGTTGGAATGTGAATAGAACCTTATTGATTGCAGGCAAAATGTTTTAATGTTGTAGATGAGATTTCTGGATTGCTAAGTAATGGGTAGATGGAAGCCCATTTCAATCCATTTTCACGTCAAGTCCCAAATTGAAAATCTTTACACACATAATTAAGTTGATCTGAGAAGAATGCTGAAACTTTTAAATGTGTGTGTTTTTGCAGGCATGCTGCCTTGTGTGTAAATACATGATGCTCCGTGAATTGAGATAAGTCTAGTTAATGAAGTAATGAATATAAAATAGACAGTGGTATTGATATTTGATCCAACTAAATGAGAATGAGGCAGCTGTAATTGTAGCATAATTTCACCTAAGTAAGTACAAAATATGGAAAGAGAATTAACGTGCCCATTGCATGTGGTTGTTTTAAATACATTCGAAATAGTCCTTTTGGGTCTTTTTAACAAGGAGCTAAATGAGTATGCCTTTTTCGATATCTGGATTAAATTGATGATTCGCTAGCTGTCTGTGGGAGCGTCACAGCAGACAGTAAGAATCTCTCTCATGCCATAATGCGATTTCTATTGACCATTCTCACCGCTGTGTATTCTATACTGTATGTAGTACTCTCATCTTTAAAAACAGCCTCCTTGACTCTCTATGCATAATACATAAGTGGTTGGCAAGGAAAGCCCCTGTGTACTGAGCATTCTGAGCATGAACACTGGAGATTCATGTGGGAAGAAGTGAGTTGCCGACTACTTTGCTGCATCAGTAGAGATGGATAGGGCAGACTATCGACAACAACTCTGAACCTCATGCAGTTCCTCTAAGGTTATCACTTCATAACAAAATAAATCCCATTGATTATTACTGGTCTGTTGATGAGGTGTCTTAATCTGACATTATCTACTACTGGCAAGATGAATAATTGAAGAATCGGTGTACAAACACAGAAAAGTAATGGCTAGTCTGAAATCTCCTCCATTATTGTTTGTCCCCAGTTTTGTTGGCTGTGCTGAGAAACACTATTACCACACATTCTTCATTTTAAAACCATTGTGTATTTGTCTGTGTCTCCAGTGCATGTGAAAGCAGGGACCTGTGAGGTGATTGCCGCCCACCGCTGCTGTAACAAGAACAAGATCGAAGAGCGATCCCAGACTGTCAAATGTTCCTGTTTCCCTGGACAGGTGGCGGGGACGACGAGAGCTGCTCCGTCCTGTGTTGACGGTACACTTTTATCATTATTATTATTATTATGTTCATTCAAAAGTGAAAGTATATTTATTAGTGAACGTTCCGCATGAACCTTTGCAGTATGATAATATTATGTGTGACTATGGCTGTCACGATTATGACATTTTACATGACTATTAATTGCCACTCAAGTAATTGCGATTAATGATTTAATTGTGTTTTTGTCGTTGACAATTACATTTCTGTTTGGCTTTTAGGCTTTGAAGTTGCACATGGCAGATATGACACATTGATAGTGGAAATAGCTGATCTGCAAGCTCACAACGCATTCCATCGTGAAAATGTTGAAAATGTTTGAAAATATATGAACATTTTTCAACATGGAAACGATTATGACGAGTATGACAAAATAATTGCGATTATGTCAAATAATTGCGATTAGACGATTAGGCCTATGTATGACATGCTTCCGGGGCCTATTTCAGTGTTTCAGTTGTGTACTTGGCCATGAGCCAAGCAAAGTTTATATTCAGGGCCTCCGATTCCCAAACCCTACAGGACTTGTTCTCAGGGGCTCCATAATCTTTTAAATCGAATTGGATTGTCAGTCCATCCATCCAGTCCCTTTGTCTGCGGTTGACTACGAGGCGATTGGTCCTCGTGTTCAACGGAGCAGAGAGAGAGGGGGCCAGGTCATTTAATATCATGTCAACAGTGGCCTCTGTTACAGGTGAATCGATTCCCCTCTCTCCTCCTTTCTACAATAATGGCTCAGACAAGGAGCTTCCTCCATTTTGACAGTCCCCCGCCACACTGTAGAAATGTCAAGGGAAGTTGTATATCGCCCGTAGGCCTCCTCAGAGCAAGTTAAGACCTTGACGCTCCAACCTCTGCTGTTCGCTTTATTACCCCCTCCTACACACACACACACACACACACACACACACACACACACACACACACACACACACACACACACACACACACACACAGACACACACCCACATATATAGCCTACTTGTGTCGCTGCTCACACTGCTCGTAACAGTTATGAGCTTGACATTGACCCACACACTGTAATTCACTCACTGCAAATACATGGGGACAGGAGTGACGGATCTCCACTGTCAGCCGACCATCAAAAGAACCCCCCCTCTACTCTCCCTGACATTTTAATATAGAAACCAAGAGCTCATTTTCTTTTTATTTATTTGTATTTTCTTCCATGGGTTCTCTTTCTTTGGTTGATACACAACGTTACAGAAAGGACCTCTTATTCATCTCTCGTTCCTCTTTGTTTGTCTGTCTCCTCCATTCCGTCTCTTTTTTTTATTTGTTGCCACAGCATCTATAGTTGCACAGAAGTGGTGGTGCCAGATGCACCCCTGCATGGACGGAGAAGAGTGTAAAGTGTTGCCAGACTTTAAAGGATGGAGCTGCAGTACGGGAAACAAAGTAAAGACAACCAAGGTGCGTGATAAGCCAACAGTCATCGGCATACAAACAGCACAGTGCAGTATATCGTCACTGTCGGGCAGAAACCTCCTATCTCCAAGTTTCAAATTGTTGTATGTTGTTTTCATAAAGTAAAGCCCTGCTTCATCACAAGCACACAACGCCTCGCACCGCAAGGCGCTGTGTGCTTGTAGATCTGCTATTTTCACTAGTTTAAATCATCTTAAACGATAAACACAAAACTAACAGTTTTGGACATACAAGGTTTCCACCTGACAACGACAATATACTAGAACTGCACGGCTCATTATACAAACAGTAGAGGCCTTGACACTGCGTTGGGAGTATGATGTCGACGGACGCTCTCTTCGCTCTGTATGGTGCTTTGGATAAAAGCATCCACCGAGCGGCGTGTACCGCGTTAGCACATCAAACGCCCCCGTCAGCTTATTGCTCTGCGATCACTGAACTTATATTTTCTACAGTGAACCCAACCAGAAGGCAGAATGTTCGGCGGTGTTATTACTCATGAATATATATATGATACGCTGCCACATTAATATATGCAACAAGACATGTCTTGTTTCACCACAGAACAGCTGTGTCGTTTCAAATGAAGCGAAGTCCTTGGGTGGAGGAAGCATGCGTCAGAACAACATAAGATCGAAAAATGCACTGTTCTCTTGGGAAAAAATGGAAATGACAAAAAATTACATTGATTTTGTTAATGTATAATTATTTTATTGGGTAGCATACTACCTATTGCGTACGTTCTTCAGAAAGAAATATGAAAACATGAAGAGTGAGGTATCGTGAACATTAGCAGCATTTCGGAGTCAGTGCTATTGCAGGAAGCCTTACCAACACACACAGGTCTATTGCTTCCATCCAGTGGTGGAAAAAGTGTTTTTACTTAAGTAAAAGTATCAATACTGCATTATAGATGTACTTTGTCCGGAATTCAAAATGTTCTTGAGTAAAAGTACAATTGGCATAAAAATACTTAAATTACCAAAAGTAGAAGGATTTGGGATCACGGTGTACTTTGCAAGCCAAACCCCCAAATCAATCCTTCAGTTCTAGGCATCACAGAAGGAGGAACCACTCATATTGAAAATGAGTGGTTCTCCCCTTTAAGTAAATGTACCTTTCTGTGTGGTACCCTCACAAACAACATGCAGTAATCCTGGTCTCTATACTGCCTCCCCCTGGCCAGCTGGGGCGCCTGATGGAGGGGAAAGGAACTGGTTGGAATAACGTGTTCCTTCCACGTGCTACGTCCAACCGGGGAAACTCCCCCCTGTCAGGTGAAAAGAAGCGACTTGGACTCCTCATGCATAAAAGGAAGCATGAGGTAAGACCGTTTTCTCCCCAGGTTGGCAGAGGGAATGTAGCACCCAGGATTACATTAGATAATTGACACCGGGTGATAAATGGGTTACAAAATCGTGGGATAAAAATGTAGATGTAAATTCACTCCATCTGACCCACTCGCCTTTGCCGATAGGATGAGAGAGCTGTCTTTGGGTCAGGCTCTAGAGTTGAAAAATAAAAGTGAGTGGTCTTGGGTGCTGCCTCAAAAGTGTCAATGAGAAAGCAAAACAAAGTGGCGAGCAAAGGGCAGGAAGCAAGGCAAAGAAAAGAGAACAACAAACAAACAAACAAACATGCCGCCAGGAAGCTGAAGAGTGTCACCAAGGTAGTATACTGTAGCTGCTCTAAAGCAGGGAGGGGAGAATTCAGCCTGTGGTGTGGCACTCCCAGAGATTAATCGAGGTTATCCACTCCTGTGTTGTTGTTTTTTTGGGGTAGTTTTTGGGGTTGGGTAGGTAGACCTGTGGCTGCTGGAAGGTAGGGTAGGGGGGCAGAGGCGTGGGTGGTGGGTGAGGGGGAGAGAGAGAGAGAGAGAGGAGGGGGAGGCCCGGGGGTGACACAGTGGGCCCTGAGCCATCCATCACGGCTTCGTGTTTGACTCACCAAACGCCTGTACTTGAGCTGCCTCCTCCATTATTCATGGCTACGGGAGGCCTGGACGAAGGCAGAGCTTTTTATTTTAGCCGGGTTAATAATTCATGCCCCCTCTCACACGGCCCCCAGGAAAGGCAGCAACAGAGAGGAAGAGAGGGAGAATGCAGGCAGGGGTTCCAGGTGGCTGCTAGTACTGTAGGACCCGTCAGAACCTCTGCTCCTTCTTCTTACTTTTTTTTTTTTTTTTTTCCGTATTCCAAGTCTCCGCGGGGGTTCCCTGCCATGATCGCTGCCCTGGCCGCCTCCCACTGAGAGGCTAGAAAGCGAAGGGTCAGTGTTGCATGCCAGAAGGGCTTTGTGTCGTGGCTTCATCATTAACATTGACCTGAGGAACAAGTTGCAGCAGTGAGGATGACTTGAAGGGTCAAGAGCTTGCATCCACCTGGCCTTCAGTGGCATTAGTAGTTAGTACAATGATTAAAAAGAAGAAGAAGAAAAAAACGACAGAGTCAAATAGAGCGGGGGCTCCCCTGTTCAACTGAAAAGGCTAAATTAATTATCAGTTATCTGGCTAACTGGCTTAAATCCCGCTACTGTAGCAGCTACTGTACTACTGTACTACTGTACTGGAGGAATTGCTTTCTTTCATCCTTAAAAATTGGGCCACATACATGGATGATATTTATTCATTCAAAATGAACTCATTCTGAACAGAGATTCATACTAGGGGTGTAGCGATTCGATACATATCACGATACATGGTTGACGATAC
Source organism: Nannobrachium achirus (assembly GCF_963921795.1). Taxonomy (NCBI): domain Eukaryota; kingdom Metazoa; phylum Chordata; class Actinopteri; order Myctophiformes; family Myctophidae; genus Nannobrachium; species Nannobrachium achirus. Next base: position 46,963,196 of record NC_137815.1, read on the forward strand.
GATACATGGACGATATTGGTTCATTCATGGCGATACGATTCGATTCGATTCACTGATTTAAAATCGATATAGTAACTATTTAGCAAAGAAATTAAATCTGTGTGAAAGGTGTGGATAGTGCAGGTTTTTAAGGGAAACATGTATTATTATGGATATAAATAAGTAACACTGTGATTATCTGCCAAATACATGGACATTGTATATTGACAAACGTGCACCTTGACATGAACCCAGAGATTACACACATTTATCCATAGACCAGTGTAGCTATATGGAAAGGAAAAGTAATTAAACCCCTCCTTTACATTTTTCTTCTTAAAAATGCTAAATACAATGCACAAGTAGGTAGTATCGATACAATCGATTCTTTGCACTGCCGATTCGATACGATACAAAATAAAACGATACGATTCGATTTTAGCTGTTTTCATTTCGATCTACTTCGATTTTTTAAGTTAAAAACGATATTTTCGATGCAGTTACTATATCGTTACACCCCTAATTCATACCCAACTGTTTACATACAACCTGAATAATCTATTCTGATTCAAACGGAATATACCACCCCTCAAAACCCAAATGAAAATTAATTCGGAATGGAATGGAATATTCTATTCCATTCTGAGGTGTTTACATGAGCATTTTTATTCTGAATGAGCAGTCATTCTGAATACAAGTGGAATATACCTGCCCATGTAAACGCAATATGCATAATATGTTGAACAATGCGTACCCATCACCTATCAGTAAGAAGCACTAACGTGAGCTTTGTGTGCCAACATTGCTGAGCTGTGATTGCCTTAGCAGCGTCAGCGTCACTGTACTGTATATGTGCATGACACGTGGTAGCATGGTCTTATTATATTGAAATGGATACAGAGATACAGACAAACACTGTTCTAGATGTCTGGCCCCTTCAGAGCCACGCAGTACAAACTGTATGTTATGCTGTAGAGAAAGATTTCTCAAAATCTACAGTGGAAAGTAGTTGTATTTGACCTACTGCAAAAACATTTGTGCCAACAAAAATTAAACTATACATTTCAAAATAATATCTGGTAGCTTTAGTCTTTGTGTTGTGAAACCATGAATGTTTTCATCTTTATGTCTTTATTAAGGCTTTGTTTTTTAAATAAGTGATGCAGAATATTGGGAAAGGAACCTTCAGTTCCATACCAGCATACCTGTGTTCAATAAATCCTTTCCGATATTTGGCCATGACACGCTTGACGAAGAATGATGGCGGGGATTGTCTCACCTCCTGATAAAGTCACGTCAATAAATCTCCCTCTGAAACCTCCACAGCCTCCTCTTTCTCTGACAACTTCAGCCCCACCCGCTTTCTCCCCACTTTCTCTGTCAAAGAGCAGCGACAGTTCTATAGTAATAGTGTTAAAACCATTTTAGCGATTTTAACCATTTTGATTTCAGTGGGTGGGGGCATGCGTACAAGTGACTAAATATTTTAGTCACTTGACACAATAAGTCCATTCCCAAGATGCACCGCAATCTTTCATGGGCAGATGTGACTTATGGGGGCTAGTAGTGTTACTGTAAATAGTAATAAAGACATCGCCAGCTTATTGTGTCTAAAAATACATATTTAGTCACTTGTACGCATGCTTGAAATCAAAATTGCTAAAATGGCTAAAACGATAGAAAGCAGTAGGCCTAAATGAAATCTTTTTAACACTCGCTAATTACAATCTAGAATATGAACCCTTCTTGTAAAAAAACAAATCCTTTAAGCTATTATCTTCCCATTTGTTCTCCAGCCGTGCCCCCACACATTTCCTCAAATCACGTCAACAGGCTAACTGATTATGCTGATAGATCCGGAGTTCAAGGTATTGTGCATGGCATATAGGAGGCAAAGCTGTATAACATCAAAACCTTTCCAAGTGGTTTAAACTAAAATTGGCCTAAAAAATCTATGTTGTTCCAACACCAAGACTATGAAGCTCAAACAGGGACTTAACGAAGCATATGGCATGTCTACAGATTCTCCTGTTTACCCTGAGTAAATAACTTTATAAAGGTTATGTGAGGAAAGAGTCTTAATACTTAAAGGGCTAAAAGATAACGCCCTGATGTCCCTATCAATAATGGTGGTCGATAAGTGCCCTGAAAGCGGTGCTAAATCATTCTATCGGCCATTGATTTGTGTCTTGTATGGTCCATTAAGACACGGCCTGAGGCTGGAATTCACCCTGCAATTTGGGCTTTTAGGGCGTTCGTGACAATTGTGAAATGGGATCGTATACACCTCAATAACTCAATAACTTTGTTGGAGCTGTCAGAAAGCATCGGACAGGATGCATGCAGCCAAGACAGTGAATGTTCAGAGACTTGAGCACTTAAACCTATATGCTTTTTTATCATGTCAAATGGCGGATATAGCCGAGCCACGCGGCGTGAGCTCGTAGTTCTGCTATTTTTGCCAAATGTTCACCTACAATTACAACTACAAAGTTGCCATTTAGCAGATGCTCTTAATCCAGAGCAATTTACACTAATCAAAGTAAACATACTGTACATCAAATGCATAGAGACCTATGACCTAGGTCTAGGATCATTGTGACCGAAGGTCGCAGTATACCATGAGAAATCTCACTGGCCAGTGAGATGGCCCATATCTGCGTGGCTGGTTCAGATATATGTATGGACAGATATGTATGGGCATAAAATATATTGTATGTATATGGATACATATTATTATTAATAAAGGATAAAATAAAATAGAAAGTCCATACATGGTCATTCCCAGAAATAAAATCTCTTATGCCCATATATGGAGATTTCTGTTGTGATCAATCCCAGGCCGAAAATGTTAATATTAAGTCCATATATGTATATGGATATATATTAACAATTTTGCTGCCATTTTAAACTTAGCTGTAGTAAGCAGCTGCCAAATTGTCCTTACCTTTTAACGTGGGCACGCGCACGCATCGTGCACAATCTGTGCGCGACTCATCTAGTAGACTGTAGACTCGGTGACAAGTTTTCGAATAAAAAAAACCCCATTGAAATAGACATATCCGTTGCCACGCTGTATCCCTGCTTATCCGCCAGTGTTTACATGAAAAAACATTGAAAAAAGCCAACTGTGCGCTATGGTAACAAGTGGACACGTTCGCGCACAAAACGCACGATATGTGCGGGGATCAAAATCCGATTGAAAAACGAGTGTTCCATCGCCGAGTAGCTTTCTCTTCTGTTACACTGTAAACCAACGGAGGCGGGACTATGGCCCAGGCTCAGACCGGATACGGAAAGCTAGATCCGGTCCAGACCGGAAATGACCGGATACAGTTAGGGGGGCGGGCCTAAAGAGCCAGAATCAGCGAAAATCTGCGATAATACTTTTAATCCTTTCATAATGATTAAAGCTAATTAAACTTCCGGGATCGACGGGCATGGCACCGCGGTACAGCGGGAAATCTACGGTTTCTACGGGGATCGCCCAGAATGAGTTAATAAAGGATAAAATAAATAAAATGTCCATATACAGCATATACAGTATGGGCATTCCCAGATGATGCCCTGTTAGGGTACCCCCTTATGCCCATATATGGAGATCCCCAGGCATCAAACCCAGGCCCTAACTCGCCAAGGCCCTGCTTGGCTTTACTAATTAACATGTTTTATGCCCATATATGGAGATTCCTATATATTATCAATATTAAGTACATTATTAAGGATATTATGTTATCAATATTAAGGACATAATTATCTGGGAATGCCCATATTTGGTAATGCCCATATATGGGCATGTTTTGACATAACATTGTTGACTATCTTGCAGGGGTCTCCATATCAATTCAATTCAAAGAACTTTATTTTCCTTTCAGAACTTTGTTTGTGCAGTGGTTAAAAAAGACAACACAACATACATTCACGGTACACAAAACATAAATGTTGCTACAATAAAAGCACTATGTTTAAAAACTAGTTCTTTAAAGCATAATATAAAAAATATATATAAGAGCAATGTATAAATAAGTAAGTAGGATACATAATGTCTAAAGTCCACCTGCAGCTCCTTGGTCTTACTGGGGTTTATGTCCAGGAAGTTGTTTGTACACCACTGCTGCAATCATCGGTATACAGCGTGAACAGTACTGGTGAAATCACCAAACCTCTCCCGCTTGACAGGTCACGCTCGCAACCCATTGTGTTGTGACAAATGCCTTTTTAAACCCAATATCCGTCTGTTATGACATGCCCAGAATAGGGATTCTAGAGTTAAAGGTATATTCAGTGATTGTATTTCATTCAAATAAAAATATAATTGGTACATTTTTCATTCATTCTCCTCACTAGAATGTGTGCTGACCATATAAGGACTTCCACCATGGCGAGCATAGCTAGATTCGGTTTTCAGAGGTGGCCAGCCAGTCCTCGACCAATCAGGGTAGAGTATGGCCGTAGTTATGTTATGATGTTTAGTTATGGTCAAAATGAAGGTTTTGAGAACCACAGTCGCTCTGAATTAAGAACGTCTGCTAAATGTCTAGATTGTAAACTACTGAACTCATGAAATGCCACAGTCTCGTAGTAAATCAGTATCATACATATCCTGAAGCTGAAGCTGGAGACGTAGGCCTACCAATATTCAGTGATTGGGTCTAATGATCAAAACGAGAACATTATAAGGGTTTATTACCCAGCTTGTTTGAATGCTTGATTCTGATTGGTCGAGCGCTGAAATCAGCGGTGAATTATGAGCGTATAATGACCGCTCCGCTCTATAATTCACTGCTGCCTAATCAACGGCTCAGAGCAGCTGCAGCATTCAGGCTGCACTGCGTGGATTTAGTGCCGTATCCAACATGGCAGCCATGTAAACAAACACACAGCGTCATTTACAACCAAACGTTGCTCTGAAGAATGTTTTTAAAAACATTTTAGGCGAGAAATAGACGACGCAGTAACCGAAAATGGATTCTATTTGATCAGCACTTCCTTGTTTTCCAAGGCGACCGTGTTGCGCTCGGGGGGACGCACTTTCAGCCGTCTGTAAACAAGGAAATACTTTGTTTTGATTTTAGTTTTGAGTCAAATTATTAATTTTATGTATTAGCCGGGTAATAAGTGCCTCGGGGAATTATCAGCCCGTCGTGTCCATATAAGCCATAATGACCGCGCAGCAAGACCTTATCGCATACGTATAAAATCTATAAAAAACTAAACATTTCCACGCAGTAAGGCCAGTAAGGGACAAGATGACCCCCGGTCACTTTCATTATCACTGAATACACCTTTAATGTGGTTAATATGACTGAATATCCGCAACGCACGCAGGCATGCACGCAGTAAAAGTCTCTCCATCAAAATAATGGTCAGTTTGTCAGTGGGACTGACAGCTGACCTGTGAAATGTGACCTTTCATCCTGCTCAAACAGTACATCAGATCCTTAGGAGACTGTATGTTCTCCTGATTCCATTGTATGCTACTGTAATTGCTTGGATCTGTGTATTTTAATAATCAAAAGCCACATATCCAACTGGAAGCATATAACCTGCAACAACAACAACAGCAAATTGTTGTTGTCAGGTGGAAACCTTGTATGTCCAAAACCTTCCTTTTTTTGTTATTATTATAAAAACGATTTAAAATAGTGAAAATAGCCCTACGAGCACACAAGATCTGCTATTTCACTACTTTTGTGCGACACTCTTTTATGATGAAGTAGGGCTTTAATTTACCAAAGAACATACACATTTGAAGCTTAGAGATACAAGGCTACTGCCTGACAGTGAGGAAATAATAAACCAACCAAACAAACAAACTTATAACGTAATATTAAGAGAATTCTATGGTAAGTATGAAACTTTCCTCTTTGGATAAGGTCTGTTCTTTGGTGAGGGTCTGTACCACTACTAGACATCCAAGAACTTTTACAATTACAATTTCGGAATTAAGCAGAGGCTTTTCCCAGAGCGACATAGAATGAACTGTATGAACCTTATTATAAAAAAATAACAGCTGTCTAAACAACACGATAAATACCATTCTTAACAGTGGTCAAGAAACAAATTAATTAAAAATCACACCCAGTGTGAAATGACAAGTGAGCAGTGTTATATGAGTTAATTTCATTAAGCGTCCTGCGAAGCTTGGCCAATGTGGCAATGGGTGCACAACAAACTTTGGACAAACGGTCAAAGCCAGATGTTGGAGCTTAGCTCCTTCCTGCAGCACCGCTCAAAAAGGGTCATAGGCAGACAGATCTGGTCTGTGTCAATATGCCGACAGGCCAGTGTTCCAACCACCTAACCCTAACCCTAACCTCAGTAAAACTAACGCTGGTGAATGCTAACCTGGTGAAATACTAACCTGCCGAGTCGTGCGGACATTGGTCAATGCTAACCTGGTGAATGTTAACCTGGTCGGACCAACGGGTCGTCGAACCAATGCTCAGTCCCCGACAGATCAGAGATGTCCATATATAGGCATAAAATGGACAAAGACAGACGGGTACAACAGGTATTCTGACAACGGGCACAACGGGCATTACAAAACCGCTTGGGGCATGCATTCATAACGGCATCTTTCCCGGGTAGGCCTGTGTTTGAAAAGGAACATTTTTCAACATGGAAATGATAAGTCTGAATATCTCAAATAATTGCGATTTGGTGATAATGTAATAACTGTGACAGACCTATTTGATTCCTGTCTGAAACCCATCTGATGTGAGTATAAAAGGTAAAATAAATAAATAAATAATAATAGATAGAAAACATAACCGATCTTGGATCATATTGCATCTATAATGAATAATCTGAATAATCTGCATGACAATAACAATCAGCTCAACTTTTACATGCATAGTATTCAATGCTACAGTAGGCTCCATATCTTCATATTTGTGCTGTATTGTGTAGTATTATTGCACCCTCATGTTTTCTGTTGTTTCCCATGTACTACAGTATATTGCCAGCAGAAACTTGCGGAAGGACACAGCTCATAGCTTAACAAGTTGGTTTTCTGCTAATGCTGTGACAGAACCACTTGGCATAAAGTTCTTATTTATGTCAACACCTTAGTTCTCCAGTCTGCTGCTACCAGCATCGGGGGGACCACACAAGTTCCTATATTGTGGCTCTCCGCCCACTGATTCCCAAGGATTGTCACATTGAAGTGAAGATTAAATTGTGCCTCCCTGAACAGTGAGCACTGTGCCATGCTAGACAACAGAGGAAAAAATCTAATCTGCTGCAATATTAGAATTGCTCCTTCAGAAATCTGGACAGGGTGGAGTCAGTCCCAAATTTTAGACAACCGTGACCCAGCCAACTGCTAATGGATGCCTGTATTCAAACAGGACCTCCTGTGCGCTTGTAAGTGCATGTGAGTTTGTGCGTGCGTGTGCGTGCCTGCGTGTGCCTGGTGTGAGACTCCTCTGACAATACAGCATAAATCAGAGGGCATGCCAGAAAGTTCCTTATGTTCCACTTTTAAAGGGCAAGATAACAAACAAAGGACACATTTCACCCACTGGTGTATTTATAGGACAATGCTAAATGTAAAGGGTAGCACATTCTGTGTCTTGTGACAATCTGTTAGATTAATATTCATGAATACATACACCTAAAAATACTTATGGCAGCAGAATGCCGTAGTGAATAATAATGTTCACCAACAATGTCCTTATGGTGATGAGCAGCTGTGTGCTCCAAAACTACATCAAATGTTTTCTGTATCACAGAATTTACAGTATGACAAACTCCATTCAAGTGTAATTTAGTTTTTGTCACTTTGTCAATTTGTAAAGGTATGAATATCTCAGAATTAAACACAGGCATCACATTGCACTACAACTCTTAAATGGATCCCTGGCTAATATGACAAATATGCCTCAAAACATTATAATTGTCCTCTATAACTACAATGTAAAATTAAAAACACCTTAATTATTTTATTTCTTCTAGAAATAGCTAATCTTTCACTCAACAGGGGAAATGCCCGTCGCAATGTGATGATGTCATAAATGTCATGTGTGATCTATCCCTATGGAATGTATGGCATGCATGTGCATATAAAAACAAACGTAATACTTCCTATGGTTAATATGAGCATCAAAACAATATTTCAAATGTGTTTTTTGCACATGCATGCCATAAATTCCATAGGGATAGATCACACATGACATTTATGACATCATCAACTTGCGACAGGTATTTCCCCTGTTGAGTGAAAGATTAGCTATTTCTAGAAGAAATAAAATATTTAAGGTGTTTTTAATTTTACATTGTATATAGAGGACAATTATAATGTATTAAGGCATATTTGTTGTATTAGCCAGTGTTTTGGCTTAACCATAATGTGGCTATTGCACCGAGTGCATTAGGAATGAAGGAAATGTCCCCTGGGAATATAAAAACTTGGAACTAGGAATACACTTTTGATATTTGGGGCAGCAGTGGCTCAGGGGTTACGAGTGGCTACACGGGGATCGGAAGGTTCCCGGTTCGATCCTGAGGTCCCACTGTGTTACTGTCAAAGTGTCCTTGAGCAGGACCCTGAGCCCCTGACTGCTCCAGATGAGCAGGTTGGTGCATTGCATGGTGTACTCCGTTGTGTGTGTGAATGGGTGAATGTAAAGCGCTTTGGATAGGTGTTGTATAAATGCACAGTGTATATTACTCAGTGATGTAAAGTAACTAAGTATGTTCACTTAAGTACTGTACTTAAGTAGAATTGTTTGGTATTTGTACTTTACTTGAGTATTTCCAATATGTTTACTTCTACACAATTATTGTACTTTTATTCCACTATTTACTACACATTTAGTTACTAGTTACTTTGCAGATATACCGTACATTATTATCTTACAATAAATGCGAGAAGTCTCTGCGTGCGTGCGTGCGTGCGTGTATGTATGTATGTATGTATGTATGTAATCCGCGTATCTCGAGAACCGTTCGTCCGACCGGCCTCGACCCCACCCGACGCGCGGTTTTCCCGAACCGGTGCGAAGCGTTCGGAATCTCCGTATGCGGAACTGATTGTTGACATCAGGCTGTTCCGGAGGAAATCGGCGCAAGCGCTGACTCATTATGACATCATTTTACAAAACATCAGGCTGTTCTGGGTGAAATCGGCGCAAGCGCTGGGCATCTTACAATAAATGCGAGAAGTCTCTGCGTGTGTGTGTGTGTGTGTATGTAATCCGCGTATCTCGAGAACCGTTCGCCCTACCGGGTTCAGATTCGGCACGAAACGTTCGGAATCTTCGTATGCGGAGATGATTGTTGACATCAGGCTGTTCCTGAGGAAATCGGCGCAAGCGCTGACTCATTGTGACATCACATCATAAAAGGCTCTGACATCACATACACCACATGAGTCAACTAAAAATGCCATGGTGACGTATTGAATGTCATCAGTATGACGACAGGCAAACATTATGGTCAAAGCGGCTCTTATGACAACAGGTATAATGGGATTTGCATTAAAGGGTAGGGCATTCACAGAGATCTCCATATATGGGCATGAAATGGATGCCCGTATGTGGAGCTGATGTCTGACATCAGAGTTTTCCGGATACTGTGTCTGCAGAGATCTCCATATATGGGCATAAGTGGACAAAGGCAAATAGATGGTCAAAACGGGTCCTATGACAACAGGTATACTGGGGTTTGCATTAAAACCTATGGTCATGAAGTGTGGGTCATGACCGAAAGTATAAGGTCGCGGGTGCAAGCGGCTGAAATGGGTTTCCTCAGACAGGTGGCTGGTATCTCCCTTAGAGATAGGGTGAGAAGTTCAGTCACCCGAGAGAGACTTGGAGTAGAACCGCTGCTCCTACATTTGGAAAGGAGTCAGCTTAGGTGGTTCGGACATCTAGTACGGATGCCCCTAGGAAGGTCCTTGATGCGCGTCCCACTGGGAGGAGACCCCGTGGCAGACCAAAGACCAGATGGAGGGATTATATCTCCAAACTGGCTTGGGAACGCCTCGGTATACTCCCTGAGGGAGTAGAGGAAGTTGCAGGATAAGGAAATCTGGAGGTCAGTTGGAACTGTTACCCCCGCGACCCGATTCCGGATAAGCAGTTGAAGATGGATGGATGGATGGAAATGGATGCAGGCAGACAGATACAGATATCTCCATATATGAGCATAAATGGACACAGGCAAACAGATGGTCAATACGGGTCCTACAGAGATCTCCATATATGGGCATAAAATGGACGCAGACAGACAGATAACTCCATATATGGGCATAAACGGACACAGGCAAACAGATGGTCAAAACGGGTCCTACAGAGATCTCCATATATGGGCATAAAATGGACGTAGACAGACAGTATCTCCATTATGGGCATAAATGGACACACGCAAACAGATGGTCAAAACAGATCCTATGACAACAGGTATAATGGGGTTTGCATTAACCCTGCAAGACCCGAATTAATTTCTACTGGCCCAAAAAAAGTTGTAGGAGTCCTAATCACAGGAAAATGTAAGCCATAAATCATAAATCATGCTCTAATTTGCATTTTGGGGATATTTTTCACAATAATAACATATGTACATGTTCTAGACATTCTAATGATCACGAAAAACAATATTACAGGCATTTTACTTATGTTTTAGTGAGGAATAGCTTCAGTTAAAAAGTGAGATGTTGTTCGTCCAGACGCTGGAATTTCAACTTCGCTGGGAGGTGTGAATGTCATTCTCTGTGGGAGGTATTTATATGCAAATATCGTGGCCAATGGCATTGTAATACTAAACAATAGGATTTAATGGTGATGTTAATGTGAAAAAAGAACAGGAAAACTAATTATAACATTTAAAAAAAAAAAGATTTAAAAAATGTTGCCAAAAAGCAACGCTGGGCCTTGCAGGGTTAAAGGGCGGGGCATTCATTCCCTATTTACATTGTTCCCGAGTTGGCCAGGACGCCAACTAGACGTATTCTAGTATTATAAAACATACTGTAAATCACTTTAAACCTTTTTTATACCTAGGCTATTTGATAATAGCTGATCTACACGCACCCTATCTACAACGCATCACAATGTGAGCTTGTACATCTGATCTGCTATTTTCAAACATTTTGTGCTTTTACTTTTGGTACTTTAAGTACATTTTGATGCCAACACTTTCATACGTACACAACACAAGTACATTTTGAATTCTGGACTATTGCAGTATTGATACTTTTATTTAAGTAAAATATGTGAGTACTTTTCCCACCACTGAATTGGATTTGGTGATGGTGACTACATTGTTGCAGGTGTGACAGGAGCATAACCCTAGTCTGATTTTTGTAGTTTGTTTTCATGCTCAAGTTAAAAACTACAGGGCCATAACATGTGAAAAAATGTGAAATGACTTTGAATTTGTTTTCCGGAAGATGAGTGCATGTTAACACATCTGGTGCCAACCCCGAGTTTTCCGAGTTTGTATTGGTACCAATGCTGTGCCAACTGCCAACCCCGAGTTTCCCGAGTTTGGGACTTTTTTTTTTTTTTTTTTGTTTTCAATTTTTTTTTTCAAATATTTTTTTTGGACCTCCAGAAATGTATTAGGCATGATCGCGATCGCGAAATTGCATGTTTAACCCCCATACCAACCCATTCTTTCAAACATGGCAGCCATGTTTGTTTACATCTGAAGAAAACATAATGGCCCATAAATCATGAATGCTTGAACGGATTTCCAAGCGGATTTTTTTGTTTGAAAGCTGTGAACAGTGTGCACACACGTGGTGCATCAGCTAGGCATGGGCGTGCACTTTTTACACAATTGCGCAATTACATGGAAGTCTATGGTAACCATGGCAACGTGGGACATTGAATAGAAAAAATCATAGCAACATAAGTGTTAAATTACTTATAACACTATAATAAAGTATAAAAAAAATATTAAAAACTACAGCATTAAAAACATGGCTGGCTAGTAAGCAACGCAGGTGCAGCTAATAAAATTGGTGTTAGATTTATGTGTGCCCAGAGCCATCGGAGTGCAACTGGTCAACGCTTGCACATTCACACACCTAAATCTAACACAGCTATTATTCATCTTATTAGCTGCAGCTGTGTTGGTTACGTCACGGCATACTCTGTCTAAAGGTTATATGCAGCGCTCCAGTGTCGCCATTTTCATGCGACACAGATAAAAGTGTAAAATAGGGCTTAAAGGAGTAGTTTGCCCCCAACATGAAGTTTTTTCTATTGATTAGTTACGCCATGGAGACTTGTGATCTTAAAAAGATTATAGTAAATGCATTGATTCTGGATGGGGACCCAATGCATGTCCCAGGAGCTGGGAACTTCTCATTTGGTCAAGCCATTCCTGGGACACTTGGCTGTGAAGGCACAGTCAAGTTAGCCTGACACTCAGCCAGAATTGACATTTCGTTTCACTCCATTATTCAGTCTGAAGTTGCTTCCACCCAGGGCGATTGCTGGGATGGGTGTTGCCAAAGAGGCAGTCTTCTGCGATTGGTTCACCGTCTGACCAACACAACAGTAGCAAAGCAGATGACGTAGTGTTGTTATGTGTGGCTGGCGAGTGGCTAGCCTGTTGCTTGCTAGTGCTACTTGCTAACCAAAGAAACAGGCAGAATAGGAGCACTATGAACTAGGAATCAAACACAACATAACATGCCTGCTACTGGTGTTTCATAGCGAGATCGATACGATCGCATATTACTGCGACGGGCGACGCGATGCGCGGTACGGTATGGCAGCGACGCTTGTTTACTTGGAAACGCACATGAGTTCTGGGAAATCCCCACCCACGCTGATCACAAGACGCTGATTCACGACGCTGATTCGCCGTACGGATTTTCGAACGAGGAAAGCCTCTTCAATGAGAGCAATTCTAGACCCCTGAATCGTCAAAACAAAAATTTAAAGGGGTGTGGCTAGCGATTCAGGGTCTGGAACTAGGCTACAGTCAAGTGCCAATTGTAGGAGAATGGGATATTTGTTTACCCTCTTTCACTAACGCTGGGTGAAATTCACCTGGACACCTGCCTGTAGGAAAAAACAGGGATGGGGGCAGGGAAACACCTACCTTCTATGATGTCACTGAGCATCCTGAAGGTGCCCAAGGAGCCCCACCCACCTCAGACATCTGCAGTAACATTATGAAAATAGTTGTCCTGGTGAAAATCACCCGGCATTAGTGTACTAGGGTTAAGTGGTTAAATATATGTTGGCTTGGCACATGTGGTGGTCATTAGGTGAAATGATTTGTTTCTGTTGCGTAACCCAGATTTAACCATTTTATTTGGTCCCCTCTGTTTCAGGTTACCCGATAGTCCTCTAAGACAACCGGATTTGGTGCCAGGCGAACCCCAACACTGACAACCGACACCATATAGGACCTGTGGATATGATGTGGGGTTTGACAAATGGTGGAAACTAGGGACCAATAGGGACAAAAACACTGACATTCCACCAGGCAAATGGAGAACGATGATCACCGGACAACCACACAAGACTGTTCATCTTCCATAATGGACTACTGGTGTCTTTAGACTTCAACAGTAGCCTTCTCTGAAATGTACTGCCCGCCAAATCTTCTCTTTTTTTGTGTCATAGTTTTCTGCCTATCGACACAGAGGCTTAATGCCTGAACTTAATATATTGACTGAATGACTGTGGATAACACATGAAAAAAAGAAGAAGAAAAAAAATCCCACTGTAAAACAAAAATCATGTGACGTGATTTTTTTGTGTTATTCTTTCGCCACAGTGAGCCATGGGACTCCTGATACATATCTACTGTACGTTGAGGACCTAGTGAGATCATGAGCATTTTCATTCCTTTCCGCCTTATGAAGCAGATGTCTCTTTTTTTGGGGGTGAAGGTGGAGGACTTGAAACAAACAAGTGTTCGGCTCTTGTAAGATTAGAGCGTCAAGTCTTCTTTTCAAAGACTTGATGCATCAAAAGGAGATTGCCACAACAGTGGAGGAAAAGATTAATGTTATGATGTTTGACAAGGCACCATCGCGGCTCAAAACCACAGTTTAAGGTGATGTAAAGCTGTGCTCCGCCAAAATGTTTTCGTGACATCTGTTGTTTTCAAAGCCTTGTGACAAAACATTGATTACAAATGTCAGTATTATCTCAATAAATCTATCTAAATGGATATCATTGAATCAAAAATGTTTGTATCGAAGATGGCACTGAAGGTAGAGATCATATAGGTTGTGTTTATGATGGAGTGCAAAGAAAGCTATAGGAACAAAGAGCTGTGTTTCTAAATGAGCACAATTCACAGGAAGATACCTGAAATCTGGTCTGCACAGCAATTGATAATTAGTTTCTTTCTTCCAAAGAAACACCTCTAAGCCCGTTTGATTCATTTAAAAAAAAAACATTGTCATTATCTAAACTGGCATTTATTGCGTTGTTAAATGAAAGTGCCCGTCATCCACAAAGACTTGCCATTTTTTCTGTCTGAGTGATTTTCTGTTAGTCGCTGCCTGAGAGAAATCCCAAAGCGCTGTTAGTGCATGTCATTAAAAGCTTACAGAAAAATAAACCGACGCTGCGGTTCAGTGTGCGTCGTGTCGCATTGAGTGGGGGTGGGCGGGTGAAAACAGCTTGAGACAGAGACCCTAGCGTGGTGGAGCGGGATTAGTTGGCTCCCGGTGGCCATACATTTGTGCTGCCTGCCTCTCTAATCTGTGTGGGCCAAGGGCGAATGGCACATCCCTCCATTTCGACATGGATATGTACTGTGGCCATTATCATTTCCGATATTCTTATCAGCATGCGGCTCCATTCCTCTTCCCTGTCGAAAAACCAAACACAGGTTATAGGCAGGCAGCCCTGTGGAGGAGCAAAGATAGAGGAGGGCACAGGTGGAGATCTGCTTATTCACTTGCTTATGACATTCTCACCTTAGGGACAGGGCGCTATATAATGTGTGTGGCCTTACCTCTGCAAGGATAAACAGGAATATTTCTGAAATTTAAATGTAATGTATGTCTGTCATGGTGGTGAAGACACAAATCAGCACACCATCAGACCTGCAGTGAAAGAAGTCTTTGAGCAAACCTTGCAAAATAAATTGCTTCTGCAGTAATTGTGAGCTACAGTATGCTAAAATACTTTAACATAATCAAGATGATTTCTAGAACCCAAAACACGTCAATGCATTGTAGGGAATTTCTTCTTTTGTATGTCAATTTTACTCTGTAATTGAAATGCAATGTTCACAATGGAATGCTCCTATAATATCCATAATGAAGTAAGCAAAAAAAAAGAGGAAAAAACAATGGGAAGCGTATTGCCAAAGATCAGACCTAAGGGACCAGTGCTGTACGGGGAGGCAGGGGTAGAAGGCCCCTACAGTTAGCGAACCAGTTTGCCCCTTGTTTGGTTAGAAATCATTAAATTACAGTAATGACTAATTTCTCATTGCTGTGCACAAGCCGCCAGAGACCACCGCGGATTTAATAAAGACCCAGCGATGAATTACAAACACGGAACGGTGGAGAAAAAGGGCTACATGATTATACAGAGTAATTCAAAAGTGCATTAATAAAACAATAGAGAAACATTCCTAAATCATTTGAGATAAAGGCTATTTGCATAATTCATTAAGATTAATCAGGGTAGCAATCAACCACAGTGCTCAGAGGGAAAGAGAGAGAGTGTATGAATCCAGTCCCTCTTGGAAAAGCCCTTTCAATCTACAAACTATGAACCAAGCTACCCTTGGATCAAAGAATTAACCTGCGTGCCCCCTATAGCCCCAGCAGTGTTGGAACACAATTGTTGCAATTCACCTTTTACGTGTGCTAACATTCTATTAATATTGAAATGTCTTTTCATACCACAGAGTCCTCTGGGGTGGTTTTGCTGCTTGGGCACAAAAGATCTCAAAAAGTCAAAGTTGAATGGTAATGAATGTGGTGTGTTTTGAAAACCACAGTGTGGATCTAAAGGCTCGCTGTGTGACATTTCTATGTAGCCTCGGTGCTTCATTCTCTGCAGGCAGATATGTTGGGGGAGAAGGAACCCGCTGGGGATGTGTATGGCACTGGTCACGCATCATGTAGATAAGTCACCTGTTGTGATGTTACACCACCTGTACTCAGTAATGTTCTCTATCTCGGTAGAGTTGCGTGACTTTACACAGCTTTGTGAACTGTACAAGCTATGGCTTTCAAAGAGATGTTTTTGAAGCTTGAATTGAGTGACCATGCATATAAAAAAGATAATTGGTTTTCTATTTTTATAAATAAGCCGTTCAACAGCTCCCATCCCAAAAATAAAATGCCATAACAAATAATAATAAACTAAACTAAGAATAAAGCAAAACAAACAAAAACAATGGGCATATTTAGATGTGGATCAACAAAAGGGTGCGCTCTATAGAAACAACAGTTTTCCATTACACAAACACCATCTGGAGGGTCTACCAGAGCAGCGCCTTAACAGGATGAGTTAGTTTGAAAGACTGTCAGCTCACCACACAAAATTAGATTTTCTCACTTGGTAATGAAAGCTGACAGAGTGTAATGAAAAACCACTGGATCTCGAAAACACCCAAGATGAACTGTAAAACTCTTGCAGGAAAAAGTTCCGCCGCTTGTTTATCTAATTGTGTTGTGCTCTCCATTTTCAATATCTGCGGTATTTCCCATGCCCCAAATTGGATGTTCTCTAATTCACTCTGGGTCGTAGTTTGATGTTATTTCTGACTGCGGCTCGTGTTATTTCCGTCAACCCTAAGCAGTTTATTTCAAAGTGAGTTCTGCCTCTCTATCATGTGTGCACCACTGTGACCTGAGGCATAATGGGATTATCCTGCTCAGGGCAAGACACAGACGCATTGAATTTTAATATCAAAGTATCCCTGGCTGTACCTGACATCTCCCTCCGTCCTTCTGGTTCTCCTGCCTGGCTCGGATGAGAGGTGATTAGCCTAGCTAGCATATCACAACACAGCTCCCTAAAATTGCTACAGCATTTCAGTCACACTTCCTAGATATAGCTCCCCTTCAAAGCTTTACTCAGTGTAGCATGAACTGTGTGTTTCTATGCTCTCTGTGATGAGATGGAGGAGATGGGGATGTCACAATATGCCTAATCCACGATTCGATTCAACTTTCGTTTCTATGGTCATGATTTGATCCGGTTTTCGATATATATACGATATACATTTTTTTTAAAACCTCCTTTTTTCAGCACTGACTCCCCACTGACTATATGACTATTAATTTAGCCTATTGTCTTGATTTATAAAGAAAAACACTTGTTTCTCAATAAGTCACTTTTATTGAAATTTTTATTTGAATAATAAATGAGAATGAGTATAGCAAAAGGTTTAACATAAACATTAACAATATAAACGTTGGGTTTTATGCCCTAACAACTGACATTTTCATACACGGAAGTGAATCGCGATTCGGGTTGTGATTTCGATTCACTGAGTCGAACATCAATTTCGGTTCGATTCGCGATTCGAATGGGAATCGTGACAGCCCTAGGAGATACTGCAGGTGCTGCAGTTGTTGCACCAAAAGGCCTGAAGTTTGAACCCCCAGCAACACCAAATGCGTGTCCAGCAAACAACCATGATGTATCCTGTGTCACTGAACTGCAGGACATTTCGATAGTCTGACGTCCCATTGGTCCGGCGTACAGTTAGGGTTAGTGTTAGTCATTGGGGAAAGACGGGCGAACTTAACGCCAGACAAATGACATTGTAACAACACTATGCACCCACTGAACTGTTGCCTGATTGCTGCCTCGCATAAGAGCCTCGGCAAGCAAGCGACGTCTCACTGCAAGGGCTTTTCTCGACCAACGTGGGTTTTAGCTGTGATCAGAACTGCTGTGAAGAGAATCCGAATGCATAAGCTCACCCAACAAGCCCGGAGCCGTGCAATATGCTATATAGGTGCCTGAGTCCAAGTGTGCTGTTGTCAGGCATTAGTGCAGGCCAGTGCATCTGCTCTAGTCTCTCATCAGAGGCACGCTCTGCTCCCACACTGCATTATCACAATGCCCTGGGGTCAACAGAAAGGCCTGTTGTAATTTGAAAAGGAAATTATTTTTTTGCCATACTTACTCAGACAGACGGAAGGAGCTGAAAAAAGAATGGGAGGGAGAGAGAGAGAGAGGGAGTGCGTGCGTGCGTGTGTGTGATCTGTCCGAGTCAGTGCTCAGTTTGAGGGGTGGTGGAACGGTTGATCGAAAGGTGGGGAAAAAACTACTTTTGAACAGGTTAATGGGAGTGAGGTGTGGAATGAGCTGATATCTATCGGAATGGATAGACACACACACACACACACACACACACACACACACACACACACACACACACACACACACACACACACACTCACACACTCACACAAAATGACATTCTGATGGATTTCCAAATGGGTTTTTTCTCCTTGGCCCCATTTCTCAGCACGTGTGCATTTATTTATATATTTACTTATCCTCCCCCCCCCTCCTGCTGTAAATAGCCTCTGGAAGGGGGAGCTGGTTTTGTCTAATGGACAAGTTACACAATGCCATGAGTTGGGTCAGGCCCCAATAAGGTGTGTGATGAGCTGAAGGACAGGTTGACGATGCCAGTGAAATTAAAGTATCATTCTACGTTTGCCCGTCAGAGGAGGTCAATGGAGCGTTGATTTGTCGAATGGGAGCCCCACCGATGTTTTCTCGCAATTTAGTCATGCCTGTCCGCAGCTGCAGATGGGCCTGTTTGTGTGTTGTCTTCCCTGTCGTCAATTGTCATCGGTCCCTGAAATTGATGATTATTAGATATGGGGGGGGGGGGGGGGGGGGGGTTGGGATAGATCAAGAAATCCAATTTGTGATGGTATGGTTCCCATGTCGGCTGCACCATGCTGAACAGCACAACAGGCATAATACAGTATGGTATTTGTGATACTTGCTTTGGCAATGTAAACGTATGTTTTCTCATGCCATTAAAGGTCCTTTGAATTGAATTGAATTGAATTGGTATCATGCACCAATACCACTTCATACAGCTCCCCCGTTACATAAGCGGGAGGAATCAGGGAATCTATCGTCTATTGCTTTTGATGCAATTTGCAGTGATGGCACATGTCCAGATTATAAACCAAATCGACTGCATGCGCATGAGATTAGATTACCCCCGCGTGGTTCATTTTTTGAAAGGCTGAGATGAGTGATCAAACTTCTAAAGGGAAAACAGATAAGGTCCGACAAGGTCCAGACTTGTTCAGAAAATGTTTAATTTGGTTCTATCTCTGATCTATGCTTCACCAACGCCGTCGCTGGGAATGATTAAAGTTCATGCGGCACTATACTTCACAGTGCCATCACAATCATATAGTGGTGTACAGGTGGAACTTGGTGATTAACAGAAATTATTTATCAAAGTCAATAGCTGGAGCTGTTCTTTCAGTGATTTAAGATCTGTGGCCAACTGAAGAACAGGGGGTGGAGGGGATGTGGGGGCGTCCTCCAACAGATGTTCCTGACTAATTATCTATTGTAGCGTGGATCCCAGAACCCCTCCGTTCCGCTGTGCTCTTCCAGTGGGAGCTGGTCATGTGTGTTTCATATCCTTACCTGGGGCACTCCTGTCCATCTGTGAAGGGACCAGGGAGCTACACACGGGCTGGCCACCAGCAAGACAGCATTACCATACACACACCTTTAGATGTCGTGTTCAAATGCAAACATCCCGGTCCTGCCGTTTAAACTCGATGGGGGAGGAGTTATATAAAGTGCAAAAGTCAACAGATGTTACAGTACGGTTTGTGTGCTCTCCACAAAACCAACAGTCAGGGTGTACAGTATGTATGGTGTGGACATTTAAAGCTACAGTCTGTGACTTCTTTAATGAATACAATTTTATTTGAACCAATCTGTATGGTAGAGTACTGTATGTTAATACAATATACAAGATGTTCATCATCAGTGGTTTAGGGCAGTGGTTTTCAACCAGTGGTCCTTGAGGGGTTTCCAGGTGGTCCCCAGCTAAATGATGGAGAGTTTGTAACCAAATGGACCCTTATAGATCTTTAACTCTTGAGGGTGTGAAATGAAAGGGGTTTCATTTTACGCTCTCAAAGTTCAATTGTTAAACATCTGCATTACTTAATTTACAAGAAGTCTAGAGAACGTAGAGTAATTGTTATTTTGATCAACGTTTGCCTGTTATCTCTCCTCTGGCACCAACATCAATGAAATTGTGGACAAAGTCTTATCCAACAACAACAAAATCTTCTAAGTTTTGGGTCTGAGAGGCTACATCTCATCAAATGGTGGCTCTGTGGCTCCAATAAATAATGGTCCTTAATATGAAAAGGGTTGAAAGCCAATGGGTTAGGTGCAAAAATGTACTTGAGTAAATCATTTATACAGTGCCTTTATCCAAGGCGCTTTAGATAGATTTTGCATGACATTCAACCATTCACACACGCACGCACGCACGCACGCACGCACACACGCACACACACACACACAGCAGAGGAAACCATGCAAGGCACCAATCTGCTCACCGGGAGTAACTAGGGGTTCAGAGTCTCAATGACTCTTCTACGACTCTTCTACACTAACTCTGGGGAGCCTGAGTTTGAACTCTCCGGGAATCCTCCGTGTTCTAATGGCGGTTTCTCTACCCCTATAAGCCACTGCCGCCTTGTAAAAGTAAAGGTACAAATAGTATCAAACTTATACTGTAAGTACTCCTTTATGACCCAGGCCAGAACAGACCTTTTAATAGCTTCCAAAATAGCCAATTTACAATCTTGTGGTGAAGAGTATGCAATATAGTGAAGTAATGGTGTAGACAGGCCTGCATTTAGGGTTGTGGAGAGTCACTGATTGGTGATTAGGCCCCACAGTACCATTTATTTTTTTTAACTAAAACTACCCAAACTAGGAATTAAGACACATACATATTATTGGCATAATTTAAAGCACATGAGGAAAAAGCAAGGCTGTACACTGAGAATGACAGGAAAAACTAATAATATAGGGCATTAATGACTTTTTGCAAGTCAACTTGTCTTTTGATTAACCAAAAGATACGTGGGTCAGTTAATATAATGGATAATATGGGCCAAATAAACCAAAACACATATGGGCTAATTAACTATATGGCAAATCTGGGCCAAATAAACCAAACCACAATCGGCCCACATGTGGCGTGCCATCACATAAACAGTGCCGTCATTGCCAGACCTGGCCCACATCCGGTTCACATACCACTTGCCGAAGCCAGAGGTAAGCCAGACATGCCGGATTGCAGCCACGTTTGGCCCAGACCCCTCTGCTATGTGGGTGGTCTCCCTATACTCTTCCATGGAGATATTTTGACCCTGGTGTTGGTGGGTAGGGCACAGACGGGTTGACAATGTCAATGAAGTTATATGAAGCCGATGGCACTGCCCCTGGATCACATCTCCCTACAGACCTCTTACATGTTCCTCCCCCGTGCCCTCTCCCTCTCAACTTGTCAATCTCAATAAAGAAAAATCACTGTGAAGAATAAACAGCACTCTAATTTCTATTTATTTATTTGATTTCCAATGCAATCATTTCAAGACTGCAAAAAGTATGCAACTGAAAGGTATAATGCAATATTTGATATGCCTTACAAGTTGAAGTGATTTGACTCAACACCTCAGAGTGCAGTGCTGTAATGCCACGTGAATCCATTTTCAGAAGGAGGATCTGAGACAAAGACATTTCTGCTCCCCAACTCCATTCACTGTGATGAGTATGTTGGCACATTCACCATAATGAATAATTTACCAAAGGAGCATTTACAAGGAGAGCAAATTGAAACAGTGCTCATATACTGTACTTCACGCAATCACCTTCTGAATATTTCAGCAGGGGTAGACCAGAGAAAAAACTAAAAAGTGTTTTTAGCTAAATGACATGAAAAGACAGAATAGTCTGCTGTCTGTCAGTAGTCTAAAAACCCTTGGTCCAAACTTCCGTTTTCCATTCAGGCTAATGGACTAGATTACTAGAAGGTCGAGAGGTCCGCTTCTCCCTCCTACAGTATATATGAACAGAACCTTGGCACCTGAGACAACTCTGAGTCAGAGCAAGAGAGCAGAGCTAGAAAGGATTAAGATATGCTTAACTGCCTTTCCCTGTCATTGTAGGCTGGGTGTTTGTAGTGAACAGATCACAAACACATGGAAGGTCATTGCCACTGGGAAATGAGGCAGTGAAAATATTGTCCTGACAAGATGTAGAGTGACTTCTGCAACCCGGGGCTTGAGTTTGAGATTAAGCCGTGTTGGCTTGGAGAAGGGGGGGAAGTCAGAGGATGTATGAAAGTCTAGATTAAAAGTGTGCCACTGAAGTTCAAGACTGATCTTGAACTTTGTGCTTATATGATTTTATTGGGAGCATGTGCCCAAAACAAACTGGTGAAGAAGTATTGACTACAACTTCCCACCTACCTGGTAAGGTTAGCCACTGGAAAGGAAATAATAATGGTCAGTTATTTTGAGAGAAATGAAAGGCTATTACTATTCAAGCCAGGGTTGTGCTAGAAGGGGGAATGGGTATTTAACCATGCACTTGAACCCTAGCATCCTTATTCTGACCAAGGCCCCCAATGTTTTTGGATAAGCGGAATGAATTTGGCTGTGTTAAGGGATTACTGTTTCCTTCTCACAGTCCAGTGCTTGCATTCCCTAGGAAAACACATGAGTAAAAATCTACAAAAAAGGGACATTGTTATGGAGCTATCAGAGGCGATATTCAATGAACCAATAAAGAACTGACATTTTCGATTGGCAATTTGATAGACCAATCAGAGTGCGCTGGATGCTCCCCCTCTTTTGGACCTGGAAATCATAGATGAGCTTGTGTGGAGGTGGGTAGTTGGCAATGTGCTCAAAGCATGATGAATAGCTAACTGGATAACTGGATTTGCCCAACATTCTTGCCATGTGAGAAAAAGCCAAGGTTTTGAAAAGCAAATTATAAAACAGGCAAAAGGTAAAAGAGAGCAAGCACCCAATCTGTTTTCCTCACAGGAAATCAGAAACAAGCTTTCTTGTCACTAGGGCAATGCAGTTTTTGTTTTCCGTCATTTGTTCATCCAGCGTAACAAAACATTGTAGCAAGCAGGAGGTGGGCCTGAATGGTGGCGAGGAGGAGGAGGAGGAGAGGCGAGGAGCGGCCTGATAAGACAATAAACGCTACATGAACCCCATTAACCCTCCTCCAAACACTCCCCTTTATTTGTCAGTAGGTGAAGGAGACTGAGAATGGAAGCTGACTTTGTAACATGCATGGCCAAAGTGACCTACGGTGTACGCACCCAGGGTGCTTAATTTACTTTCATTGACTAGCATGGGGGGGGGGGGGGGAAGAGATGGTCCATTTTATTGCACCATGCCAATCATTTGTTCCCGTTTCCAATAACTGCAGAACAGTTTCAAATGCATTCCTGTCAAAGCATCGAATCGCATATTCCCCCCCAGCTGTACGCGAGTTGTACCTCACATCTCACTGCTTTTGTTTCAAATAGTGCCACTTTGATGTCCATCAGAAAGAATGTTCCTTCGTTGCATAATTCGTTGCCGTTCCTATATGTGAAATCCGGATCCCCTGGTGGAACGGTGTCCTGTGACTATCAACGTTATCCCAGGAGATCTCTTGTCAAACAATACAAAAGAAGTCTTTCTGTAGAGTTGTTTTATATAATGAACTTAATCCAATGACTTTGATGTACATTGCTGCCTTAAGATATTCGTGTGATCCAAGCTCCTTATCTCCTGTGACTGCACCCGGTTCTTACTGACGGCCTCCTGGGGACGACAGATAGAAGAGTGAGGGTTCAAATATGCTGAATACAAAAGATCTGAAATGTAATTTTAGTCAAGCTAGTGGAGCATGGAATTTGGCAAAACTAAAAATCACAAGGCACACGTTAACTACAGCAAATACATAGATGGGAACCCTGTAATGATCTGTTGTTAATTGGAGCTCATGCTCAAACCAACATTCTGAACCCTGCTGGAGCACCATGTTTTTTTTTTTTTTGTTTTTTTTTTTGATTAAGCTTATTGCTCATTAAACCTGCCCGTTATGGAACCATCTTGCACTTCCCCCTGTTTACCTCTGTGTGATCTGACAATTTAGGCGGTGTACTGAGTGTGTCCAGAATGGCCACAGCAGCACCTTCCATTTGATTGGCTGATTCGGGGTTGTTAACCATATTTAATTTCCCATTAGACTCACAAAATATCTATTCATGTTCCCTCTCAGGTAACTCATTAATTAGCTGTGATGCATGTGAGATGGTTAGCATTTTGTGCGTAAAAGAAACACAGAGACTGGAGCAGATGGTTACATTAGGGACTGATATTCACACGGTCCTCTGTCAGTGTGACTGTGTATGTGTATGCATGAGTGTATGCAGATGCATGCTTATGAGTTTCCTTGTGCGTGTGTGTATTTGTGTTGCATAAAAATCAAACAGCCACAAACATCTGTACATTTATGTGTGTGAATCTGTTGGACCAAAAGGACCCAAACCAAAGTAATGGTGACATGTGGATATTTCTTTTTACCAGTGCTCTGTTGTCTAATATGACATACTGGAAGCACAGAGACTGAATGTAAAGATTAATACTGAAAGATGCATCGACTCTGGCACGGTTCAACTGTGTTTAGACCAGAGAAAAGGGAAGCAGATGATTGGCTAAAGTATTGTACATTTATGGCCACAGTGTCAGAACTGGTGAGGGCCAACAGAAGGGCTGCTTAGCCCGGCGCGGCAGGACTTCACTTTCATTAAACTCCAAGTGAGTCTCAGCATGTTTGCCTTTGTTGAGGCTGTTCTCTGCAGTGTTGCCATTTTTCACTCCCTTAACTGCTGTTTACAGTTGGACCTCCACTGACACAATTCTCACAAATCCACAGTGAGGCAAGTTGGTTCCCAAGCGGATTGAATTTGGTCAAATATTGTCACTGGAAGGTACTGTATATTGTTGCAAGAAAAGTATTGACTTGACCCTTGTGACTTTAATAAGATAATCTTGCTCAAATAATCAAAAACTAACTTCACCTGATAATTATGTATTTAACTTTGGTATATTGTTTGCAAGTTTTGCCATGCAAACTCCTAAGTCACTTCATGAGTAGTTTCGCTAATGTCTCCTCAAGTTACTCAAAAGCTTTCATTCTGCAGAAGATCTATACGTGTCTGTAGAATAGAATAGAATGACCTGCACGAGTATGTAGTACACGTGTAGAATGACCAGCACACTGTCTACACTTTTGTTATAAATGCAATGTTTTGGTCATGGACCGTCTTCAGGCATTGAGTCCATGACCGAAGCGTTACCTTTATAATAGACAAAAGTAGTCTTTTTGTCTTATTTTATTCTATACAATACTGCTGAAACTGCCAGAGCGGTATTACTAAGAAACAAGAAATGGCTCACAACTCACTTTCAATAGCTCCAATATTTATTTTAGACGACAAGCATAAAATAAATATTGGAGCTATTGAAAGTGAGTTGCGAGCCATTTCTTGTATCTGTAATAGGCAACCACGCTAAAATGTTTTTGGCTATTATCATCACGTGAGAGGTGAAAAGTGCCATGATGAGGACACTTTATTCTTTACTGTATGTCGGTGTCGTGTGTCAAAAACAGAATGATCTACAGTCTCACAATAATACATTGAGGATGTGACATGTTGTGAACTTGTACATCAGCAATTTTTCATGAATTAGGAATTATGTCAAAAGGCTGACTTGCTTTTAGACTTGAATGCTGGAAAATGAAAATACACTCTTAAGGTGAATTACTGTATTGCATTCGATTTCACATTCAAAAGATAATTCCCTCTGAAAATAAGTAATTTGTTTTTTTTCCCCTCCTAATGACCAACCTCCTTTAAACTTAAGAGACCAAGGACAACAGAAAAATGAAATGTGAAAATGGTAATTTGGCACACAAAAATGAAATACAAAAGAAGCAAAGAGCTCTCGTGGAGAACCCTCCAAGGGGCTGGAGACATTGCAATTATAGAAACTATTGACTTGTGTTTCCCAAGGTATGATCAATTGCAGTGAAATAATGACATCTCTGTGTTGTTTTGACCCATTCACAGTGCAGGCAATTTATTCTGTGTGACAGGAGGCTTGCAAGGGACAACTCAGCTGATACATGCCAGAGATGAGAGAGGGGAGAGCTCTCACATGACATAGACAGGAGGAGCAAATGGGAGGAAGGTCATTTCTTGATACTGTGCGGCTTCATTCAGGATGTGCAAAAAGGAATGCAAATTAAAAGCTAGTGAGCCACTTTAATCTTTAGGGCTGAAGGTTGATAATAATGTGTATTTCTGTGTATCAGGCCTCTCCATGAGAAATGTTAACAATGTGTAGAATTTTGAAAGTGGATTGCAATAATGTATTCATTTCCCAATGCTACAGTTTTGCTAGCAAATGTTAATCAATTGACCAAAGGTGTTATGCTGAGTATATAGACTGAGCTCTCTCCATGGACTTGCTTTGTAAGTGAACCTCTTTGCTGGAATTGGCTAAGAGATTGAACTGATGATTGCAGAAGGGTCGTTGTTTCCACTGAAACCCTCTTCAAAATGAACTCCTCTCTCACACCAGAGTATCTGTATTTGGTTGTGACACAGACAAATGGCAAGGTTGGGGACAGTAGAGAAAAGTACTCTGAATCCTCTCCCCCTGTGCAAAGAAAACAATTAATCATCAACCCTCCTACCCTTTCTGCCTCTGCCTTGTCTTCGAATCTCCCGATTCCCAATCCTCATCCCACATTCCCATTTCTCCTGGTTTTATTACTGCTTCCCTCTATGACTAAATGCCATATCACTGGCTACAAACCTGTGATTCTTCTGAAGAAGTGGCCTCCAGACAGGCAGCAGCAGAAGTTGGCGCAAAAGTCACCCCATCATCTACTACAGCCTTCCAGGTAAATGGTGGGTTGCAATGATGGCCTACATGTACAGTAGTTGTCAAAGTGCCCCGCCCCAGTCCCATAACTGGATGGTTTTATCTTTGCAAAAAGCATGGGCTCTTGGAAGTGGACCTGAATCCAACTGGTTTGTTCAAAATCACTTTTTGCAAGAGTGTTTGAAAATGTTTTCTTCATTTCTTTCAGTCCCTGTGCCATCATGGTTGCATGTTTCACTATACAGTATTTATCCTGGCTTTTCTACATGCACGCTAAAATGACAATGCCCTCAGGTGAAGACAGATATTGTATGAGCTCCTCATATGCTCATCACATATATTGTTACTGCTGTATTAGTGTGAATTCTGTGCTTGGGGTAGAGTATGTGTCAGACACTGTCATGTTGAATTAACAATCCTATCATTTAATTATCCCTCTTAATGTTTTGTGTTGCTTTTCCACCAGAGAGGTCAAATGATGAGCAAATAGATGGTTGTCCCACAGCAGGGCTCTTTACATTTGCATACTGTGTAGTCGTATACGCCAGCACAATGTCTCAAGGCTGTTCTATCTTTTGATGTGTCTCAATGCCTAGGGTTCAAGTACAGTATATGGAAAAAATTCTAAAGAAGGAAAAAAACGAAACTAAAATGAAACCTGTTTGTATAGATTGCTCAAACTGATACTGCACAGTGTATAAATGTATCTGTATGGTTATGCCTTATCGCACATTCTATGAGCTAAGCTCAGTACCCCCCGCTGCTAAACAAATTCCTCATGGGGCTTTATCTTTATCTCATTCCCTGTTAGTATTTATTTTAATGGCATTTATACAGTATGTACATTTTGTGCTACTTGTGTGTATATTACATAATGGGTATTATTCTACAGAAGGTCTGAGCATATTTTTTGCCTATTTGAATATAATTATGTATATTTTGAGACACTTTTTATCTAGCTGAATATTTTTTTAATTTAAGTCAGTCCAGGGTTTGATCTGATTGTTTTTTGTTTTGTTTTTTCGCAAAGGAAGAACACAGTGTGCGGGAGCTTTATGTTGTCGACCCAGGTTCTTCTCCTATACACCTGCCATACTGTACACTTAGGTCACAGGTGTGCATGTTGTCAAAATCTGGCCTGAATACCCTTCCTGAGACATGAGCTCCCCTCCCAGCGCTGCTTCCAGATGGGACTCTCCACGGGAACACGGTGTAATGAAAACACGTGACCAACAAAGGTAGCCGAAGGCCTCATCAGCCATCTACTTGGCCAGCTGCTAACACAGTGATCTAACCATCCAATGAATTCCGGTTTCACACACAGTTCACACAGTGCAATATGGAGGACAGTACAACAATACTTGGACAGTATAAAATAAATACCATTAAACTGGGCAGTATGAACTAAGCTACTGCATATACAGTAATACTGTAACAAGGGTTCAATTTGGATTTTAACCACTTAAGCCCTATACTTCGTTGTACGACAAATAGTGAAAGAGCGTGTTTTCATATTTTTTATTGTCTCAGCCAGGTCGAAGGCATAACCGAGACTATGGGTTCGCCCCTGTCCGTCCGTCCCTCTGTGTGTGTGTGTGTGTGTGTGTGTGTGTGTGTGTGTGTGTGTGTGTGTGTGTGTGTGTGCGTGCGTGCGTGCGTGCGTGCGTGCGTGCGTGCGTGTGTGTGTCCATCCCTCCGTCTAATCTCCGGCACTTATCGGCATGAAACTGCGCCTGCACACTCTGGAGGCAACACTGGAGGCAAGAGCTGAACCTCTGCCCCAAATGTATCACATAACCCATTGTACGTGGACACCAACGTACCGGTATATGAACTGCAATCAGAGCTGTGTCATTTGTCTATTTCTTATCTCATAAACCATATGCGGCTTCTCTGTATCTTTTTATACTAGTGACCTCCATGTGCAGACAGGGTGATCTCCACGGCATGACCACACTCCCAACTGACCTCACGTGTGGATATGCTTGTTTTCCTGAACAAGAGTGAATGGATAGCACAGGAATTATTCTTTGTTGTTGTTTTCATTGTTATACTATAACAGACTATTCTACTTTACTCACCGGGCTTATGTTTAATTTATCTGCACAGAACAAAGACCACAGAAGGCCACTGTATGCAAATACAATTTATTAAGTGGTAATCTGTCTCGATTCTAAGGAATAGGCTTATATCCTAGTGTTCCAATTGATTCCAATTATTATTGTGCACCTATAATTCCCCTTTGCTTTATGGTGCACGTTTTTGTGTGCAATGAGACTCACATGTCAAATTATTTCTTTAATATCTGACACTGTGACTGTTGGTGTTTATCAAGCTAAGCATTAAGACTGTATTATGCTGGAAACACAAATACACACATTTTCCCTATCATCAGTGGTGCTGCTGCACAGCCAAGATGGATTTCTAAAAATAGGTTCTTCCCTACGCTAGTAATATATTTGAGATTGAGCACATTATGCGATGATTTGATCTGTGAAATACATAGCCTAATTGAAAGACACCATTCCTAGAATAGAGCCTGGAAGTTTAGCTCTATAGGCTTAATATGTAAATCTATGGTATTTATCACATAGATGTTCTCTCATTTTATAGCAGCAGGAGTGGGCCACTTCAGTTGTGGACACCCTGGGGAATATTGTGTTAATCCAGGCCTGTAATAAACAGGATAAAATACATGTGAGTATAACAGACATCAGCAGAGAAACTATATATGACATGGTCAGGTCCCATGTCATACTGACCTCCATAAAGGAAACTGACATATAATATTGCATCCCATTAAAAACCACATTGTAGACCTGCAGCAATAGCTGCCTCCTTAATTGATGTGTATTTAATTTCATTTAATTTGTTACCATATTAATTTAGGATATACTTATTGGTTGAAGTATTCACCCAGGCATTTATCATATCATGTTCTCCCAAGAACGCAAGTCATTGTCTATATAAAGGAATAATTAATTGTCGTTAATTAGTTAATTAATGTTTTTTCTTTGATACCAGAGTGTTCACATTTCATTTTCACGCGTCTTGCAAACTCTCTAGAGACTCTTGGCCTCAGTGACCACCAGCAAGAGTGTCAGTCACAAACGCGCCTGGACAGAATAGCCTACCATGGCGCCCTTCTCATTCTCACTGATGAGTGAGGAGACAGGCAGGAAGTTGGAAGTGCACATCACTCTTTGCTTTCTTTTTGGAGCGGTGAAAGCGCTCCCAATAGACAGGTATGTCCGTGGGTATGTGGGTGGCTGGCTGGCTGGCCGTGTCCGTCCGTCCGTAGCCTGGCAATACCTTGAGTGGCCACACACAACACACTAGTTAAAGGAGGGGCGCTGTTTTGTGCAGGCCAGGCACACTCAACACTCACACACACACACACACACACACACACACACACACACACACACACACACACACACACACACACACACACACACACACACACACACACACACACACACACACACACAGGGTATAGCTGCTCAGATTCACCGCTCCACTTCGAACCGAGGTTTGATTTTTTTTTTTTTCAACAAAAAGAAATTATCAAGAAAATGAGGCAGGGGCTTGGGACGGAGGGAGAGAGAGACAGACGAGGCCACGAGGCCCTTGTTAATTCCACTGCTGTCCACTTACATTTAAGTGCTCATTAATCTAAGATAGAGCGCACCCTGTTGTCTCACCAAGCATCTTTTGTGAAAACCAGCATTAGCACTTCTGCTGCTCTGAGAAATTGTCAGTATTGTTTCAAGGGACTGATGTGCAGCGAGAGCGAGAAGACAAGAATGTGTGTGTCAGGGAGGGTGGGGGTCTGGCGGGAGTAGAGGGGAGGGGGAGGGAGGTGAGAGATGGATGCAAGTAGCATACTGAGATCCTCACCTCTCCCTCCTCGCAACACACCGAGCCAGCTAGCGAATCTATAACGCTATTCCACACCAAGTTGTACTCTTGGACTGTGACCTTCAAAGTTTACTATGAATACCAATCGTGTCACAGCCCAAATCTGTTTCTCTGCATTACAGATAATTGAGTTATCGTTGGCAATGATGAATGGAGCTATTCCTCCATTTTGGTTTGCCATTAGCGCTTATTTGATGCTGAGAATTATTTTGACATTATTTTCCTCTCCCTCAATTAGAGTAATGTAATCTATGTTTATAGAATCCATCTCCATGCGCTGAAAACATCCATTGTAATTGCAAGCCACACAATTAATTTTCCGCACACTAAGTCGATGGAAATTGAACAAAGGGTTATGTTTGTGTCATTAACTCAGAGCAATTGGCAATTTATATGCTCTGTGTTGAAGTTGTGAACATCACCCGCGCAGGCATGCATATTCATTAGTGCGACCACTCAATTTGGATGTACTGTCGGCTATGTGAATGTGTGTGTGTTTGTGTGTGTGCGTACGTGTGTGTGCGTATGTGTGCGTACATGTGTGTGTGTGTGTGTGCGCTCATGCGTGTGTGCGTGCGTGTGTGTGTGTGTGTGTGTGTGTGTGTGTGTGTGTGTGTGTGTGTGTGTGTGTGTGTGTGTGTGTGTGTGTGTGTGTGTGTGTGTCTGTGTGTGTGTGTGTGTGTGTGTGTGTGTGGTGCACAGATTCTCTCCTCTCTCCACCAGACCTGCGGCATTGGCACCTCCACTGACCTGCTGGAGCCCTGTCAATATCCCCTCTGCCACCTCCACACTGCCCAGAGGACAGTAGCACTCGGCTGGGCGCGGGCGCAGCCAGACTCCCCCTCTCTCCCTTCCATTAATCCACTCCTTCGGCAGACAAAATCCATCTCCCCTCGGCAGCTGTTTGACAGAGGGTAAAAACAGGGGATGAGATAGCGGGGCTCGGATCAATCCCTTCGATCCCCCTTCTCCATGCCAGCAGTCATTCATCAACCACCGGTTGTTGTTGATGTTGTTGATGTTAGTGTTGTCGCTTGGTCTGACTCCTCCCCACGCCATGCAAGTGATGAATGGGCAGGACAGCCACAATGCTTCTGTAATGTTAAGGATACTCTACATCGAACAGGAATAATGTACAACTTTTTCCTTTCATGATGTGACCTATATGATTTCTTACTTGCGCTGATAATAAATCCTCAGTGTCCAATTGGACAGTATTTACTTATGTAGAGCTTTGTTATCTGTATTCTTTACCCTTGTCTAGGTGCTTCGGCCAGTGTTTGATCGCTCAAGGAGAAACACTGACCCCATTGATGGTAGCAGTAACCCACGCACCCTAATGTTTCTGTCCCTGTCACACTGCCCTTTTGGCTTTGATGATACAGCACCTGGACTACAAAGGACAGAAAACTTACAGCCATTGCTGACAGGTTGGGACAGCAGCTGTGATGTTTGTCCTCTGCATGTTCCCCTTGATGCATTCACATCTATAGTTATCGGTGAAAGGTGGGGCAACAGCTCTCTCCTCTTTTACTACTGACTTCAAGGGGGAAGTCAGTAGTAGTACATTTGTAGCATAGTTTATTTATACAGTATATACTGGACATTCACTCTTGCCTGAGGTTATCCAACAAAGGGCTGTGTATCAGGCAAAGTTATAGGTAAGGGCTGATTCGGCCTAACAGGCCTGAAGCCAAATTCACACCATTGCAAGAGACTGTCCATAGTGCAGGCATTCCCAAAATTCTATAAAATGGGCGTGCCCGAGGTATGAGCGACACCCTCCTAAATAAGTGATTTGTGCTTCAGTGCTCCGAGCGGATCAGAGTGAGCAGCCGAATGCAGGCAGGAGGAGTACAGACACTGTAAACAATATACATTTTAGGCAAGAAATAGGCCATGAAGTTGCTTCAATTCCTTTCACACCTATAACGGCTAGGTTAAAACTTTGTTATCAATATTCAATGCTTCCATACAGTATTCAGTTTCTGTGGTGTTGAGTGTGCACGCCTAGTCCGTGCCTGCTTCAGAGCACAGCACACTTCTGATTGGCTGCCGCGCTTTCCTCAACTTTGACGCTTTGCATTTTGCTTTGAGGATGCCCTGAAACTCTCAATTGCAGCATTTCAGTCCATACTACTTCACAGTGCTGAAACCTTGAAGCATCAGTATCCTGGTCAGTATCCTGGTGTCAATATCCTGGTGTCAGTATCCTGGTCAATATCCTGGTGTCAATGTCCTGGTCAGTATCCTGGTGTCAGTATCCTGGTCAGTATCCTGGTCAATATCCTGGTGTCAATATCCTGGTCAATATCTGGTGTCAATATCCTGGTGTCGGTATCCTGGTCAGTATCCTGGTGTCAATATCCTGGTCAATATCCTGGAGCCAGTATCCTGGTCAATATCCTGGTGTCAGTATCCTGGTCAGTATCCTGGTCAATATCCTGGTGTCAGTATTCTGGTGTCAGTATCCTGGTGTCAGTATCCTGGTGTCAGTATTCTGGTCAGTATCCTGGTGTCAGTATATTGGTGTCAGTATTCTGGTGTCAGTATCCTGGTGTCAGTATCCTTGTGTCAGTATTCTGGTCAGTATCCTTGTGTCAGTATTCTGGTCAGTATTATGGTGTCAGTATCTTGGTGTCAGTATTCTGGTGTCAATATCCTGGTGTCAGTATCCTGGTGTCAGTATCCTCGTCAGTATCCTGGTGTCAGTATCCTGGTGTCAGTATTCTGGTGTCAGTATCCAGGTGTCAGTATTCTGGTGTCAGTATCCTGGTGTCAGTATCCTGGTGTCACTATCCTGGTGTCAGTATCCTGGTGTCAGTATCCTGGTGTCAGTATTCTGGTGTCACTGTCCTGGTGTCAGTATCCTGGTGTCAGTATCCTGGTGTCAGTATCCTGGTCAATATCCTGGTGTCAGTATCCTGGTGTCAGTATCCTCGTCAGTATCCTGGTGTCAGTATTCTGGTGTCAGTATTCTGGTGTCAGTATTCTGGTCAGTATCCTGGTGTCAGTATTCTGGTCAGTATCCTGGTGTCAGTATCCTGGTGTCAGTATTCTGGTCAATATCCTGGTGTCAGTATCCTGGTGTCAGTATCCTGGTGTCAGTAGCCTGGTGTCAGTATCCTGGTGTCAGTATCCTGGTGTCAGTATCCTGGTGTCAGTATCCTCGTCAGTATCCTGGTGTCAGTATCCTGGTGTCAGTATCCTCGTCAGTATCCTGGTGTCAGTATCCTGGTGTCAGTATTCTGGTCAATATCCTGGTGTCAGTATCCTGGTGTCAGTATCCTCGTCAGTATCCTGGTGTCAGTATTCTGGTGTCAGTATTCTGGTGTCAGTATTCTCGTCAGTATCCTGGTGTCAGTATCCTGGTGTCAGTATCCTGGTGTCAGTATTCTGGTCAGTATCCTGGTGTCAATATCCTGGTGTCAGTATCCTGGTGTCAGTATTCTGGTGTCAGTATCCTGGTGTCAGTATTCTGGTGTCAGTATCCTGGTGTCAGTATCCTGGTGTCAGTATCCTCGTCAGTATCCTGGTGTCAATATTCTGGTGTCAGTATTCTGGTCAGTATCCTGGTGTCAGTATTCTGGTCAGTATCCTGGTGTCAGTATCCTGGTGTCAGTATTCTGGTCAGTATCCTGGTGTCAGTATCCTGGTGTCAGTATCCTAGAGTCAGTATTCTGGTCAGTATCCTGATGTCACAGTATCCTCGTCAGTATCCTGGTGTCAGTATTCTGGTCAGTACCTGTGCTCTCACAAACAGTGGTAAACATTTGGCTGCCTGCTCCAAATGCCATGATTAAACACTCTGACTAATAGGCAATTTATTTAATATTTGGCAATCAATCTATGAATTGACTAATCTTTGCACTTTTTATAAAAATGAAAATACAATATACATATTTTTTTAAATCTCAAATACATTTCTCAGACCAGTATTTTGTATTGACGGGGAGCCATTAAAATTGCACTGTGAGGAAGATAGGGAGCTATTAAAATAGGGAGATAGGGAGCTATTAAAATGGCAAGCAAGTCAGTGCCAACCTCTTTCAATACATATAATATATATCTCATATTATGAGAACTTTGGAAAGTACAGTATATACTAGGGAAGGAAGGCTTTATGTCAATCATAATGTACACGGCATCACTATCAATATGGTAGACATAAGTCGTTAATAGCATTCTGATCTCAACCACATTGAGGCGCCACAAATAGTTTCTCATTTACTATAATTCATTAAAAAAATAAATACATAAATAAATACATATTGTAGCCTAACTTAAGCTACTGTAAATGTCCTTATTTTGTCCTGTAAGTTGGTTGTCAGAACTTTTCATTTGTCGCAGGCACTGAGATAGCTGAACAATGAGCAAGTTTATGCAGAGAGGGTATGGTGTTGTTTTATTTTTAGATGCTGAACCCATGCCTGTGTCTGAGAGGGCATCATAACACTGTGATGGTGGTGCGATGTGCGGACTTTCACAGTGTGCTCAGGCTGAGGTGAGAAAACCAAGGAGGTGTTATGATACACTGCACCAAGAGTGAACTCAGAGCGCTGCTTTTGAGCCGTGAGATGAGAGACATGACAGCTTATCTGAAAGTGTTTCATTGTATCAAAATAAGAGTTCTGAATAAAACACATGGTCAAAGGTTCCACTACTCATGGCACACATGCAAGGCAGACGTGCACACTGCACACACGTGCATGCGCGCGCGCACGCACACATGCACACATACTCATTTATAAATATTTATGTTTGAAATCCTGGGCGATAATGGCCATTCACTCATTCTCTTTATATGTGAGGAACTTTATCACTGTACCAGTGACAGGTGCATAAAAGTAAATGAGGGGTTGAGGAATGAGTTCGCATACCCAGCATGGACTCTTTAGCGCATCAAGCAGTGAGCGTTAAATCACAGGTGACATAGCTTGGAGGTAGACCTTCAAGCATGTCATAACTCTCAGTATTAACTTTAGAGATGCAGTAAGCACCGATGGGCCCAAATCAACTAAATACACAGTGTTTTCTCCTCTGTCCGCTGGTAGACAAATCATTATTTCATTAGTGGACATATAAAAAGAATATGTTACCATGCTGTTAATGATTATAAAGCTTGTTTAAGATGTGACGGACTGTTTGGCGTCAGTGATAAAACGGTCTGATTGCTTCTATAAATATGGGGCACTAAACCCCAGGGAACCGAGTGAAATAATTGGACCAATAACTTTTGCTGAAGTTTATTTTATTTCATTCCTCTCCACTTATACCGAGCATGTCCCCAACAGCGCCTCCTAATATCTTTCATTTCAGCTATCGCTTTTTTAATCAGTTTTACTTTTAACGGTTTGAATGTTGCTACATCTTGTTTCACGAAAAGCATCGTTTATTTGATGGAATAGAAGTGCTACAGAAGCAGCAGCAATGTAATATGTTTCATGTTGATTAAGAGTATCTCCCCCTGACAGGATTATGTTTTGATGGAGTAAATAAATATGGGACTGCATGCGTTCAATGGGACTCAGACAAGGAGGGAGATATACGTTTGAAGTCAAAAGAAACACTTTGGTGGATGTCAAATTAATAAGGAGCGAGTTAAAAAAGAAGAGATAGACAGACAAAGCTTGTGAACAGAAGGGCTGGGGGGGAGGAGGAGCAGAGCTTCAGCTACATCAATGCTTGGTAGCAACACAGAGAAAGCAGCACCGCTTACAGTGGGGTTTATTTTTTTCATGGAAAATAGGGCTTTAATGACATCCTACTGAGAGACAGATAAACAGAAGAGCTGTAAATAACTCTATTAAGTGCCTAAATAGTCCCAGCAGGCCATAAATCATCCAGCACTGGCTTGTCAAGTAGGCTGATATTAACTGGAATAGCACTTATTTACCAAAATTCTATTTGTAATTAAATTACAAAAGGTTTTCCTTCTGCACCACTGAACCAAGATAAATTCCTCATTAGTGGGCCTTTGAAGTGTGTGTTTAAAAATGTCATTTTGGCTCACACGGTTACAAACAATGTAAGTATACAACCATATATTCTGGTGACCTCATAATGATGGAGACAGCTAAGGAAAGAAGAAGAACAGAGGATAAAAGGATAGATATTCTCCACTATATAGTGCACACATGCAGGGTTCCCCGAAGGGGCAAGCTTCCCACACTTGATTCTATTACCTCTATTACCGCCTTGTCGGCAATCAGCATTGTCTCATTTGAGCCATCCAGTGTAACATTATGCTTACCCAGCTGCTAGGTTATCAGCCTCCTTCCTTCTCCTCCTGCACAAAAGCCTGTAACAGCCCAGATGAGACATCCAAGGTGCTGATGAACAGAACAGACAAACTGTTAATGAACCTTTACATTAGAGCCTTAGTACATTAACACCTAGGCAGCCATCTACGGTAATAGAAGTGCCGGGACTTCGGTTTGCTATGCAGCTTGGAGAAACAGCTGAAACCTGCATCTGAACCCACCCCGAGCTCCCTCCCACCCTCCCCAGAGAAAGGGGTCCAGGGGCCTCGTTGCTTGCCGAGAATATAGAAAAAAAGAAAAGAAAACCTCCACACACACACGCGCGCACACACACACACGCGTCTTCATGAACTGAACCGTGCCCTCTCTTCTCATTACGTACCTCTTATGCTCACTTACCGAGGGATGGTAGTGTTAGTGAACCAACCCTTGGGTTCCTCGTGTTATACAGAATTTATACCATGGCACACGATTGTGTTTTTTTTTCTTTTATATACATTTTTTTATCCCACGATTTTGTAAGCCATTTTTCACCCAGTGCCAATTGCCTAAGCTGTAATCCTGGGCACTGCTCTCTCTCTCTGCCAACCTGGGGAGGGCCCCGAACTGAGCTCATGCTTCCTTCAGTGCATGAGGAGTGAGCAGGCTGCTTCTTATCACCTGACAGGGGGGAGTTTCCCCGGTTGGAAGTAGCACGTGGAAGGAACACTTTATTCCAAACAGTTCCTTTCCCCTCCATCAGGCGCCCCGGCCTTTATAGAGACCAGGATTACTGCATGTTTTTTGTGAGGGTATCTACCCTAGGAGACACGAGGAGACCATGCAAACTCCACACAGAAAGGCCCTTTCGCCAACCCCACCTGCGCTGATGACGCAGAGGAGAGAACACGCCCCCAGCACCCACAGCACTACCGACTGCGCCACCGTGCCTCCCACCTGATCGTGTTATGATGTTGTTGTCGCAACCGCAATGCTGTGAACTTGTAGATCGCCTATTTTCAGCATGCGAAACCGTCATACAAAGAAGCATAAATTGTGCTTTTCCAAATGAGAATTAAGGAGGAGTTGCTCATGATATGCACTGTAATAATAATCAAAAATACAATAAAACAATACAAATATATAGAGTACTCTGTGGCATCTAATTACACTAGTATGTATTTGTGCAGAGGCTTGAGACTGGAGGATTTGTCTCATAGCTTTTTAAAATAGCAGTTAATAAACAGCTCTCCAGCTTGTCAGCTGCCGTAATTGCCTACAGGATGACTAATTCCACAGTCAATCAAACGGCTGGTTTATTTTCATCCTTTCGCGGCTGCAGAACATCAGCTTAATAAGAAATACATCAGCGGTGTCATGAAGAAACCTTGTATCTCCAAATTAGTTCATATATTTCTTTATAATAATAATAATAATCTTTATTTATAGAGCACATTTCAGACATAAATGCATTTCAAAGTGCTTTACATTCAGGTTTAAAAAACAAAGCAAACAAGACAATAAAAACTTTAAGACATTATAAGAAGTTAAAAGAAGAAAAAACAAAAAAAAGTAGTAGTTCAAATTAAATCAGTTAAAAGCAAGGTTATAAAAGTGGGTTTTTAGCTGCCTCTTAAAGTCATCGACTGATGTTATCAGTCTAATTTGTAGGGGGAGTAGGTTCCAAATCTTTGGTCCATAGCTACCAAAGGCGGCCTCGCCATATTTCTTGCCATTTATTGATGGCTCCGTCAGAAGTCCAGCACCGAGTGACCTGAGGGGGCGGGCTGGGACATATATCTCTAACGAGTCTTTCAAATATGAGGGAGCTAAGCCCATTAAGGCTTTAAAAACAAGTAAAAGAACTTTAAAATCTACCCTAAACTTAACTTAACAGGGAGCCAGTGCAAAGATGCAAGTACCGGGGTGATGTGGTCCCTTCCTAGTCTTTGTTAATATTCTAGCAGCTGCGTTTTGGATGAGTTGTAACCGGTCTATTGTTTTCTTTGGCAGGCCTGTATAAAGTGCATTGCAATAATCTAATCTAGATAAAACAAAGGCATGGGTCAGTTTCTTGGCATCCTCTAAACAGAGGAATGATCTGACTCTGGCAATATTTCGCAAATGATAAAAAGATATTTTTGTGACATTACTTTAAAGAATGCAGACATGGCCTACAGGACTCCTTTAGAAAATAAATTTTATAAGGAATTTGATATGCAAAAGACAGGGGTCATTGCCGTTCTGGCTTGTGGTGGACAGTTTTGTCAAAATTATTTTTTTGTAAAACTGAAAATCTAAAATTTGCCATGGACAAGACCAAGTCTTGCCACGGACACCTCTGTCCGCGTACAGACATGTTGATGACCCCTGCCTGGCATAAGGCCATGGACCAAGGTTTGATATGGTATTTATCCATGGTACCCCGATCTAAACTGAAAAATCCAACATCCTGGCCTACACAGATAGAATTACTTTCCCAGTTATTCCTGAATAAGACCCTTCTGACTTCAAATGGTGGAGTTAGGGTGTGACCAAAATGGCACTGTGTGTGTGTGTGTGTGTGTGTGTGTGTGTGTGTGTGTGTGTGTGTGTGTGTGTGTGTGTGTGTGTGTGTGTGTGTGTGTGTGTGTGTGTACATGTGTGTGCATGTATGTGTCTCTTTGTTACCTTGTTCCCTTTTTGTTCGTGTGTTTTGTTTCCCCTTTCCCCTATACGGCACGTTTCATGACATTTGCTATGATGTATTGTTGATGTGAAAAAAATAAATAAAAAAATAAAAAAATAAACAAACTAAAAACTAAACTAAAAACTAAACTCTGAAACCAGTGGCAGAAGCATGAGACATTGCATTTGAATTTGACTCACTCACAAGGAGCATGTGGTCATATTAACTGGCTGGACCCCTAGGCAACCCTACAGCATATGATTTTATTGTGTGACAAGCAGCACATGCAGCACCTGACCACAGACTTTTAAATAACAATCATTCTGCCTGAATAACACCTTGTTGAGGTTCGGTACCCAGGTTATTGCGTGCATCTACTGTACCTCTCTATCCCTCTCTGCCTCCTCTCCTGTCATGAGATTGCAGTGGAAAATCACCACCACCCTGCATTAAACTCATCCACACATGTACCATATATATTATATTAACTACAACAGAACTGTTCTTCCAGCATATAGAAAGCGATCTCTCAACACACAGAAGGTACTGCATTACTGTATGTGTTTTGACAGATTTTCACATGCTCTGGCATCCTCATAACAAGAATGTTAAATATCGGCAAGGTTCCCCATTAACTCTTCTACATGTCCCTTTTGTTACTTGAGGACAGACCCTGGTAAGCAAAAAGCCATTCTTAGAAGAGCAATAAAACACCAGAGACACACTGGAAATCCCTTATAGAAAGAGCTGGAGTGAGCTTTGGCTCACAGCTTTCTTTCTTTCTGGATCATACAGTGTTTTGAGAGTTCTGACCAGGCGTGTTGTTGGCTGGATTATTCATGAAGCTTTCCCGGAAGAGAAAGATCCCATGATTGGCCGCTAGTTGCGCTGTTTTCCCCCCGCGAGGTACCAAAAAGTTTTTTTCTCCACTGGACCCCATTCATTTTCCTCTTTTCTAACCTTAACAATTTTGCTGCCATTTTAAACATAGCCGTAGTAAGCAGCTGCCAAATTGACCTTACCTTTTAACGTGGGCACGCGCACGCATCGTGCACTATCTGTGCGCGACTCATCTAGTAGACGTGTAGACTCGATGACAGCTTTCGAATAAAAAAAATCCATTGGAATAGACAAATCCGTTGCCAGGCAGTTACCCCTGCTGTATCCGCTAGTGTTACATAAGAAAACATTGCAAACGGCCAGCTGTGCGCAATGGTAACACGAGGACACGTTCGCGCACATAGCAGACGATATGTGCGCGGATCATATGCCAGGCGGGCACAAGAATCAAACAGCTACCAAATAAAGAAAAAACGTATGAAAAAAGACGATGATATGACCGAGCAGCTCCTTCCTCTGTTTACAAGGAAAACTTATGGGAACGGAGCTATGATTTGACGTCAGACCGGATATGGAAACCTAGATCCGGTCTAAACAGGAAATACGACAGGATACAGTTAGGAGGCGGGCCTAAAGAGCCAGAATCGGCTATAATCAGTAACCACACTTTTAATCGTTTCATAATGATTAAAGCTAATTACATTTCCGGGATCGACGGGCATCGCAGAGAGGTACAGCGGGAAATCAACTGTTTCGACGGGGATCGCGGGAAATGAGTTAATAAACATTGTCATAAATACTTTATGGTTCCTGTCGCTAGTGAAAAACTGCCTTTCAATTACCATGATATGCGTTTTGTGCAAATATAGTCCCATTTATGTTAAAATTGATGATAAAGTTGCAGGGAGCGTGGCGAACTAAACTGATACCAGCCGGCTGTGTTCTTCTTCGTGTGCTGTATTTCGGGAGCCTCCGACCACATTCTCCCATGTATCCCTGCGGTTGCACGTGACCGTTGGCAGCCAATAGCATTCCTTATGATTCCTCCTGGGGTACCATTCAAACAATGATGGCGACACCCATACAAGGGACAAAAAAGCCGATGGCTTCGCACCGTCCATATTTCTTTTACAGTCTATGGTTCTGACGTGCCACTTGATGTCATTATGAAAGTAGCCTACAGTACAGTATTGGGGTGAGAAATGACACAGCACTCACAGCCTCATATAGATGATAGTGCCAAAAGCATGGCAGTGCTGTTACAACTGCAGCGGCGGATTACTTCACATTCAGACAGTCCAGCTGTTCATGCTCAAACAGCCCACTCCATCATAATGAGCACTGTCACTGTGGATGGAAGGCCCCTGTAATGATCATAGCACGAAGAGAGGAACATAGCAGAATACAAAACAAAATGTTGAGGGGGGGGGGGGGGGGGGGTACAGAGGAGGAAACAGGTGTGTGATGAATTATACATCTAGAGAAATGCTGGTATTCTGCCTGTCTTGTTCCGGGTTATTCATACAGTAATGTTCGTCGAAAAACAAACTCCCTCTATACTAAGATTAGGTGGGACTTTGAATTCTGCTGTTGTAAAAAGGTATATAGGAACACAGCACTTTTTTTCTTTTTTTTTCAGTTTAACAATGTGATATTCTTTGGGGTATTTTGGTAATACCGGTAATTATATTATGATGTTGGAGATTAATTACGGGGTTAGATAGAAGTATAATCTTTTAAACATTACATAACACAAACACACACGCACGCACACACACTACCTGCCGGTCCATGCGGCGGCCTCCGGTCCTATCTGCCGGTCCGTGCGGTGGCCGCCGATCCTACCTGCCGGTCTGTGCGGCCGCTGCCGGTCCTACCTGCCGGACCTGCCGGTCTGTGCGGCGGCAGCCGGTCCTGTTCTGTGCCTGTCGCGGCAATTCCACGGCAGACACCGGTGCCGGGAAGTGTATTCGCTCTTTCTGGCCAAAGGGTTCCCAGTTTGATCCCAGGCTCCCCCAGAGTTAATGTCAAAGAGTCCTTGAGCAAGACTCTGAACCCCTAGTTTCTCCCGCAGGTTGGTGCCTTGCATGGTTTCCTCCGCCATCGGTGTATGAATGTGTGTGTGAACTGTGAATGGGTGAATGTAATGCACAATCTATGTAAAGTGCCTTTGATAAAGGCGCTATATTATTGCACCATTTACGGACACGCACGCACGCACACACACACACACACACACACACACACACACACACACACACACACACACACACACACACACACACACACACACACACACACACAGAAGCATTCTTTCCAGTGTCCTTGCTTGAAGCCATGCGCCCTATGCTGTTGGGGCGGCAAGCCATGGCGCT
Organism: Nannobrachium achirus; assembly: GCF_963921795.1. Classification (NCBI taxonomy): domain Eukaryota; kingdom Metazoa; phylum Chordata; class Actinopteri; order Myctophiformes; family Myctophidae; genus Nannobrachium; species Nannobrachium achirus. The sequence continues at coordinate 47,006,159 of NC_137815.1, forward strand.
GGAACTTCCAGCTCAACAGTTCAGTTGGCCCCTGACATCCCCCTCTGGCCCTGCTAATAAACCAAATACTCTGGGTTCGAAGGATTCCTGGGCCAGCTCTTGAGGATTGATGACCCGACAACTCCCTCCATCCTAAAATGTCTTTCTCCAAGACACAGAGAGATAAATCTCCTGAAATGCCTTGATTGTGCCCTTGAACTCCAAGAGCAACATTGCAAAGTGACACCCTCCCCTGAAACACTGTGATTTTTATTTTGTAATGATTTCCTCCCATTTTCCCCCCAATTAAATGGCTGTCCATATACTGTCTCCGACCACCAAACTTTTCTGAACGCGTTAGTTGCGAGTGACGTCATTTTGTAGTTGAACCGGACCTTTCAGACGAAAGGTTCGGTGATCGGAGACAGTATGGACAGCCCTTTAGTCATTGCCAACCCCTAATTGTCATTAGCCCAAACTGTAACTTCACCAATCATTGTTGTTTCGGCCTGGTTGTCCCTGCCAGGCCGAATGTGGTTCGCCTGCGCTGCACTTCACAGTCCCCTCTTGTGGTTGACCTATGCCAATCCCACCAACAGTCCTCTCTTGATGAATTTCCCCCAGGGAGGAGGGCAGAGTCCATGTAAGGAACCTATTCAAAAAAGTATCCCCCCAAAAAGGATATTGCAGTAGTGATATTGATAGTTTCATGTCAAATACCTGCTGTTCTATGTTTATAATCTATAATTTGAGTGAAATTCTGATGAAGGTTGGGACTTGGGCTCCGGGATACGATTACATGAGGTTACCATCCCTATATGCTGGTAGTATACGGGTATTTTATTTAGTGTCCAGTGTTATAATAACACATTTGATTGTGTTGAAATGGTCCTACGGATGTCAGTATTAAACACATGTACTGTATAACCATGTTTTGGGGTTGGAGATTCTGCATAAGTTGTCAAAATACTGGATGTAAATGGTTACAGGTGGGTACAGAGTTGTGAGACAATTACTTTCAACTGACAATGAGGAGTTTCAGAGGTTCACACTATCTTCCTCAGATCCCTTCCCCACTGAAGAGGCGCCGAGCAAGGACATGATGGCTTCGTACACTGCCAAATGTGTTTGTTGGAGTGTGAGTGCCAAGCCAAAGGCAACACTGCTAGGAACTTAACCAGTGTTGTGCGTGTACAACAGTAAATGACAAAAAATGGAGAACAGTACAGTATAGTCAATACAATAGAAATGTAGTACAGTACAAGAACAGTTAAACATCCTGCTTAAAGGATCATCCAATGGATTATTTAATCCTTTTACAGTCTGTTTTTACGTTGGAAGTCCTTGGTATTCAATTCATGGACATAACAAATAGCAAGCAAAGAAAACATTCAATAGTATCACTCACAGTTATAAAAAAACAATATTATGTACAGGATAGGGGGAACAAGGGGGTGGGGCTAAGGTAAACTTCTCACCTGTCTATGGGAGAAGTGATAACTACCTCGATCTCTGGCCTCCCGAAAGGTGAGTTTCTACCACTTTTTCGAGTCACGTGTTCAAATACTGGATTCTGATTGGCTAAATTCCGGAGGTTATGAGAGGACCACTGCCGCAAAGTTGTGTGTCCGAGATCAATGCGCCTCAGTGTACATCCGGGGACTTTCCCCCAACCAACAAATGAAGGTCGCAGCGGTCCTATGTTTACTAACGTGCGTACTATCGTCGCCGATTTATTTGGATCCAATGCAATCCGCCAACTTTAAAGCCCCTTTTCTCTGAACCTATGCCTTTCTGGAAGCGAACAGCCTCTATTTACGGCCGGAACGGTCCTTCTAACTGACGTTAGCTTAGCTGTATGCTAGACATCTTTCTCTGCATGGAGTTGGCGTCATCTGGTGGTGAGTAGAAGATGTTGTTTGTGGAACTATTTGCTGTCGTCGCGGAAGTTTTATAGGCAATAATGATTGTAACTTAAGATCCTTGCAAGTTACAACTATGTGTTTTCTTTCATGTATACGGGAAAAAGTGGTAGAAAAGCTATTTACCACTCGGGGTCGGACATTATGCTCTCATAATGTCCTGAGTGCGGGTGTTATCGGACTCGGCTGCGCCTCGTCCGATAACACCCGCACTCAGGACATTATGAGAGCATAATGTCCTCTCACTCGGGGTAAATTGCTTACTTATAGGGAAGTTTTGAAGGATGCCAGCGAGCTACATGTTTTAAGGGAGGTAGTCAAGGAATTCCACACCTGGTTGGCAGTGTTGTAGAAGGAGAATCCCATTTTTAGTTGTTTAACCCTGTCTTCAACGCTGAGCCAACTTAGGCTAGCAAAATGTGTGGGGGAAACATGGGTCATGGGCCCCAGGTCTAGAAGTAGCCGAATCAGTTTGTTTTGGGAGGTTTGGAGCTTATAGTCTTTAGAGGCTTTTTGATGTTGGAGTAGAGTCCTGAGGGCACTTTTGTTGACAAAAGTGGAAATTCTGCCCAGGAATCTTGTTCTTTGATTTACTTTTTTGATCACCATTGTTGCCATGCTGTCCCCAGACATGTGGTATTTGTCAAGAATACAGCCCAAATAGGTAATCTCTTCCTTGCTAGAGATTACTGTGTCATCAACTTTGACCTTGAAATCGTTTACCTTTATCTGTGTGTGTGTGTGTGTGTGTGTATGTGTGTGTGTGTGTGTGTGTGTGTGTGTGTGTGTGTGTGTGTGTGTGCGTGTGTGTGTGCGTGTGTGTGTGTGTGTGTGTGTGTGTGTGCATGCGCATGCGTGCGTGCGTGTGAGTGCGTGTACCGGTATGTGCCCGCGTGCATGCATGTGTGTGTGTGCGTGTGTATCTACAGTAGGTCTCTATGTGCATCTTTCTTACAGTGTATTCATACACACGCGTGCCCACCAAATGTACATTATGCTATGCGGTGTCTAGAGCTGTCTGCCTCCTTACCTGAGCCCTACTCTGCTGTCCTTGACAGATCACATGGATATTGGCTGCCTGCTTAAGAAATAACACCTCCCGTCATGTTGATAAAAGGGCTCTGGAGAGCCCCCCCATCTCTCAGTCTCTCTCTCCGAGATGTTTACATCCAGGCCTGCTGCGCTGCAATCTCCACCATGATCATGTATTCAGCAGGGATTTGGGCGAGGGGGTGTAAGTGCTCCTATGGGAAATGAGGGTCACCTCTTTAATCTCCGATGCGGGGGATGTCTCCAGCCTGTGCACAAGTGGGTTGCTGCTATTTCGACAGATTATTATGTATAGCCCTTCCTTCAGCATTGCTTCGCACGTTTCTTTGCATACATCTACATGTGTGTTGTTGGTATAAGCTTGCACATATTGTTGGTTTTTACTGTTTATGGAGAAGAAAAAAAAACTAAGTGAGGTCAGGCAGCATTGGTGGCGGGCTGGCGGAGATGGTGGGGCTTGTTGGTATTCCCTGTGGGTAACCTGACTGCTGACTTTAGAGACAGAAGGGAAACTTGATTTACGTGAGGATCATCCAATGGATTATTTAATCCTTTTGCAGTCTTTTTTTATGTTGGAAGTCCTTGGTATTCAATTCATGGACATAACAAATAGCAAGCAAAGAAAACATTCAATAATATCACAGTTATTGCGACCGTAGGTCGCATTTACTATCAAAACCTGCACAAACTGTGAGTGAGTCCGTCAGTCCGTCAGTCTGTCTGTCACACCTCACACGTCACACTTTTTCCCTGCTTATATCTCCGTAACCGTTGCCCCGATCCATGCCAAATTTTGCACACACGTTCCTTGGCTGCCAAACTACAACCTCCAAGGACCCCCGGAGCTCCAGGGACCCCCAGGTCCCTGGGGGACCCCCAGATGTAAAAAATGACCAAATGCGCAAACATGACCAAATGACCACCCCAACGGGGCTGCTCACGGGGAATTCCCGGGGACCACCGACTCCTGGTGCTCCAGAACGGATGCAAAAGTGGTGGCGCCCCCAGTGGAGGACCCCCTACACTGCAGCTCACATAAAATGCCGTAACTCCGGCTAGGAGCGACCGGGACAGCCGGGGCTGGTACCTATTCGTCCGCCTTGCCGGCGCGGAGACCCCACCCCTCATTTCTCACATGGCCCTCTTCTAGCGCCACCATGAGGCCGATTCTTGCAAAACACATTTTTGGACACTGCTCCTACAATTTTCGCCCTAAAATCACGCAAATCGGTACACAGTATGTCTACACTCATCCCATCAACATGAATCTGTCCCATATAGCGCCACCTCCAGGCCGATTTTTAAAAACACATTTTTGGACACTGCTCCTACAGATTTTGCCCTAAAATCACGAAAATCACTACACAGTATGTCTACACTCATGTCATCAACATGGATCAGGAAGATTTTGGCAAAACACATTTTTGCCCTATTTGTGGAGATAAGTGACCTACGGTCGCTTATCTCCCGATTAGGGAGCCTTACTGGTAAAAAACACTATGTAAATTCAGACAGAATGTTGTTACAGGGGAACTGATGAGTGGGGGGTATGTCTCAGAAACAACAACTATTGGCGTAACCAAAAGGAATGTGTATTGCCTTAAGTCATTTTGTCTCTGGACCTGGATTACTTATGTTAATGTGCCAACCATTCTGGCCTCCTCAGGAGTTTACTGCAGTAATTGTCTCCGCCAGGCCGAAGGCTTGGCCGAGACTGTTTTTGATATATGTGACCCAGCATAGCAGAGGGGCAGTCATTTCGGAAAGCACAGCTTTAGACCAGCCCTGAAATTACCTTTTTCTTTTTTTTTTCTTTTTTTTTTTTTGAAAAATGTGATAAAGCCACAAAAGCATTTCATAAATATCAGGCTACATTTCACTTAAACGCCAGAGCTTAACTCTGCATGTAAATAAGACTTTTTAAAATTAATGTGAAGAGAAACCTCACATTTTGCAGGTTACATTTCATCTAAAAGGCTGAATTTCTCAGATCTAGTATTTCTGCATGGCATAACTCTATAAGCCATATGATATCTACAAAACTGTTGGGTCAATCTTCACAACCAATATATCATTTTGTAGCTTTCAAATGAAATGAAACAAGACGAACCTCGGTTCGAAGTGAAGCGGTGGACAGATAAAACCTCCAATAGCACATGAAACCAAGTCATTTGATGAGACGATCAAATTGTACATGTTCCTCTCCATGCTGACTATAGCAAAGTTAATAATTATTTGGTATGAACCATGCTATTACCTATAGGGTTGAATTGTCATGTGAAGCTTCACCAATCCAATGCAATAGGTGAGACCTATGCAATAAGTGAGACCTATTGCATATTTGAAAAAGCCTATTCATTCTGGACTGATATTTTACACGTACGGGACAGGAAAAACCTGTTCATTCTGGCCTGGAGTGACCATATATGGACATAAGGTAACGGACATTGTGTTTTTGAAAAACCCTGTTCATTCTGGACTGAAATGACCATATATGGGCGTGATACACAGAAAGCCATTCATTGGAGGTAACGGACATTCTGTTTTTGAAAAAAACTGTTCATTCTGGACTGAAATGACCATATATGGGCGTGATACACACAAAGCCATTCATTGGAAGCGGTTTCCACCGCTTCAAAAATAAAAATGAAAAAAAAAATTCAATGACTAGCCCTCAGCTGTGTTCGGACACATATACCAGTAAGACGCCCTAAGGGCAAGAAGCGACCTCGCCCTTATATGACACATGTAAACAAAGACACATGATGTCTTTGCTTCTGTCTTTTCTAAGGGGAACTGTAATCATCAATGCATATTTAAATAACACTCATGCATGACATTTGGACTGCATCAGACCATCAATAATGAATCGATTGCTTCAGGTTAGCAAGAATCTAAATGAAAGGTGACGGTCCAATGTACCAGACTAGTAGGTTTAAGGTTATGTGATTTACACCACTTATTTTAAGTATGCAACACTAAAACAATATTGCTTATATAATTTAAATATTAAATAAATATTTTCAAAATAGTAAAGAAGAAAAAAATAGTTTAGGGATAAGGGGTAAGGCATGGACGAAAATAGAGCCTTCCACAATAAGTGTATTTTTCCAGAGTAGTTAGTAGTAGTAATAGCCTGCCCTACATTGCATTGTCCCCCGTTGCCTCGATGTCCCCAATGAAAATCCCTTTGCTTCATGGAGAGTAGTTCCAATGAAAAGGGAATCTCTCACAATCCGCAAATTTGTGATGTTATTTCTGACTGCACTCCCTTAAGTTGCTTTGGCAGCTTTACCGTGAAATCCCATGAGAGTTGTTTCTTTGAGGGTCGCAGGCTCTTAATTATGTCGGGTGTAAATGAGAGGACGGAGTAGGGAGCAAGCATGGCGAGCTCGCAGGCCCCAATGTGAGGGTGACAAAGCTTGCTGCAGCGCAACTTGCACTTACAGCCTCGGGACGTGCACAAGATGAAAAAGGGGACAAGGGAAAAAGGGAGAACAGAAGGCCCTATGCTAATTTGTCAACTCAGTAAGCTGGCACGAGGATGAAGAGAGCAACTACATCTATGGCATTGCGACACAAAGTTGGGATAGGATATACTGCATGTTTTTTTACGTATTCTTCCCTCTGAAATTGTCATTTTTAAACTGAATCACCAATACTTTAACTACTTAAAGTTATACCATGTAACTTTTTTTATAAAACAAATCTTAAAATGGTCCTAGCTGTTAAATCGCTAAAGTTTTAGAACCCCCACTCCGTTATTTTCAGCTTCTAAAGCCTTCTCTTTATATGTTTTCTATGATCCCTGCCCGGGACCGGTTTTCGCGGAAAAATTGCGTCATCACACTACCGGCCAATCACAGCGAGGGTTATACACTGCCGGCCAATCACAGCGCAGAACATACACTGCCGGGCTCTCTGGTGGGTTTAGGAAACACGCCTTCAGGAAGTACACTGCAGTGTTTACACTGGAGGAGTCTAGCATGTAACTCCCCAACCGCTGCTCGTAGAAGGACACGGGAGACCTCATTGAAAGCGTCTCGGCGAGGCGAGGCGGACGCGGTGGTCTGACGGCCCGGTCCGCGAGCGAAAAACGGACGAAAAAAGCAAACGCGACCGCGGTTTGCTATACTGCTACAGACCACCAGTTGAGCAACTTACACAGTATAGCTTTAAACCCCAGCATCCGTATTCTGCAGAAAACATTAGTAGAAAATAGCAGGTTACAACGCAGTGCAACGTGACATGTTGTGAGCCTATTTTCAGCTACGATATTTAATGGACTGTTAGTACAGAATGTGATTATGTAAGTATTAGCCTACTTCCCAGGGAGAAAAAAAGTTAAAATTATAAATATTATTGTATATCAGGCCCTGTCACATCAGGCCCCTCTCACAGCAATGGCTGTTATCGCCCTGTCACATTACCATGGTACCATGTTACCAATTGGTATCCCTGTGACACGTTATTTTGAATCGCATCACAGTTCTAGAAAACCCCGCCCTCAGAAGCTTCTGATTGGCTGAACCGGAGCTAGGGAGCGCTCCTTTGTGTTCCCTTGGAAAGTCGGGGGACGAAGATTTACTATTCTGTCCCCCTGGTTTACAAATTCTAATGGCGCTGAGTCGGCTCATTATGCGACCTTCGCAACACTCGACACGGCGACTCGCTCGCTGCTGCTCACTTGGCGGTGTCTCACGTGGATCAAGGTCGCCTGAGACGGCACGCCTCCATCACGATCAATACAAAACGAGCGGGTCCGCCGAGAACTGTGGTGCAATTCCAAATCAAGCCCCTGTGACGGGGCTGTGACAGGGCCTGACATTTATGAATAATATTGTTTTACCTTTGAAACCGGATGCCACCTCTGTGTCTCATTAGTATTTTCTATACATATAGCAACATCATCATTAGTTTTTCAGAAACCTTAGGTTAGGTTTTAGGAGGCATTTTAGATTTTTTAGAATCGGCCTGAGGTCTAAATGGGTAAAGGAAGGATCCCTGATTTGAATTATTTTATCAATGAATCCTACGGTAGATAGTATCATGGTCATATTGCCCTTGTGGTTAAACAAAAACCTCAGTCACAGAGATACAAGGCACAGCAACAACAACAATGATGTTTCTCTGTGAGTATAGATGATCCTTTATGTTGCATGAGGTTGCCATGAGTTGTCGTTTGTGACAGACAGACAGTGGAGCGTGGTTCTACAGTGCTGATTGGTCAGCTGCTGCTTATACACCACTGCTCAGTCAGCAAGTAAAGGATGGGTTGGTATGTGACACATATTTACCATAGAAGACGTGTTTTTGTCATCCATCGATGCTTTAAGTACACATGACTCATCATAAAGGCTAAAGGAATAGTACTGTTTTACTGTATAATTACATTAAAAGATAATTCCATTCTGATTTGTAGAGGAAATAACAGAACCCACACACTCAAATGCTTCAAAATGTATTGACCATGTTTCGAGCTTTGGATCTTCATCTGGTCAAACTGTTTTGTTTGATTTGTTGCAGCCACCAATTCAATCAGTTTAATTCAAACTCTTGTTTTACCTGACGAAGGGCCATGGCTTTAAACATTGTCAATACTTGTATCACAGTAGCGTATGAGTGTGTGGGTTCTTTCTGTTCCATTATGACCATACCCTGAAACCAAGCCTGGCAGGAAGTGATGTCTATTTCTTCAGCTTTTCATTAATCTCAAAGGGAATCTGTTACAAAACTCTTCCTCAAAAGTATTTTGAATTAGGGAAAACCAGTGAGTGATTTCTCTTTCTAGCTCAGCTTTCCTGTCTCTCTCTCTATACTGTCATATCTAAAGAAAAACTAGACCAGGTCAACCTGGTTGTGCCAGACCCCCTGTCTGTCATCATCATTTATGACATCATGCCTTTTGTAGGCATGTCATCATCATGTCATCATCATATATACCCTTTATATAGAAAACCAGGACAGACATTTGCTTATGTAGGCCTACCCATTTCATGGGTCTGGCAACTAGACCAGGTCAACCTGGTTGTGCCAGACCCCCTGTCTGTCATCATCATTTATGACATCATGCCTTTTGTAGGCATGTCATCATCATGTCATCATCATATATACCCTTTATATAGAAAACCCGGACAGACCGACATTTGCTTATGTAGGCCTACCCATTTCATGGGTCTGGCAATAAATCACACCCAGAGTTCATTTCATTAAGCGTCCCGTGAAGCTTGGCCAATGGTAAGCTTTCTGGGACATAAATACTGTACCTACAAACAGTCAAAACCAGATGTAGGAGCTGTTAGCACCGCTCAATAATAGCCGGGGAGCCACAGGCCCAAAAGCTCAAAGAATAGGGTTTTACCTGCGACGTCATGACATACTTTTTATTTTTGTTTTTTCTATTCATTTGGTCATTAAGGTACACAGAATGAGAGGCCTGCTCTGCCGGAAACTCTGCGAAAAAAAGTTATGGCCATTTGTATATTCACTCCATCGACTTCAATATACAGGAAAGAAACACACCAAAAAAATATGCTTTAAGTAGCATGTGAGGGGTCAAACTAGGGGTTCTTGATGATTCTGAATCCATTGCAAGCATTTGTTTTAGATGAAAAACATTCCTTGGGCTAGAAAACGGACCAAAATAACGGTGAAAAGTGATGACTCATCACTTTTCACAGGTTTGAGAGGTTGAAATCTAGCCCAAGGAATGTTTTTCATGCAAAACAAATGCTTGCAATGGATTCAGAATCATGAAGAACCCTTAGTTTGACCCCTCACATGCTACTTTTTTTGGTGTGTTTTTATCCAGTATAGTGAAGTCAATGGGAAACTTTTTTTCGCAGTGTTTCCGGCAGAGCAGGCCTCTCATTCTGTGTACCTTATTGACCAAATTAATAGGAAAAACTAAAATTTGTAGTATGTCATGACATCACAGGTCTTCTCTCATTTTGGCACAGTGGCTCCCCGGCTATAAAGAACGAAACTAGAACTGAACTCTGTCAAGGTGCAAACTTGCTCCTTGTGTACAAGTAGGCCATGTATAGCCTTTGTGCGTCAGCAGAGCGTGCCATGAGGTGCGCTCACCACTGGCATCACCACTGGCGATGCCAGTGACATCACCACTGGCATCACCAGGAATGCTGGTCCCTCATTGGCTGTAAATGATGACATTGCCAGAAAATGGTCCCTGATTGGGCTACAGGCTTAAACACACACAGCTACCTACATTATACCTACCAACATACACAGCCGAACGCAGTACTTGCTCGCTCTTCTGGCGCAAGTAAATACATTCGTATTTTGAGTAGTCCCCCACCCCCATGTACTGTGTTACTGTGACACTGTTACCAAATCCTGCCTTCAAACAGCATCAGCATATCTTCATTTAGTGCATTGGCTGGTGCCCCCCAGGGCACTCGCCCAATCTCCTCTATGGATGCTATGGCCCTGTATGTGACTCAGCAGATAAAATAAAGTACCAAACACGATAGCACTGGCGGAGGAATTCCAGCACTAGAAAATTACGAAGACATGACTATGGGTAAGATGTAATATATATGCAGAGTGTGTTTTTCACCCCCTCAGTTCGCTTTCTGTAGGTGCAAGCTTCAGATGTCTCAAGAGCCTTCTACAGGAACAACACAGAGACCGCACCAGCCAGAGCTGTCAATCCACAGCTTGTTAATTTCTTCAGATCAGTGTAGGATTCAAAGGTTTTATTTTCACAGAGCTGCTGCAGTGGAGAGAGAGAGAGAGAGAGAGAGAGAGAGAGACAGAGAGAAAGAACGCACATGTGTTGGTGTGGTTGAGCTATTGAATAGAAGGAGATAACAAACATACATGCGTGGAAGCGAGAGGGGATAGATATAGGCATAGTTAGACATGGGGGAAGAGAAAAGGTGCGAAAGAGAGAGACCAAGTAGGAGAGAGCTGCTGGCGAGAGCGAAGCAGATAGAGGAGAGAGAAAAAAATGGAGAATGAGAAGTTGAGAGAAAATGTGATTTGGTCTGGCTGTTTTGAGCTCCATGCTCGATTTGCCCCCTCTGACGGAGAGGCAGAGTGACGGCCATTGGCAGGAATTGAATCAGTAGATTAAACACCCCCTTCCCCCTCTCTCCACTCTTCCCATCTCCTTTCCTCTCACCTCCTCCCTCCTTCTCCCCCCCCCCCCCCCCCCAAACCTCTCTGCTCTCCACTTCTCCACAGTTTGTATTGAGGAGGGAGATGTGGGTGAGATTGCAGGGAGAGGAGATGTTAAGGAGCCTTTGTCACAGGTAAGATTGATAGGGTGATTAAATACCCGGCAGCAGAGCATTAGTGGCTGGTCCTCACCATTACTGCCAGGCAGAAGCAGAGACGCATTAACAAACTAAGTAACTAACTGTCTGTCTGTCTGTCTGTCTGTCTGTCTGTCTGTCTGTCTGTCTGTCTGTCTGTCTGTCTGTGGAATTCAAGGTTCAGGGTCTTCACACTCCGGTTATTCAGGTATCCTATAATACTCTGTGATGACGGAACTTAATCTCACTCTATTTGTAATGGTAATGATTGTAAGGAAATGAGATGGAAACACAAATTAAATAAGAATCGCACAGCTTGACATATAGCCAGTCAGTGCAGGGCATACATACCGGTATATGCCCTGCATATATGTATGTGTATCAAATACAATGATAATGTATTTGAATTATAGAGTGTATAATGAAAAGAATGTTCGTGGTCATGACGAAGTAGTGTATATTGTAATTTCTGTAACACGTATAACAAGTGTTATAATGCCTTTTAAGTGAATTATAATACATTATAGACCCAACCTATAAAGTCTTACCATATCTTATACACTATAACGACTGTATCAAGAGCTATACCATGGCCATGACACTTGTTTCTGTTAGGCTGTCAGCCAGGTGTCCATAATATCAGATGAAAAATAACATCAAATGGCTACTGAACAAAATGATGAGTTTGGTTATTTGGAATTAGACTAGAAATGGAGTTACTGTATAGTGACCCAGATTTTGTTATCTCGGAATTCTCCTCTCCCTGTGGGCATAGCAGACAGGTCCTTATGCAAATGACCTCTTTTGCTCTCTTACAATCTCACAACTTCAATGACGATGTATGAAATGTTTATAAGTAACATGCCCAATAATTAACTTGAGGCGTCCTAAATATCAGACATGACAGCATAGGCTACTGTACCTGACAGTCCTAACTGGCTTTGAACTCCTTCTCCTCTACTGCCTCTTTCTGTAACCAGACAGATGTTTCCATTGGTTGCCATAACAACAACTTCTCTGAGATGTTATGAAACAACAGCTACTTTGGTAACATTCCACGATTCTTCAAACTACAAGAACTGATTCCCATGTCTTGGTGTATTACCAGAAAGTAAAGGTTCTTGTGAACTATTTTGATTTGGATTGAATCCAAAGAGCTATAAACAATACAATTACTACTAATAATTTTGTTTTGTTTTCTTGTTTCCTTTTTTCTGCCATGCACTCTCAGTGTCTAAGCATAAAATGGAAATAACAGAAACAAAAATCAGAATAGTTTTCTTGTTGCAATGGTTTACAAAATGTATGGTTTGGTTCGATATTTTGGTGTCACGGTTCGATACTTTTTCCGATACAAAATTGATTCATAAATGTATTTTTATAACTACGTATCTTTTTGTTTTAACTTACGGTACCCAACCTTTAGGGTAGTGGTTCTCTAAGTGGGCTCTGCAGAACCTTAGGTGTCCTTGAGGGGGTTCCAGAGGAATGTGGATGTGGTGTGATGTATTCGGTTCGGTACAGGGTAATTCGGTTTGGTATTCGATATTCAGTTCGATATTTTGCACCCCTAATATATATTCTTCATTTGTTAGTTTTAGTTAACTATATAAGCTTTGCGCCTAGCACTACTGCGGTTGAGTCCCACAGCAGATCCACGGCTACATTTGCGAAGCAAGGCCTATTTGACAGCCAAACCACTGCTAACTGGACCTCATTACAAGGAGAACCCAACCCCCAGATCCCTCTCTGTCAGTTCCAACAGATCAGCTCTGTAAATTCAGCTCATGTCCAAGGCATTAGATGATTTATTGAGTTAGGATTAGTTTATCAGAAGTCTTTTCTTGCCCTTTCACCTCCTCCTTTTTTAATTCTCTCATCTCCTGTCGTTTCAGGTTCAATATTGGTCTGTTCAGCCGCACGTGCGGCATTCCCCTCACTGCATTGACCTTGAAAGACTATACTTGGTTTGTGATTACAAGCATTCGTCAATGGTTTATTGCATTGTACTCCTCATTTAATTCATTCTAGAGTGTTAAACCATTCATTCATTGATTATATTGAATCCCATTGCATATTCATTAATGTTCATATGTTAGTGTGATCATTTTATACAAATACAGTTGTTCAACACATTAAATATTGAAATGTCTTGTGTATCTCTATTAATGTATACATCTGACAGTCCTGAGGCGAAAATGAATCTCACTTCCTTTAGACAGGATTTATTATACTAAAAATGAAATGTTATTATAACATGCACCATGACATTTATGATCTGCAACATACCGGTATCTGTGTAGTTTGTCTCAATTTGAGAGTCAGGTTATGTTTTCTTGACATATCCATGGAATCCAACATTGAATATTTACTATAGGTCTACTACAAAAAGCTCATACTTTTTGAGACAAATAGCAACAATAGTCTACAAGGTTGCAACGCGTAACATTGTGATGTGGTGATTGTGGTGAACTTGAATATCTATTGTCTGTTTTTGCTAAAACAAACTTTATCTGTCAAATATTTTGGCACCGATATAGCGATATTTTAGCGATATTTCTGCTCCAGCACCACTGTTGATTGCAGCCCATTCTTTCTTGGAGTTGGGCACAGTACATGCTGTCACTCTCATTATAATCAGTCAAACTCATTCAATCCATCATTCCAACAAGACTTCCTCTCCACAAATTAAAGCGTTACATTCAATCAGAGATGCAACAGACCATCCTTTCATCTGGGATTATAAGCCTTTTAAGCCAGTTTCAACCTCAGAATTCTACCAATATACTCACTATCTCTCCTCTGTACACGTCCAAACCATCTCAGTCTGGCCTCTCTGGCTTTATCTCTAAAACATGTAACATGGGGTGTCCCTCTGATGTACTCAAGTCATTACTGATCCTATCCATCCTTGTTACTCCTCGAGAGAACATCAACATTTTACTCTCTGCTACCTCCAGCTTCCTGTCTCTAAACCATACAACACAACTAACTAACTAACTGTACAAGACCACCTACTGTATACTGTATGCTCTAATTCTGGAATAAGTGGGGGAGGGGGATACATTGAACAACATTTTGGATGCTGGCCCGTTGCTTCCACCCATTGGCCCTCTGATATCAGCATATGATCTCTGTCCCCGGGAGGTGGGGATGGAGAGTTCAGATAGTCCACAATGGCTGGAAATCAATGGAGTATGGCTGGAGGGGATCATGGCACAAACTCATCTTTTCTCCTATCCTCTACTTTCTGACACCATGCGCCAGGCCTGGTGGAGATTGTGTGTGTGTGTGTGTGTGTGTGTGTGTGTGTGTGTGTGTGTGTGTGTGTGTGTGTGTGTGTGTGTGTGTGTGCGTGTGTGCGTGTGTGCGTGTGTGTGTGCGCGCGTGCGTGCGTGTGTCTATATAGAATAATTGATTAAAACATATACAAATCATAAAAAAAAGGTTTTTGCCATGTTTTGCTATAACGGGTGGTAACAAAGTTAGTCATATATAATCTTTATTTCAGACCCATGGGTCCATATATAAAAAAAAAACTGACTGTTACAAACTGTTTTGCTACCAGGTGCACTATAGGTCAATCAAACTTCAGGTACAGTATAGCGAATTCCCTTTATTTCTCTCTTCTCTCATTTTCGGTATTATTTATCGTCTCATGCTCTAGGAGTAGTCCTAATTAATTAAGAGTTTGGTGCCTTCAAGTGTTTTTTTTGCACGTTTCATTTCTGTCTTTAAAACAAATAAGTTTAACAGCAACAGGAATAAAGAGTATTGAATTAGCCACAACAACAAAAGACTTCTGCTGTTGGACCCTGAGCAGCAATTTCCCAGGGTGCAGTTGGGTTAAGTGCCTTGCTCAAGAGTAGTTAGTCAGTAGTTACTGAGGGTGAGCAGAGCACTTCAACATTGATTTTTCCTAGATTCTAGCAGCCAGGCCAGACATCTGATCCCTTGAACCTTTGTTTACAATCCTGGCTGGTTAACCTAAGGCTAACACCACCTTTAGCATTCCCAACACAAACAAGGGCAGAATCTGCCTTTTATTCTGTCCTCGCTTAATTCTCAACTCTCTCTCTTTCTCTATCTCTCTCTCTCTCTTTCTTTGTCTCTGCATGTTTCTATTTCTGTTTCTGTGTGTGTGTGTGTGTGTGTGTGTGTGTGTGTGTGTGTGTGTGTGTGTGTGTGTGTGTGTGCGTGTGCGTGTGCGTGTGTGCGTGTGCGTGTGCGTGCGTGGGACAAATCTTACTGCCAAAAAACGGTTCATAGTTTGGGAAAATTCACAGCCAAGGAGACACTGTTTAAGGCCAACTGTGATTCTTTTATTTTGGTCAGTCTTGCACATCTCTGGACTATACAAAAAGTAATTTGGAAGAATAGAGCTCTATTATTACTAGGGCTGGGACTCGATTAAAAAAGTTAATCTAATTGATCAGAGGGCTTGTAATTAATTAATCGAAATTAAGCGCATGTTTAATCGCATAATAAATATTTGACCTGAGAAGCATTTATTTCAAGTAAAACACATTTTGTTGTACGAGTGAATCAACAAGTGAGTTTTTTAATCTATAGATTTCGCATCCACTGGGCCAAGCAAAGCGCTCTGATTGGCTACTTCTCCCTTTGCGTTTGTTGTCTCTTCTTGGTTGGTGCATCGCAATGATCGGTATGCCCGAAACTGAAGGTTCTGTGGTGCAAAAACTAAGTACGATTAAAATGCATTAGTTTTTTTAATCACGCTAATTTTCTGTAATTTATAAATCGCAATTAATCAGTTAAAGTCCCAGCCCTAATTATTACACAACTTGGTCAATCACTGCACTAAAACCTGGCATAGTACAGTATCACATTATTCCTGAGGCTGTACATTGATGGTGAATTGTCATTATATTGTAGGCATTGCAAAGTATAGGGCTGTCTAAGTACCATTGTCACCAAAGTGGGTTTTTGTTTTTCATCTCTGGAACTTGCATCACTGCAGATTGCAATCTGAATTCAGGTTGCCATATTCTGAACCAGCAAGTTTCAGAAAGGAAAGGTCGCGCTAGCTCATGCAGCCAAGCTAGTGATGAAGTTGATTGAAGTTGACTCAAACTGGGGAGTGGTAATACCTGTCCCATTTGCCAGGTAGATAAGTCTTTCCCCACCATATGCCATCTGCTAGATACCGGCGACCCCTGGATGCTCCATACTGACCTTTACTTTGATGTGGTTGCGCTGACCTGGAAATTCCATGGTCTTGATTGGTTTAAGGACTGCAGATGCAATCCGGAGATGAATACTGAAAAGGTCAAGCCTGCAGCCTCTCCAAAGAACAGTCACTCTGTTGGGTATAACATGATGTCCAAAACACATCTGATAGTTTATATATTTTTCTCCCTCTTTCCATCTGTATGTAAACAGTATTTGTATTTACCAGCTCCTCCTACCAGAACTTTTGGAATTATTCACATTAAATATAAAGCATGTCCTCTGCAAGCACAATGTTTTGAGCTCATTTTCATATAGACCTGGTTGCTTATTTCTCAGAATCTCTCAACACTGACCGAAATGATACATGCTGCGGTTTAGATACAATTATACAGGGTGCACATCAAAACACAATTGATTGGAAAACAACCTGTGATATGTCTTCTTTAATATTCCTGAACCGATTAACTGACAATCATTCAGAAATAATTTATTCACAAGCATGGTTCAGCTGGCTCCTTCCGCTTCCAGTTTTGGCTCCCATGAGCGTCAATGGCGTCTGCCTGGCCACTAGGCGGACTAGGGACTATACCTTCTTCATGATGGCCTTGCAAAGTTCCAGGAAGTGATCACTGGTTGGAAAGTTTTCTTATTAATCCTAGGCAAAGAGATTCTATAATAAGAGACGGCACTCCCTATACATCCCATTACAACAAGCAGCACCCATGTTGCTCCGCCATCTTGGAATGATGACGACTTCCGGTGGTTAAAAAAAACATAATAAAGTCATGCTGTACAATCAAAAACTTGTTTTTATTCTGCTCTACTATGATATATTTAATGATTCTATATAACTGGTCTGTGTTGAACAGCAAAAAAGTATTATAGCCTATATGCATACTACTATAATGATTTACTATTTTATTTATAATATTTATCAATGGATCAAAGCTGGAATGACTTACTAATAATAACATTTCAGGGTGCATGTGTGCACATGCGTGTATATGCTAAGGCATGTTTGCGTGCAGGCACACATGTTAAATATGATGTGTTAATACCAAATAGAAATGATTAAAACGCATATAAAAGGGGGGTAAACTCTGCCCTCTGCTGCTTTTTTGGCAGCACTGAATCTGTTCCTAAGAGATTATGAATGACAAAACCATAAAACATTATATAGACCTAATGTAGGCCCACATGATAAATTATTGTCCACAAAAGCCAGACTAATGTCAAACAGATAAAATAAATTAACATTAGACCAATTAGAACGATCCGAAATGTATTATTCATACCAAATTATTACTATTTCTCATAACTGAAAAAAATACTATTCTATGCTTCTATTGATCTGTTTAGCAGTCTATGATAATATGTAATATCAATGGTGATTTTCACTTTGTTGGGTGATCAAGACAGCTTTGGAAAACGTTATTCACACCCAATTTAATTGTTTTGATTAATTTAAGAGCAGAGCCATCATTCCAAGATGGCGGCAGCGCTACAGCTGCGCCATCTAGTGGTGATTCCATATATTTAAGGACTGCCGTCTCTTATTATAGAATCTCTTTGTCCTAGGCCAAGAGGGCGATAGATATCTTTGGCCTAGGAAAGTTCCAGGAAATGAGGTACCAGGAACAGCTTTAAAAGTTCAGGAAGTGAGGCGGCCGGGGGATTTCAGTATGAAAAAAAGTGTTTGGTCCAGTGGTGGTTTGTCAAAGAGACTCTTTTAAGCCTATACTAAAACCAGAAGAACTTTGTGGTGGAAGAAAGAAGTGTGGTCAAAAGAACATTTCTGACATGTATATTCAGAATCAATTCAGAAACAACAGGACAAAGGAACCTCCTGGGCCTCCTAACTTAAACTTTGGGTGAGTAATACACTTTTTCCTCTTTTTTTATGCAATGCTTTGCCTTTTTATTTGCTGACTTTGAGCATTACTTGATTTTTTGGAAACTATACATTAAAAGAACCTGGCATTGCTGGACTAAAGACCAGAGTTTGATCATTTTCATTTGTATTTGGAAGTGTTTATTTGAAATGAATTATTATTTTTGTTTGATTAAGTTTGGGTCAGATAGAAAAGCAAAAGCAACAGTTTTGTGTTTTCTTTTTGGTCTGCATAACAGTCACAGTTTGTTTAGAATTATACTGATGCATTGTATAGTACCTTTATTTTTTAAATATAATTCAGACATACATTTTTATGGTTCCGATTGTTATAAACTTGAGGACGGGGTCCCTTCTCAAGTTCTAGGAGGCGTAATTACAGATTCTAGCATTTGAAGATTGTGGAATACCGGTAGTTGTCTGGCATCATCAACCTAAAACAATGAATTTGACAAATAATGGAATGGCATGATCCAATCTGGGAACCATATTCTAAATAGGCTTATATATATATACAGTATATACCAGTAAGGTATATACTGTACTGCCTAAGGGCGAAAAGCAACCTCGCCCTAAATGCGAGGTCGCGCAGGACGGAATTTGCACAGGACAGAATTCATTTGCAAGTGTGATTCGATTTGCGTTTGTTTGGTTGTTTAAGTTGGACCAAAATGTGGACAAAATATTTTCGCAAATATGGATATGAGTATGACTGACGTCTGACATCATAGATGTCAACCCTAACCCTAACCCTTGTTATAGACCACATGAGACTCACACAATATGTCCATATATGGGCATCCAAGCTATGGGCTTAATATTGATGACATCAGGGATCTCCATATACTGTAAGGGCATGGGCATACAAGGGACAAGGACGGAATGTGATGTCACAACAAGATGATGTCATAGGTCAGCTAGACATATATGGAGAATCAGGGATCTGCATATATGGGCATACAAGGACGGAATGTGATGTCTCAATGTGACGTCATAACGATGTGATGTCACAACAGGTCAGCAGCTAGCATGAGTCACTGACATGGTAACAGCCACATGCTGGAGGAAACATTTTTCCTCTTAGTTTTTGCCTCAGGGGGCACCACCTCCTTTTTTGTGTAGAAACAGGAACTCGGTTTGGCTCCTCCCCTTTCTCCCTAGATGCTTCGATCATGTTTAGGGCAGTGGTGCTGACAGATTCTGCTGTTCCCTCTTGAAAATCTTGAATTATCATAACTCCATCAATTTGTATTTCTATTCCTTCAATCTTATGCTTCTACTCCATCTTTCTGTTTTCAGTACAATTTCCCTGAAGGCAGGGGAGATATTGGTTCCCATTTGGACTGTGTAATGTTGATATATCTCACTCAGGGCCTAAATGTCAGTCCAGGGAAGTCGAGCCCTTTTTGGTAATGGCACACGGTTGCAAATGTCACGAAAAGCATGAGGCTGATGAGTGGCTGTGGTATATAGTATCCCATGCAGCGCTGATGCAGCCACGCAGGATATGTCTGCAACATTTCTTTGATATGAGAAAATGCCAAATCCCTTGTGTGAACGTAAAACATGGCAAGTTTGTATCAAACTGATGATGACATCGACTTTGTCTTCCACAAAGTGTTTCAGGAAACCTTTCTGTGATGAGATGGAGTGACCTAACATGAGATGAATGGTGTAAACGTCATATGCATTGATGAGAGAAATGTCCATAGACGATGAGAATCAGGATACAAGACATTTTTCAGATTAATTTTGTTTAAAATATACCGTACAACGTAACTGTATATTACCTGCTCTACTGAAACTATTCTGATAGAATAGATAGATATTTGAATTATGTGCACTGTCACAAAGAGGATGCTTTCTGTGCTCCAAAATGTTGTTGGCCAAATGTGTTGCATGAAATATAAAAGGACATACTATCTAGGTCGTCCTCAGACGAGCCCTCCATCGTTGTTTCCAGTCATCTCGGTTCTCCATACATCTGGCCAGCTCATTGGTGTTCTGTGTCCCTACGTCTTCCTTGAGTATGTCCATTGTCCACGTATGTTTTTGTGGGACGTCCTCGCGACCGGTGCCCATGTGTTGGCTCCCACAGTACCAATTTGCTGGCTGGAAGCTCCTGGTGTCTTTGGCAGTGTCCTGCTAGTCTCATTCTTCTGGTGGCAATTTTCTCGCTTACCTTTGGTATTCCCTCATACAGGCTCCTGTTGGTAACATGTGCACTCCTGTTGATGTTGAGTACTGCACGCAACATTCTAGTGTAGCACCCGTCTAGAGACTTCTGCAGGGTTGGCTTCAGGGTCCAGCATTCACTGCCATAGAGGAGAACAGACTCCACCGTTGCAAAGAAGAAGCTAAGTTTGATTTGGCGGGGGAGGTTAGAGTTCCATACACTGTTCATGCCGTTCAGGGCCCTCCACGCGAGTGCCTTCCTTACTTTAAGGTCTTTCTCAGTTGAGTCGACCCATGCGCCCAGGTACTTGAAGTCCTTGACTTCCTTCAACACAGCTCCTTCTGTTGTTGTCAGAGGTGAGTGATCAGGTAGGTTATAGGTGATAACCTCAGTTTTCTTAGCATTTAGCCTGAGACCAACTTTGGCACACTCTATCTCCACCCTGTTCAGGAGTTCTTGTGCTTGTTCCATGCTGTCGGAGAGCAGGCTGATGTCGTCCGCATAGTCCAGGTCTGTCAGAACTACTGCGGGATGCCGCCTTGACCTCCTTGGTGTTAGCGTGAAGCCAAGCTCTTGTTCTCGTCCCCCTATGGCTTTCCTGAGCGCGTAATCTAGAACTATGATGAAGAGGTAGGGGGCTAGGGTGTCTCCTTGCATTACACCAGCTCGGATGTCAAACACCTCACTGCTGCCATCCGGGGTCACCACTTTGGCCCTTGTTTTTGCGTACATGGTCTCGATAGCCCGGAGAATGTTGGGAGGGACATACAGTCACAGATAAACAATTGTGTCATGGTTTATATTTCCAATTTGTAGATCTCTATTACATGTTGAAGGAAGCCTAAACGACAAGAACACCCTTGACAAACGTGTTAGCTATGATGAGTCTCTGCTAATGTCCCCTTCAGAACTAATGTAGATTATACCTTCAGAGCTATTTGTATACTACAATAATTACAAAAGAACAATTAAAGTAGTTCACCCCCAAAATGACTTTTTTCTATTGATTACTCAGGCCATGGAGAGTAGAGTTCAATAATATTCTTTGGTTTTTGTCACATTCCTAAGACAAAATTTTGATTCGAGTAAAATTGAATCGGGTAAATTTAAATTTCCCCCATTAATTCCGGATGGTGACCCGTTTCGAAACGGGTCACCATCCGGAAGTGAACTACTCCTTTAAGTATTAAAATAACTTTGCTTTATTTAGGTCTGACAAAAATCAACCCAGTGAAACAATTAGATTTTCCTCAGGGCTTGAGAAACATATGACATGTTGTATAAATGAGAGACTAGCTAGATGAATCTCAGAATTCATACACTCAGTGACTCAGCGTTCATTTCATGTTGAGGATTTTCATCTTTTTTCCAGCTATGTGTTTGTGTGGGTGTGACTGCTGTCTGTCAAGAGTAAGGCCTCTGCCTTGGTGCATCTGTTCTTTACCTGAACTCTTATTGCTGGAGATGAACAGATGATTCATCTTGCAGAAACTCCTGTGAGGATTATTGCACCATCTTGTTTTGATTCTCACTTCCATAAGCCCCAACACCTTGGCACTAGACAAACCCAATGCTGTCCAATCCTCCTGACAGATTGGAGTGTCACTGTCACCCCACTCGTTTCACTCACACCTCAAGTCTTGGTTTTTGTCCCGCCGATGAGCAAAATTATATAGTAGCCTTCTATCTAGCTGTGTGTGCGGGAGGGAGGTTCTCTTTTTGTTTTTCTCGCTCTCTCTCTCGTTCTCTCCAGCACTCAGCTTGCATTTCAGGGCCTGAGAAATAATTCTGACTTCAGAGGGATTTCTACCCTTCACATCCGTGGCTTGCTCCCTGCCAATGCAGAGTTAGCCTTTCCTTTTATGCCGTGCCCCTGGGATTATCATATCAATCTACGTGACCTGATTACCGTAGCCGCGGTTGGCTGCGAGAGCAGCGGATCATGCAATCCCCTCCACTGCTGCTGCCTAATTAACACTAGCATGTCATCTATACCCCCCCCCCCCCTCTACACTTCTTCCATCGAATCCTCCTCAAAAGTTAGTTTGGCAGCTCTTCTTACAGTACATGCTGCTGGGAGGAGAAGAGGGCTTGACAGCTCAGTATTTGCCAGATTGCAATAGACATACTGTATATTGGACTGGTGTGACAGGTGAAATAAGATTAAGATTGTAATTTATAGATCCTGCAGGGGGGAATTCAGTCATTACCGCAGGGTATATAACGTTTAATACATAAAGATTTATCAAATCTGATTAGCAAGCACAAGTCACTACAAATGACAACATACCGTATGTACTAGAGATAACATCACGTCAAGAGGGAGCGTAGACTTTCTAAAGTTATTGGTTCAGAGGTAATATTTTCATGTTAGAATGAATTCTCAGTCCTCATGCAAATTTCTGCGACACTTTGTGAGCTTGTGTATTGGTTATTATCAGCGCACAATGAATTATAAATCATGCCAAAGGCACAGGCTTTCCGGAGCTGTAGCCTACAGTCCCCTTTTACTAGGGCCCCCCAGAAAGTATCTGCAGGGGGAATGCCCAGGTGATACCCTTTAATCTCTCAATGGTGGAGTGTGTGCGGTGTGTGGATGTGTTTGGTGTGGACTTGGCAAGTGGACATGATACTGAGGTAGCCTTGGGGCGACTGCATACAGTAGCCTACTGTATGTTACTTTTCACTTTTAGAGGGATTTCTTTTTTCTTTTTTTCAACCAGTGACTGTTGATACTGAAGCTTCCACAAGCTGTGCTGGTGATGAAGCTGCCATCATGACTGTCTAGAAGGGACCGCAACTAGCTATGGCAGTGGTGAAGTAAAGTTGCAGTGAACCCTTTCAAGCTCTGGAAGCAGATATAAGGGCCTATTCATTCATTGGGAACAGTTTTATAAACAGCCAATCCGAATCATGTATTTTTCTTTATTGACTCTAAATTATAAATTCCAACAAAAGTGACCCTTTTTTTCGTCAATCATGCTTGTAAAGAAACAGTGACTCACAGACGCAGACTCACCGGTATGTTTTGATCAAGAGACGCAGCATCCGCAACATCAGCGCATGACGAGGCACTGGGCACCTTCATTTACAGCCCCAGATGGATATTAGAGAGGTAAGCGTTCCAGCAGCTCTGTCATTAACAGGTGTGTAATTAATTCCCCATGATGGGCTGCTCTGACATTAATGCAAGCTGACTGTGTGACTGTGCGGTGGCCCTGCTCGGTGGGACTTAAAATGACGGCAGTCGACCAGACGTGTCCTTGTCATCCTTGTGTCTGTGTGGCCTCATTACTGTTTTGGCCGGGGCTGTATCTTCACCAATCCCCCCCCCCCCCCCCCCCCCCCCCCACACACACACACACCCCTCTCTTCTGCCTCCTATTTTGCTGCATTCATCGTCCTCCTCTTCTTTGGCATATTGCACCCTTCTCGCTGCTGCTTAGCTCTGAGTCCCTGTGGTGGAGGTACGTTACTGTGGGTAGGCGGAGGTATTTGTGGCGGTGGTGGGCTGGAAATAATGTAGATCTCCAGGCTGAGGGTCTGAGGATGGAGCTGAATGTTGTCGTCTTGTACATTTGTACATCAGGAGGGGCCAGATCTTTATTCACCAAGTGCAGCAAGAATTTGACTTGATGACTTTTTGATTGATTGAATACTTTATTAACAGTTTGCAAATAGCAAATGGTAAGATTATACAAAGGTGCAAAAAGGATAATACAAAAAGCCATGAGGGCTTATTTCCATTGCGGTCCATGTGGGAGCTGACATTATTATCATTTGGGAAAAGAACAGAGCAATAATACAGTAACAGATTTCAGATTCAATTCAATGTGCAGATACGGCAAAATCACATAATTCATAGTTCATGATTGGTCAATCTGTTTTTAATGCATTCAGCATAATGATCTTAATAATCTTAGTATCCACCACCTGTGATGTCAGTCATCTATTAACTTATGTTTTTTTGGGGGGGCTTTTATGCCTTTATTGACAGGACAGTAGACTGAGAGGAAATGGGGAGAGCGACAGGGAGGGGAGGGGAGTGACACGCAGCAATGGTAGTCGGGATCGGTAATCGAACCAGCGACATGCTGTCAGGCTGCACTGAGCCTATGTGGTATGCGCCTGGACCGGTAGGCTAGCGGGCGTCCCTACGTCAGTCGACATGAGTTGAATACATTATCTATGAAGTATGACTCCATATTTGGGCAATGTTTCAGCCTGATCAGAACCCTATTGCCTTCCATTATAAATGATGATGTGAAGTGAAATAAAAAAATATATCAAAAACATATCTACAAGCTCACAATGTGCCACGCATTTGAGCTTGTAGATCTGCTATTGTCACTATTTGTATTCACACGTGTGTGCGCGCGTACACACACGTGTATACACACTCAGCCTGTGTGAGATGTTATAAGGGGGGCATTAGGTTGTGTACAGGTTATGCATTGTATTGAGGACAGCGTTGTTTGAGCCGTCTGCCTGCGCCCAATCAATATCTGAATTATTCATAACAAATGGAGAAATTCATAATGTTCCCCGATTAGCATTTTGGCATAATTGATTTTCAAGAAAAGATGGAATAATAAATCACTGCCCAGCCTGCCTTTTTAAGATCCCCCCTATACATTATATGCACATCCACTCTCCCCCTTAACACTTCCCAATTCTTTTTTCATCTTGCATTTGTATGCTTTTCATTACCTATCTGCTCCCTCATGACATACTGGTAATAGCCTTGGAGGAATGCTGGTAAACAGTTTTGACAAATTAAAATCGGCCAGCACAAGTGAAGAGACCAAAGCTTAATTTATGCTCCATCGCACAACTGTGTTGCCTGCCGAAATGAGCTGATCATCATGATAACAACATGTCACATCAGTTCTCTTCGGAAAGCAATGCTTGCACTATGGCGTATAGATTAGGCTCAAAGCTGCAAACCAGAAGAATGTGGACTACACAGTGAAATCTGGAGTATTCATTTACCGCAGTATTCTTTCATCTCTGAGTTAGAAATGGACCAGGAGGCGGACCCGTTAGCCTAGCGGTCCAGGCGTATACCACATAGGCTTTCATGCCTGACAGCATGTTGCGGGTTCGAGCCCTGTTCTCTCCATTTCTTGTCAGTCTGTCCTATCAATAAAGGCATAAAAGCCCAAGAATAAAACTAAAAAAGGACCTGGAAAGGTCCACGCCAGGTCATGGGCACACACTCACTGTACGCGATGCGCCTGCTCACTAAACTACTGTTACAGTCTCACTATAAATTGCATTTCATGGAGAGACAATCCCTCTAGAGTTGCATAGTCACACTCAGTAGAGCGCAAATCTCTGCCATGAGGCATGCCCTTAAATTGACTGCCACGATTTTCTTACCTTTTAACGTGGGCACGTGCGTGTCCATCGTGCACGATCCGCGATTACAAAAGACCCCATCTTAATCCATGCAACCGTTGCTGAGCTAGGAGCAGTGTTAGCAAGTACTGTTAGAAAGTAAATGGAGGCAGGAAGTGGTGGGTTGTTCCGGACAAAAAATGCAGATCCGGTCCCATTTCCAGTCCAAACCGGAAGCACTATGTTTGGGGCACTTATAGGCACCTTGGATTTTGTTTCTTTTAATCAAATCTAATTAATCTAAACTGGGGAAACTTGTGCGTGGCAGTCAATAAAGGCTACTAATAGTTGATTGTATGCAGTAGAATCATTACCGCTGTGAAAGTAGAAAAGGCATACGTCTCCAGTGTCTGCCTCCCTGTCTTTCTCATAGTCTATACACATTGTCCACCATCCTCCACCTTTCTCTGTCCTCCATTTATTTCATAATGCCTGTGTAATATGCAACGTCTGATTGTTTGTTTTCAAACTCATTCTCAAAAATGTAAGCACATACCCCACAACATTAAGAAATGTGTCCAAAACCTTCGTACTTTTAATTAATTCTGCAATCCAATACGTGCAAAAGAATGCAGCAAACAACAAATACATTGGCACTCAGGATACTAGGATGTGTATCCCCCAAATACAAATATAGAATATGTGTAATTTATCCAAACTTCAGGCAATTCCTCACTGCTCAAAGCAACCAATTACACATGTGTAGAGGCTGTCCCATTTTATGTACAGTTTAGCAACAGGTGCAATTCTGCAAATTAGATCAGAACACATATGCACTAGTGCATAGTACACTAGTGCATCTGTACTCCAGCAATTATATAATTTGTGAATACATATTTTTGTTGAAAATGATTTTTTGTGGCATTTTTTACCACAAAAGTATTTACCTAATGAAGGTAAAGGAATATACATTCAGGGTTAATGTGTCATTTTGACAAACATAGGCTACTTTCTGTATATCACACTGTGTGCGTGCGTGCGTGCGTGCGTACGTGCGTGCGTGCGTGCGTGCGTGCGTGCGTGCGCGTGCGTGTTCGACAGAGCCGAATGCAAGAATTTCCTATAGCGGAAATGAATAAAAACATAGAAAATTGTATTAATAAGTGATATGACAGTGTTCCGCTGTGTTGAGTCCTCCTATACAGTAATGAAGATTAGCACCTCTTATTTTCCAGGGCATTTATTGTTAGAAACATGGATGACAATGACAGGCGTGTAACACTTGGTGAGAGCATCCATTAATTACGAGAAACATTATTAATTCCGTGAATATCAACATCATGTTTGTGACAGCCATATTTAAACCATATGGAAAGCTTATTAATCCAAGTATGTGTAACTCGAGGCAGTCTGCTGCGCAGATGGGCGTGGGAAAGGTTCTTCGAATGGGCGTGGCGCAGATGGACGTGGGAAAGGTTCTTCGAATGGGCTTGGGAAAGGCTGCCAAGAGCATATGACCAGCGGCTTGCCGCTCCACTATTTTGGACGGGGGCTCATTTTACCGGACGTTCGGCCGCACGTTACTGCGGTCGACTTTGGGGCCTCGGCCTTGGACCGATGAGTGGCACGCGTGCCGTGGACCACCTCCAGGGACCCATGGCTATATAACAGGGGGACATGCGGATATAGAGAGAGAGGACATGCGGATATAGAGTGGAGCGGCAAGCCGCTGGTTCTCTCTCTCTATATCCCCATGTCCCCGTGTTTGAAGATCCTCTCCAACGCCCCCCAGTTCCACGTCCCCAGTTCCACACGCCACGTCATATCTGTGCAGCTCCACACACACACACACACACACACACACACACACACACACACACACACACACACATTACTTTGATATTTAAAAGCTGTTACATTGTCAGTGTTTTCCCTTGTGTGATTTTTAATGCAATATTCCCTTAACCAACAAAGCCATTTTAACCACATCTTTGGCTTGGTGCAAGTGTGCCTGAAGCAAGCCCGAAGGGCTTCTCCTTTTTCAAAATAGAAGTATTTGATTTCCAAATAATAATAATAAAAAAGAACAGTGACCTAGTCAGTGTACCGTCAATGTCCTCAGTGTGCACCGCAACATGTTGCACCACACAGGCGGTAATTGTGTGAGATTATCAGGACAAAAACATTTCGTAACTTCCTGCTTGAACGGAATCAGTTCCCATCTAAGACACTATCCATCTTCATTCCCTATCATGGCCGGCTGACAGGGGTTTCCATCATATGTCATTATTGGTGCATGAGGTAACTCGGCGGAACAATCCGCCACTCTGGGAAATGCATCAATCACCAGCTCCTTGTCCTACCGTGACAGCCACAGAGCTCGGAGACGGCAAAGAGCCGTGTCCCACCATAAGGATGCACTTGAACCCAATACGGGGAGGCCAGGAGAGGCGGGCAGAGGTTACAGGTAATTAAGATTAGGGAATTGAATACATGACTGCAGCGGCACATACCTAAGTAGCTGTCAGGCTTTGTGTCATTGCTTGACAATGCTGACAGACGGGACCAGAGACGGGTCTTTCTCAGTGCTGGAAAATTACAAAGTACATTTACCCTCTACTTGATTATGTTCATTTTTCAATACGTTACACTTGTACTCCACTACATCTCAGAGGCAAATGTTGTACGTTCTACTCCACTATAGGCCTAGTTACAAGTACATTTGCAACATATTGAAACATTTGAGTACTACCTTGGTACCTTGGTAAAATATAGTATATTTTAATTCCAATAGAATACTTTTGTACTTTTACTCAAGTAAAAATATTTAGTACAGGACTTTTACTCTTTTTTTGAACATTTTCTACATTGTGGTATTGCTTTTACTTATAAGTATTGACAGCATCAGATGTATTAAATCAGATAAAGCCTGACCAGTGATAAAGCATGGACACACCACACAGCTGAATAGGGCTGTGGTGTTAAAAAGGTTTGTGTATTTAATTGTTACATTGTTACTTCTTACATTATATTGCATAATTACAATTATTTGTGTTTATTATGATATAGGCTATGTGCATAAGTTTGGTTTTGAAATATAAACTTTAAGCAAGTAAGTATATCTAGTTTTACAAAGCAGTAGAAAGTGCCTGCAATGTCTCAGCATTTTTGTTTTCTTTTTTGCCAAACCCTGGAAGGGCCAGGCAAAATACCCGAAGTAGAATGAACGGGTGACGGATTCCCCGTTGTTGAAACAAACATGCACAACATCACAAGCTATTCCTGCTACAAACAACTCACGATGTCCCATTTACTTGTTCTGCATTCCAGAGATTGAAGCTCAATAGACAAATGTATGCAGCTCCATTATCCCACAGCCAGCGATGTCAAATGGCCCATCAAGCAACCAGACAGAAAGTTGCCAAGCTTTTATAACAGACAAAACAGACTCAGGACTCTGGAATGGAGTTTACAATTTGTTATCCCAACGATGTCAGTAAAATATTTAATTAGTCCCCCTAGGACCCCTTAAAATACCCCGTTGCCTCCATAAATCTTTATTATTCAAGTAATATGTTACAGTTATTGGGGGCATAAGCTAGTGATTGTGAATGAATTAGAAACAGGTGTAGGTGGCCAATATCATTAAAAAAAGAAAAAGCTTCAGGGACACAGGGATGACATTCAAACTCATTTCAGGGTCATTGTGTACATAGTAAAAAAAAAAAGAACTAAATTAGGGGAGGTGACATACAGATAAAAAAGGAAGACTGAAAAATTGAGTGTTGCTTGGGTCATCTTTTAGATCTAAGATGTTGTGACTTGGTTTGACTTCAATTAAATCCTGGGGGAGGCTCCCCAGTCAATCTGTGATCTTTATCAAGGCGCTGTCTCTTAGATCACTATCTATCGCACTGCCACCCATGGGGAAATGGAGACGAGTTTCATGACAATAGGCTGGACTCCATGCTATTTCTGGCTGTCTCCACTCCCCCTCTCGCTTTCTCCCTAACAATGCTGTGACACTATTGACAACCTCAACCTTGAGTACGAGTCCCAGGACTGTCTTTTACTGTTTTCCTTTTCCTCTTCTCGGTTATGCTTTTCTTTTTTTTTTTTACCCGGTGAATATCGGACGTTGAATTGATATTTTCTCACAGAGGGAATGAGTCACTAATTTCTCTTCTCACCTGGGAAATGTATAAAAGGATGCCATGGTGTGACTCATGGCTGGAAAGAACCCACTTGATGGATTTTTACCTTGACATTAGACGTCTCTCGTGTCTATGTCTTGTCTCTCGCACAGAAACACTCTGAAGAACCCATAATGAGTCAGTATATGCCACACAGCGCCTACTTTCTGGCCTGACTGAAGCCCTAGCCCCTCCCCCTCTCCCTCTTCCAGTCCATCTTAATTTCAGCCTCTCCTCCTTCTCCGCAAAACGTCCCCTGATGGTTAATTACATGCTTTGATCCATGTTTTGTTTCATCTGTGCGATGCTGAATGTGCTGTAATTATGCAAAATGTTCACGTGTGTGTGTGTGTGTGTGTGTGTGTGTGTGTGTGTGTGTGTGTGTGTGTGTGTGTGTGTGTGTGTGTGTGTGTGTGTGTGTGTGTGTGTGTGTGTGTGTGTGTGTGTGTGTGTGTGTGTGTGTGTGTGTGTGTGTGTGTGCGTGCGTGCGTGCGTGTTTTATCTCCTGCCTCAGAGTCAAAGCATCTCTGAGAGGCTGTCTGCGTTTAGGCATCTCAGACTGAATAGACTAGAGTGTCGGTCGTTCTGGCTCCAATTTGGGAGGGGAAAACGTGATACAGCAGAATTCAGAGTGCCTTTACAGTGTGGCTACAGTTCTGGAGTGGCATGGCTTCTGTCTGGAGTATTCCATTCTCTAAAGAAACTTCACGTCGACAATCAGAATTTCAAAAAAAGATAGGCCATTTCCGCATACAGGGTTTAAGAGATTACGATTCACATGATTATGAGAGAAATCTAACATTACTCATGATGACATATTGTATAGGATACTACAATAATGTCCTTTTGCTTTAATCGACCCAAAATCAGATTCTAGTTTTCACTCAAGCAGTTTTGTATCATACTATACTACAATTCAAGATAAATCGCTGAGCAACGGATGACTGCACATCATTCCTATGTAGAGATGTAATCTCATGGGACCATCCTGTGATATAAATCTGAGTTCAGTACTTCAGTGCCATTGAAGCAGTACAACAACAAATAAATCAGGCAAAATGGTCTCTAATGAGAGCGATTATGATGACAATTACAAAGACGTTGAATTTAAATTCAACGTTTATGTGCAAGGCAGCTCTTATAAGAACTGACATAGTGACGACCTGACTTGATAAAGCTTTTGTTTGTATACATTACAGAAGGAATGGAGTTTTGACTTATGGCTTGTCATAATGGCCAAATGCTTATATTCACAACTGTATTCTGCAGGGCACAGTCTTCTAATATCCTAGAATGAATTGAAAAAAGAAGAGGGAAAAAGCACAACAACCTCCAGATTGGTGCTTTAACAGAGACATTTATCAGGTGCATTGCTTTTCCTTTTCAGGGAGTCAGAAAAGCGTGAGTCATTGGGCTGGAGGAAACAAGCAGCATGCATTAATTAATTATTCCTACTGAAATTGTGTCATGAGCTCTGAAATCCCAGATCAGTCACGCACTGTTACTTGGGGGACAGTGGCTCCTCTCTATCAATGCTCCGTACGTAGGTGGCAAATGATGGATTTCAGAGCGGCTCTCATTCCATCTCCCGGCTTGCACAGATTGCCTGGGGATGCTGGCGGGTCCCTGACAAGCAGAGGCCTCCTCCATGCCTCACCTTGATCAACATTCAGTGTCGTCCCCTGAATCCATCACTGACTGTGACAACATGGCCCATTTTGGGCTTTTTATATCATGGTAGATGATGTGGGTGGTAGAGGTGGTGGTGGTGTTGGGATTATGATAATGATGATGGTTAACTAGAGGGATAAGGACAGTCTGAATGATCATTATCGTGTTTGTATGTGCTTTACACAGCACAAATGAAAATAAAACCAAAATGAAAATAACTAGAAAGGCTTGCTCAGTAGACCGCAAATCTACACCAGGAGGCCTGCAGCCCTCATAATAATAGCTACAGATGTGCCATTTCAAAACTTCACGCGTCCTGCCATTGGCAAGAAAGTCGATTTTCAGGGGATTTGCAGGAAAATTTAGATTGTAGATCAGCTCTTTTTGCTAGTTTCTGCAAAAATAAGCTCTGTGAATTGAAAAGCAAAACAGGGAAAGAAACCGGTGAAAAAAATGTATTTGCAGGACATTTTCAGGAAAAGAGCAGTAAATACTGAAGAGTTGAACCGGCACCTCTGTATGCACGCTATGTAATTATGACCTAGACTCTATAGCCATTAAATAATAGAGACGGATTTGCACTCGATATTGCACACCATAAATGGCCAATTTACAAGCTCACAACTTGTAGATTGCTTATTTCCGGTCTGTGACACCATGCCATGCGCAACATATCAAGTCTTTTGGGTGGTCTGTGATTAGTTGTACATCATCCCTACTGTCTTCTGCTGCCCTCTCTCTGTCATCAACATTCATAGTCTACATCTGTCTGTCAGATTGCTGTCATTCAAATGTCTCAGTAATGCGTTAGTCTGATTGTTAATGCCAAGTGTCAATTATGTTTGTATCACAAGTCAGTCAGAGGTTGCCATTTGAAATGTAAGTGTTGGGTTTTTGCTGGCCCACAATCGCTTTGCGTGTCCTGCTTGAGAGGAATTAAGGCAATATGTAATATCATTGACATTACTTTGTAAACCTTTTCATTAACACTTGTTTTCAGTTGCAAGTGTTTTTTAAATCATCATGATATGCATTTAGTAAATCATGGTCACATTCATTTTAAAATTAATGATAAAGTAGGCTATGTTTCTAGGCTTTGTATTGGCTATACAGAGTGAAGACCCGCCCTCGCAGCCAATAGCATTCATTTGATTCATTTCCCGTACCATTCTCTGGACAGGATATAGAAAGATGTCGGATTTGCAATTGCTGAAAGATAGGCTTCATTTACGGTCTGTAGAAACCAATGGTGTGGCTCTTTCCATTTCTTTTTTACAGCTTATGAAGTGAGAACATGAATTGGGGATAAGGTGCGATGATTGAATCTTTGGTAGGGTAAGGGCAGAGAGATGGCCCCAGATGGATATTGATACTAGCTTAGTTAAGAAAGAAGGAACAGGTGATGGTTACTGATACGGTTATAATAATACTGGTTATTATGATGACGGAAAATATAGATTTTATTGGTGATGACAATATTGATGATGATGATTATTACAATCCTGCGAAGGCGTTTGCGTGATTTCGCTTTTAACTGAATTCCAGTGTGTAATTTTTGGATGAGAAATGAATCAATTCACTCAGCATTCTAATCCCTTCTCTGGATGGTACAGTAGCTGAGCATGCAATGCATTATGCATGACCATGCAATGTCCTGCAGGTTCAAGCACAGCAAGCTGGCCTTCTTTAATTTACAAACTGTTAGTCAAATACATCATTTTGAGATGGATACTAAAGGGAGTTGTCCCACACTATCTCATGATATAATTTCCGTCCCTCGCTGAGAGAGACAATGGCTCTCAAGGCCTGTTTCAAATCGCATCAAATAATAAAAAAAATATTTGTATTTCACTGCAGATGGCCCTCATTGTGCTCAGGCACAGAGAGCGGTAGGGAAAGCAAACAGAGATTAAAGTAATAACATTCATAAAGCCATAATAGAGCACATTAAAGGCAAATGTAAGCACAGTACAGAATAGAACATTGAACAGAACTGGCAACTGTGTGTGTGTGTGTGTGTGTGTGTGTGTGTGTGTGTGTGTGTGTGTGTGTGTGTGTGTGTGTGTGTGTGTGTGTGTGTGTGTGTGTGTGTGTGTGTGTGTGTGTGTCCAAATCCTCAAATGTTTACAATGGAGCAATCTGATGCCATTATGTGGATCCAGAACTAGATTCAAAAGGAGCGATCTTTTATTAAGGATCACTTGTTTGCACTGACACAATTATCGATTACAATCTGCATCATTTGCATAGACTTGCGTAAATGTTTTTTGTACAGATTAACCAACCATGGTGAGCCCCATTAACTCATTCCCTGCCAGGCCCGATAGTCCCGAGATTATTCCAATGTCTTTCCCCGCCAGGCCCGATAGTCCCGAGAATTAAAAAAAAAAAAAAAAAAAAAATTCAATTTTTTTTTTTTTTTTTTTTAAATTTTGACCCCAAAAAATGGAGTAGGCATGATAGCAATCGCGAAATTTCATGTTTAACCCCCATAGCAACCCCATCTTTCAAGCATGGCAGCCATTTTGGCAGCCATCTTTGTTAAACATAGTGGCTGTTATCTCAGGAATGCCTGAACGGATTTCCATTCGGATTTTTTTGTTTGAAAGCTGTGAGCAAGGTGGACACACGTGGTGCATTATCTAGGCATGGGTGTGCATGATCCGTGCACTATGAATTACATGGAAGTCTATGGAGACGAATGGCAGGTGGGAGTACGGAGGTATGTTAAAATGGCGGTCAATGTGTTAAGCTTGTTGTGTATTTGTGTGTGGGGGGTTGGGGGTGGGGTAGCTGATAGCTGGCAGATGATTAAATGCAAATATACATCATGCAAATATTATTCATAATTGTGATTGAGCATAAAAAATGATTTGCATTATTTGATCATATCCCCCACAGATTTGAAGGACTGTAAGGGTATAGGTAGAGTTTGCAGAGTTAATCTGACTGCTGGAACATTAACTGTCATTAGTCAAACACTGATTTGCAATAGCTATTCATCAGTTGTACTTATTTCATCGGGGTGCTACAGAACATAGATCACATGTCACGCCAAAACCCCCAACAGGTTTTACACAGCACCTGCATGATGGAAACACAATGTGGTTGAAAATCTGCACAGCACATCATTGTTTTCACATTGTCATTTAACAATAAAATCTATATATATACTGTATATGCAACAGGATATGTATGCATTTTGATCTGTAAATGGAAGCATTTAGCTCCAAAACAAGATGTAAAAAATTTGAACCCTGAATAAATGATGGCTGGCATCAAAGGAGCTGCATAGCAAGGGCTAGTATTTTCTATATGACAAACAAACATCATGTAGCCATTTAATTTATTATTATTTTTTTTTTAAATTGTTTATTTTTTAGAAGAATGAATATCACATTTTTTGGAGCTCTGTGTTTTCCTGTTTTGGGAGGACAAATGCACAGAAGAAAACGGGCTGGAAATAACCAGAAATTCTCCACTGTAAATATGATCGACTTCAAAGACAAATTTCATTGCGACTGTGTTTCTGCTGCTCCCTCACTGCAATGTCGGCACCATTTCCCTCAAGAAGACTGCTTTTATTTGATATCAAACTAATGAGATTTCATTCTCAGAGCATATCCTTTCTCGCTCTCTAGTCATAGAGAAGATCCCACTCATGTATAAATATCCCCTGAATGATATTTGTTTTGCATATTTACATAAAGCATATCCAGCCTATCTATATGTTTCCCAAATGTCAATGTTTTATTCATATATGGCTTTATCATTTGCTTTTCACATCCTCCACCATTTAAACCACATAAACTGTCAAAAAGAGTGATATGTTTTATCAGGACAACGGAAATTTAATTCACTTTACGGTGTATGTGGGAGAAAACATATTTGGCTCAGTATACAGACTCTCAATCATAAGGAATGATTATAATTACTATTTCTTGAATGGAAATGATTGAAAACAACATAAGTAGTTTGGTTTAAGTCATATCCTTTCTCACTCTCTAGTCATAGAGAAGATCCCATTCATGTATAAATATCCCCTAAATGAGGAGGAGGACTGTAATATTTAGCATTTTTCCAGAAAGTCCCTGAAGTAAAACAATGATATTACACTGCATTAATCCATTATAAGGCAAGAGTCTTTTGGAACTCCAAGTATAACTCCAATTGAATTCAATGAGTCTAAAACACACATGCACGCACGCGCGCGCACACGCACACGCACAGTCGCACACACACACACACACACACACACACACACACACACACACACACACACACACACACACACACACACACACACACACACACACACACACACACTCACACTGCCATTGAAATTTGTAGTCTCAGTTGATTGACATTCCAGTAAAAATTAGTATTGTGCTAGAAGATGATCTTTCCACTTACTGTATGCTGAGGAAAGCATCAGTTTCTGAAATGCTTCAATCACCTGTACCTCTCTCTCTCTCTCGCACGCTCGCACGCACGCACGCTCGCTCGCACGCACGCACGCACGCACGCACGCACGCACGCACGCACGCACGCACGCACGCTATAGTCTGATATGACAGTAAACATAGGATGTTCTGTTGGAATATGTCCAGCCTCTCTCTTATAACCCACCCATAAGCACATACCCCATGTGCACTCACATGCACACACTATCACTGAATTATAGATGAACCCGCTGGCACAGCGATCATACATTTGTCACTTCTATACAAAATCATTCTTTAAAGGGTTGTCCCTCTTTATACCGCCTGGAGTTCACTCTTTGTCACTTGACATTTATGGAGACGCTTATGATGGCCCCAAGCACTGACGTCTCAATACTACTGACACCGAGGCACAATCCATGGACACAGACAGCCAGGACTCCCGGGTCTGAAGTGGTGCATAATGATAAAAAACTTCCTATATGATAATGCTATGATCACACACATTTAGACCATAGGTTTGGCCCTCACATCTAGAATTCGGGCCGCTGAGTGATGTCATCACAGTATATGCCCATATATGGGCATATCTTATGTATCCTATGTCTGAGTCATAGTGTCAGGGGCTTTGTCAGAGTACCTGTTGTACCCGTCTGTCTGTGTCCCTTTCATACCCATATATGTCAGTATCCTGTATGCCCATACCCTGTATATTGTCATAGGCATATTGGTTGGATCGGCGGTTCTGGACAACTGGATATTCATATATCCTTATATGGATATATCGGTTAGTTCAGCAGTTCTAGACAACCGCATATCCACTGGTCGGTCCCACATGACCATATATTTGCATAGCGGTCGGATCTGTGGCTCTGGCCAACCGGATCTCCATGCCTATATATGGGCATATCGTGTTTGATTATGGTTATGTTATGTCTGAGTCATAGTGATATGCCTATTAGGTTTGTTTATGGTTGTGTTTGAGTCTGAGTAACATCAGTGTTTACTTTTTCCATCTTAGCAACATTACTCGCAATTCGTCCCAGCCTATCACATACCGCAGCTGAGACACTCATTCATAACATCATATCCAGACTTGACTACTGCCTGCAATAGCCTCTTATACAGTGTGTCACCACCAAGGTTCTCATGAAACTACAGTATATAGGCTACAAAGCTCTGCATCCACACACCTGCTCACTAGCACAGAATAGATTTCAAAATACCAATCACCACCTACAAGGCCCTCAACAACCAGGCTCCCTGCTACCTCTCTGAACTCCCGCTCCCTCAGGTCGGGTGAACCTCCTTGACATCCCCAGGACAAAGAGACCAACCTGGGGTGACAGGGCCTTCTCAGTGTATTATATATCTTTCTTTCTTTTTTTGCTGTTTTGTAAAGCGACCTTGAGTACTTAGAAAAGCGTTTAAGAAATCATATGTATTATTATTATCCCATTAGCCAATTTTAATATAATATGTATATAAGAAATTCAACACTAACCTGGATGGTTTATCAGGCTAAGTATGTGCAAGTTGTGTTATCATTCTATTTTAAAGCATACATTTATTTGAAAAGTCTAGCATAAAATATAGTCTGTAGATTAAAGATGGATTTACGAAATAAACATCCATATTAACCACACAATAATGTTTAACCCACACTGAGTTGTTCATTCAGGTAAGTTTGGTATTGTTTAAGTTTAATATTGTTTTTGGTTTGTTTGCTGCATACATGTATTGACACTGGTATGGTCTGTTAAATATTTATGGTACTATTATTGATGCATTTTTTAAACCCACATAACAATTCTTCTATATATACAAAAAAAATTACTGTGGTATTGTTGAATTGAATATGGTAGAGCGAGATATTCATGAGCCAAACACTCACAAATCTGGCTGATGGAAAAATCCCTCATTATGTGGCAGCAGGGTTTCAAATAGGGGCGGCTAAGGCAGCCACAAACCTCCAAATGTGGCTTGGGGCATGTTTTCTGGACTCTATGCGCGGTAAATGTTTGCATTTAAAAAAGGTTCCCTTCATTTTGGCAAACGGGGCCAGGCTTCCATGTCTCCTGGCTCACTCGGATTTGACAGTGTGGCTCCCGACTGGCTCAGCGTAGAGAGGCGTTGATTCAAATGAATTTCCATTACAGAAAACTGGCTGGCTCGAATAAATCATAATAAAAATGGAACTTGTGGCCTGTCATCTCCCAAAGATCTGCCACCTTGGGACAGTGCTGAAACCTCTCCCATCATATGCCCCAGTGAAGCAGAGACGATGGGAAAGAGCAGGCAGAGGATTTCTGTGCCAGAGGGAATGTTTTTCAAAAGAGATTAGAATACAGTACTTTAAAGAAATGCCCACCACTTATGCCATGTACTGTACACAGTATATACTGTATTGTACTTATGCATATTTCTGTTGTATTATTACTGAAACAAGGTTGTCAGCTGTACAACGGTTTTGTAAGACATTTGCAACTGCTGAGGCTCTGCATGCTACTTTTTGCTTTACCACTGTGACCATCACGTCTGAATTAGCCCAATAAATCATCCCCATTGTATATGGGAAGGGCAGCATTGCTGGAGGCTTTCGAGGGTTGTTTTGTTGTTGGTCCTCACAGGGGCAAAACCACAGCCTTGTCATACACCATTATTTGGAAGCAGAATAAGGGAGCATGCCCTACCGAAATGCTTATCAATTAGACGGGAGGGGAGAAATGTCAGGCAGTGAGAGTGTAGGTCCCCTGGAGCACCTCTGTGTGTATTGTTTGTCACTTCCCAGAGACATTAAGTATGTCAGTATGGCACTTTGCACCCCCTCCAGTTCTTTCAAATTGGCCCTCTGGGAATTGGCGTGCGCTCTTTGGTATTTTTTTTTATTTCACCCAAATGTCAAGATACTCTGTGTGGACAAACTTCATCAGAAAATAATATCCATCTTCCCTGATGTGACTTTTTTGCATCTCAGAAATAGACCCAGGAATTGAATTCTGTGGCACTGACATGAAAAATTGTTCCAGTCGTTTTGTGAAATGCCATACTGATTTAGAATAACAATAGTGCATGGGTGAAATGAAGACTAGTTTCGACTTCAGTGACACCCAGAGCTGTCCCCAAAAGGTCAATTTCAAATCAAATTACATTCAGATAATTTGTAAAGGCTACAAATATGTCTGTTTGCATTACAGTATTAATGTATGAATGATACAAAATGAACGATATGAATGAATGTGTATTATGAATTTGTATTATCCACATGGTATGTACTTTATTGTAATGAATGTTCTGTTTCATAACAGCTGGCAAAATACTAATATTAAACACATCATAATTCGTTTGGTTCTACTC
Organism: Nannobrachium achirus; assembly: GCF_963921795.1. Lineage (NCBI taxonomy): Eukaryota > Metazoa > Chordata > Actinopteri > Myctophiformes > Myctophidae > Nannobrachium > Nannobrachium achirus. Next base: position 47,045,652 of record NC_137815.1, read on the forward strand.
CTCCCACCCAACACTCCCCACTGACAGATGCCTCCACAGCCTGTAGGAGTACGCGCAAATCACGCTCCCCGCCCGGCTTCCCTCCCCCGAACACTGGCCAATTGTGTTCATGTAGACGGAAAGCAGGGTGCACCACGGTGGATTTGAACTCAAGCTCTGTGATGGTGGTATAGGGACTTTACCACTGCGCCACCCGAGCCTTGCATACTATCTGATCTGTAATTGCCAAATAACCTCGCCCACCAGGCTTTCTGAGAGAAAGCCTGGTGTTCGTTCACAACAGGCTGTTTGGTTTCCGCCTAATGCGCGGAAACCACTAGAAGAAGCGGCGTCGCTTTGATTTGGTTCCCTCCGTTTGTTTCCCCAATCCCTTTTAAAATGCTCGAGTAGCCTAGTGTAGTCTTGCCAGTCGCTACGAGTTGGAATAAAAGATGCATATCCCAAACAAATTTTTCAAAAGCAAAACTACTCCGCATCAAGGAGTTTATTAGGTAGGCCCTAAAAGTATGTCCTTGAGCGCACAGGAATTATTTTGGGTTAAAACTGTTTCCGGTGGATAGTTCCGGCCAAATTGTAGTCCTTTGAGTACTACAACATGACGTGTTGTGGTTTCCGCTCCAGACCGGTTACAAACCCGAAAAGTGAAGTGATCCCAGACTAATTGCCAAATGATCCTGTCCTGGTGCGCCCGCTGGCCTAGCAGTCCAGGTGCATACCACATTGGCTCTGATTGATGCTTGACAGTTTGTCGCAAGTTCGAATCCCGTTCCCGACTCCCCATCTCTCTCCCCATTTCCTGTCAGTCTACCGTCCTATCATTATAGGTGTAAAAGCCCAAAAACAAATCTAAAGAAAAACAGAAATGATCCTGTCTTTTTGGGCACTTATTATCAACCTACAGTATATTTTAAGTTAACATATCTGAGGAAATATAGCAGCTGCACAGAACTAAAACTAATACATTCATCTCAGATGTTAAAACACCATGCAAAATGCATTTACTTGTTCATATGATAATTTTTTTCCTGCATGTTTGCTATTTCCATTTGCTTACATTGTTTATCAGTGCAGAGGAGGGTTCAGCTGAGGGCAAGGCAGCAGTCAGCCACAGTCTTGCTAGAGTCAGCAGATGCAAAAGCTGAGTGCCAGTATTCCAGTTGAAGAGAAGAGACCCTATTGATGTTAAGCTCATCGAAATATTAAGATTCACTGCTGGTCCTCTGTTTAGCCATCAACATTCCAACTGCATCACTGAGTGAATGCTTTCAGGCAATGTTGAGATGTATTTTGAGCTGATTATGTTGAGCTTTAGAGATCTTAAACTGTGGCAGCATGACAGTTTTTATATTGCCTTTACACCCGCTGCTACAGTAGGCCTATTTGTAAACTTATGTACTAATACTGAGACAGGATTAGGTTGGTCAGGTAATTTCAGACATTAATCATACCTGGATCGGCCATGTCTGTTTTTCACATGATGCATGTATAGTAACAAATCACACTACGTTTTTAATCTAATTCAGGAGTAGTCTGCTGCCCAGAGTGACACCCACAGACAGACATTCATTTTTACAAATATGTTTTGACTGCTATCGAGTGCAGATTGGATCTTCACACACGCACGCACGCACGCGCGCGCGCGCGCGCGCGCGCGCACGCACACACACACACACACACACACACACACACACACACACACACACACACACACACACACACACACACACACACACACACACACACACACACTATATATATATATATATATACATCACTTGTGGGTACATTACATAGACTTCCAAGTCCTGTGGCCTTACCCTAACCTCTAACCCTAACCCTAACCTTAACCCTAATCCTAACCGTTGTGGGGACCTACTATCACTGGGTGAAAAAAGAGATTATCTGACATATACTGGTAGAGTATATGACCCATTTTGTACCAGTATACTGGGCATATACCCACATTATTGGAAGTTTTCAGTTCAAGAGATTTTCAGGCATATTCCCCTGATATTCTGCCCCCAGCTAGACAAAGGCACAGCAGGGTGTGCCTTTGTGTGCCTTTGTCTAGCTGGGGACAGAATATCACCTATTATTTGCAGTTTACAGGGGAATATGCCTGAAAATCTCTTGAACTGAAAACGTCCAATTATGTGGGTATATGCCCAGTATACTGGTACAAAATTGGTCATATACTCTACCAGTATATGTCAGATAATCTCTCTTTTCACCCAGTGTATTTTGTCCTCACACTGTCAGAGGTCCCCTGCAGGTGACTGTGTGAACATGCGTTTAGTCCCCATAAGTATAGCTAGACATACTCTCTCTCTCTTACACACACACACACACACACACACACACACACACACACACACACACACACACACACACACACACACACACACACACACACACACACACACACACACACACAAATGTGCTACATTATAAGTGCAAAAATAGGTAACAGAGGTCCTCTCTGTTACACACTCACCACATCTTTCACAGCAACAGTTCTTGGCCTCTATGTTTGACATGGTACTTTCGCAGCGAGATCGCTCAAGGTGACAGCATACGGTAGCAATTCAGCTTGTGCTAAAGTATCACATGAGCCCTAGGGTGAACAATTACCACTCAATACCTGTCCTGACATTTCTCGTCACAAATATATATATATTTTTACTTCTATTGGATAGCCAAACATCTAAACCTCCAATTTAGTTTGCACACATGGAGGGTCTTGGGAATTGTATAGGCTATACAGAGATCATGGAGGGTTGTTAACTTTTTGAAATCCAAACATTCCAATATTGTCTTTTTGCAAGAGATTCATTTAACGGCACAGGATTCTAAGAATAAATACCAGGACATTTACCAGAATACTGACACCAGGACAATGACACCAGGATACTTAGGATACTGACCAGGATACTGACACCAGGATATTCACCAGGATACTGACCAGGACAATGACACCAGGATACTGACACAAGAGGTTTCAAACATGCACATTACTATGTGGGATTGTGGTTGTATACGGATACGGATGCGTTATTACTTTATACAACAGTGTTGAGACAAGGCCCATACGCTGACGTGGCAATCAGATGAACAATTTGGCGGGTCATTTAAACACACCTCAGTCTCTACAACAAGATATACTGTAACCATGACCTCAAAACATTTGGCCAGAACACAACAAGGCTTCAATTTCAGACGTGATGGTCACAGGGGTAAAACAAAAAGCACCATGCAGAGCCTCAGCAGTTGCAAATGTCTTACAAAACAGTTGTACAGCTTCAGATAACTAGACCAGGGGTTCCCAAACTTTTTTGGCTCAGGGCACCCCTATAAATATTATTTTCATTCAAGGCACCCCTATAACGAAAGAATCTAACCTTGGTTCGAAGTGAAGTGGTGAATTTTTATTCTATGTGTTCTAGAGCTATGAAATCTGTGTTCTAGATCTATACATTTTGTGTTCTAGATCTATACTTTCTATGTGTTTTAGTTCTATATTTTTATGAATTCTTAATGAATGAATGATTTTGTCTGGAGGGCTAAATTGTCATGTGAAGCTTGACGTGACATGACAAGGACACGGGACTCCTTGGAAGCCTATGGGACAGACTGTACGGGACAGACAAAGCCACTCCTTGCTTCAAAAACATTGCACGAATGCACCTGGGACGTATCCTCAGGGATGTAGCCCAAGCTCATCGGGGTTTTTTGTCTCGCAACATCATACCCCTCACCTGGGTGACCCAGCCGGGGTATATCAAGTCCCGACTTTCGTCCCAGTAGCTACCCACGATCAGTCCCATTAGGGAAAGACAGGACCATTCACTCCACCACTCCAGAACTAATCTGCCAGTACTAGGAAAGGAAATCTGGCGCTTGGAAGAACTAGGCTCTGTGGATTTACTCCTGTCCGGGCCCCTCTACGTCTCACCATGTCCACTCCTGCTTTCACCAGGTCAGGACATGTGCATTGCACCAGACTTCAGCCCCAGACATTTCACTCAGGAGTGGTGGATTATTGACCGCAATGGTACTGCAGGCTCCACCTCGCCCAACGGTGGTGCTGCAGGCTCTGCTTGCGGCTTGAATGGCCCTCCTAAAGGCCTAACCGTGGGTTTGTTGGGCTTCTTCCTCACGGAAGACACAGGCTGGGGCGCTAAACCCAAACTTGCTCCCTGGTGCCGTCTACATTCCGGCTGTCACCCGTCTCTCCGGTGGTCACCAGACTATTCCTGGTTGTCACGTTGTCTATTCCTATGAGTCACTATAAATCGAATAACTATAACGAAAAAACATCGCATGGATGCACCTGGGACGTATCCTCAGTGATGTAGCCCAAGCTCATCTGGGTTTCGGGTCTCGCAACATCATACCCCTCACCTGGGTGACCCAGCCGGGGTTGATCAAGTCCCGACTTACGTCCCAGTAGCTACC